>NC_029786.2:36379303-36398026 GCF_000816755.2 Arachis ipaensis | reverse complement strand
AGATTCATATAGCTCCTGAAGATCAGGAAAAGACAACTTTTACATGTCCTTTTGGGACTTATGCTTATAAGAGAATGCCATTTGGCTTGTGCAATGCACCTGCTACTTTCCAAAGGTGCATGATGAGTCTTTTCTCTGATCTTATTGAGGACTGTATGGAGGTTTTTATGGATGATTTTAGTGTATATGGTGACTCATTTACTCTTTGCTTGGATAGTTTATCTAGAGTATTTGATAGATGTGTCAATACAAACCTTGTATTGAATTTTAAAAAATGTCACTTTATGGTCAAACAAGGGATTGTACTAGGACATGTTGTGTCTAATACTGGCATTTCTGTAGATCCAGCAAAGGTGGATGTTATTTCTAGTTTACCTTACCCCTCTTCCGTAAGGGAAGTCCGTTCGTTTCTTGGCCATGCAGGTTTTTACAGGAAATTCATTAAGGACTTTAGTAAGGTGGCACTTCCCTTATCCAGACTATTGCAAAAAGATATTGAGTTCGAGTTTAGTGAGGATTGCAAACAAGCGTTTGATAAGCTGAAGACTGCCCTGACTCAAGCTCCAATTGTGAGAGGACCAGACTGGAGTCAGCCATTTGAAATAATGTGCGATGCTTCCAACCATGCAGTAGGTGCAGCACTGGCTCAGCGTAAAGGTAAGGACCCCTTTGTAATTGCTTATGTGTCTAAAACTTTAGATGCCGCTCAGTCTAATTATACTACTACTGAGAAAGAGCTTCTTGCTATTATTTTTGCTCTGGATAAATTTTGAGCCTATTTACTTGGTATGAAAGTAGTAGTGTACTCAGACCACGCAGCTCTAAAGTATCTATTAGCTAAAAAGGAATCCAAACCAAGGCTTATACATTGGATACTACTACTACAAGAATTTGATTTAGAAATTAAGGATAGGAGTGGTAACCAGAATCTAGTGGCAGACCACTTGAGTCGCCTTGAGCACATTAAACATGACTCCACTCCTATAGCAGATAATTTCCCATTTGATAACCTGCAAGCAGTATCTGAGGTAGTCCCTTGGTATGCACCTGTAGCTAATTATCTAGTTAGCCGCACTTTTCCTCCAAACTTTACTAAGCATCAAAGAGACAAGCTGAAAAGCGAGTCTAAATATTATATATGGGATGACCCATATTTATGGAGATGTGACGCTGACCAGGTAATTAGACGATGTGTGCCTCAATTAAAATTTCAGTCCATTTTAGAGGCCTGCCACTCATCTGAGAGAGGAGGACATTTTGGCCCTCAAAGAACAGCTAGAAAAATCCTAGACTTTGGATTCTGGTGGCTACTCTTTTTAGAGACGCTGCTGAATTTTGTAAATCTTGTTTCCCATGCCAAAAATTTGGTAATATATCCATGAGGGATGAGATGCCTCAACAAATTATGCTTTTCTATGAAGTTTTTGATGTTTAGGGCATTGACTTCATGGGTCCATTTCCAAATTCTAATGGTTATTTTTATATATTGTTAGCTGTGGATTATGTTTCCAAATGGGTGGAAGCAATTCCTACCCGCACTGATGATGCTAACAATGTTGTTTCCTTTGTTAGAAACCACATTATTTGTCGCTTTGGATCCCCACGAGCAATCGTGAGCGATCAAGGCACCCATTTTTGTAACAGTAGACTAACAGTATTAATGAAGAAGCATGGGATAATTCATAAAGTTGCAACCGCCTACCATTCTCAGACTAATGGGCAAGCCGAGGTGTCAAACAGAGAGATAAAGCGTATATTGCAGAAGATAGTCAAACCTCATAGGAGAGACTGGAGCACCAGGCTACAAGATGCACTTTGGGCATACAGAACAGCATACAAGACACCCATTGGAATAAGTCCTTTCTGCTTAGTTTATGGAAAAGCCTGTCATCTCCCAGTTGAAGTAGAGCACAAAGCCTTTTGGGCAATAAAAGAGTTGCAACATGGAATTTGAAACAGCCGGAGCTGAAAGGAAATTGCAACTGCAAGAATTAGAAAGCCTTCGCCTGGAAGCTTATGAGAACTCAAGGTTGTACAAGGAGAAGATGAAGGCTGTACATGATAAGCACATCAAGAGGAGTTTTTCACCTAAGTCATCCTTCAAGCTCTGAACTCATCAAAGTTAATAGACATCGTTTAAAGCTGTACCATGGCGAGAAGTTGAAGAAAAACAAGGAGCTCGAGATCTTCCTCTTGGAAGATCCACATATAGCCGAAGACTGAGCTAATGGAGCGTCCAACTTACGGACGTTAAAGCAAAGTGCTAGGTGGGAGACAACCCACCATGGTATGATCGTTCTTTTCCTTATTTGCAGTTTTCCTTTTCAATAACTCTTTTCCTTATTCGCACATTTAACTTGCATCTGCATTTGCATATTTTTATTTAAAAAAAAAATTTCACGCGACACGACCACATCAATGACGCGTCCGCATCGCAGGTAGCTCAGAAAGAATAAGAAAGCGAACAGAAAGTCACGCAGGAGCGTGGCTGGAGGCGTGCCTTTGGCACAAATCGCCCCACGTGACCGCGTCACTCACGCGGCCACGTGACCTGAAAATCGACGTGAAAAGGGTGCATAGCCAAAAGTTATGCTGGAGTGGTGCTGGACTAGCGCTAGACGCACAGCCCTTACAGCCATTAACAAGGTTTTTCTTTTCTTCTTCCTTCCTTACTTTTCCATTATCTTTCCTATTTCTATATTTTCTTCTTTTCTTTTCTTTTTACTTTCATTATCCATATTTTCTTTTTCTTTCTTTTTTTTCTTTTAATTGGTGTTAGAAATTTAATTAAGATATTATTTCTCATTATATGCTTGTGAATTGTTGCATAATTGTTTGGCAATTATATATTACTTTTTAAAGGGTTGCTTGCATGTTCAAATTATTATTTTCAATAGTTTATTCCTCATGCATGCTACGTGTTTGTGAAAAAGCCCATATAGCATTATGCATTTTCTACATTATTCTATTCTACTATTCAATGCTTGCTTTTCATAAATTCCCTTTACTATTTTATTAATTTAATTTAATTGTCAATACAAACGCGATGGTTAGTTTGTTACAAGTGATAACATATTTAACAAATTAAATGCTTGATCTATGCTACTCATGCCTTTGCCTGCATGCCAATAAACACCTTGCATTTAATTGTCATCAAATGCACTTTCTATATTTCCATTGGTGAACTTTTCACATGTAGTCATGACCATGTGTTAACGACATCCCCTTTACCGTGCATTGATTATCACTTATACCATCCTCTTCCTTTCTCTGTCCCTTTGAACTCATGTTACTTTCTTTTTCCCTTTTCAGGATGGCCACCAAGAAAGGAAAAGAGAAAGCTACTCCCAAACCACCAGCAAGAAGAGGAACAAAAAGAGCATTAGTGGCAGAGCCTTCTTCAACTGCAGTCAAACCCTCAACAAAAAGAATTAAGAGGATTATAAAGGTTGATGAAAAAGAAAAAGCCTTCCCAACAAAGGACACTGCGCGATTTCCCAATCGCTACTGTGAGCAGATATTCCCTATCCTGGCAGGACGGAGCTACAACAACGAATACCTTCTTATCCTCCCGCCCAATATTGCTACCTTTGTTGAGCCGCAAATTGAACGAAGACAATGGGATTTCCTCCAAAGACAGCCAAGGCAGGTTAATCTTTCTTGGGTAGTTGAGTTCTACTCTAATTTCCACCTGCCAATTCTGCAGTCTGTCTATGTACGTCAAAAGCAAGTCCCCAATATAGAAGAGGCCATTCAACAAGCTCTAGATCTTCCCCCTACTCCAGAAGGATTGGACGCCTTTCAAGAAGCCTTACTCAAGCGCCAGATGTACCAATTTGACTGGGACGCCGTTCTTAGAGTTATCGCACTACCTGGCAGCAGATGGATCTACGGATACCACCATTCCCGTCCTAAGGGAATATCGGCTTCAGCACTTACCTTGGAGGCTCGCGTATGGGCACAGATCATGTAGCACTATGTCTTTCCGAGCACTCACGAATCCTCTTTCACTGCAGACATGGCCGTTCTACTATGGTGCATCCTTACAGACCAGCCTCTGAACCTACCAAGACACATTCGGAATGCCATGGGACAGGTACAGATTGCGGGCAACTTACCTTTTTTTGCCTTGGTCTCAGATCTCATCTCAGCATCCGGAGTTTCCTACAGTGCTGGGGACACCAAAGCCATGCTTCCACGGGATGATCAGTACGTCCCTAACGGGAAATATATTAGACTTTCAGCAGCCACTACTAGCCAGCCTATCGAACCGGCTGAGGACATTCCTCCTTCCACACCACAAGCACCTACAACAACCCAACTGCTCCATCAGATACTAGAAAAGTTAGATCGGCAGGAACAAAAAGCAAAGCTAAGAGAGCACCGTAACAAGCGCCGATTCACATACCTTAAGGAGCTGATTATGGGAAAATTCAAGGACTCAGACACCCCGGACTCCACTTCCTTTACCAGCATAGGGAGCCATGACGGTTCCGACTGTGGAGATACTGCCACCAGCCCACCTTTGTTCCTGACAGATGGCACCGAGGACGGTGCAATGCCTTAAGTGTGGGGAGGTCGGTCAGTACCTGACTTCCGAAGGTAATTTCTCTTCCCTAACACCAATAAATTAGGATATTTAGTTAGTTTTGCTTTTTTAGAATAGGATAAATTACATAGTAATAGATTAGTTGCATGCATGTTCTACTTAATTGAAAAGACAATAAGTTTCTTCTAAGACCCTATTTTTAGAATAAAATTTCACTAATTTTTATCAAACTTGTATGTTAAATTTGCTTGAAGTTGTATTTGGAACATGGTTTTTGAGCTAAAGAATACACAACCTGTGAGATTTTGAGCTTATTTTCATGGTTGCATTATTTAACCATAATTATTTTATTCTTGTGTGTTTACTTCTCCATGATTGTAATCTATATTTTGTTTCATCCTATATGTCCAATGTTTAATATATTTATATGCTTGCATATGATTGAGGCCATTACTTGTTTAAACTCACTTATCCAAATTAAGCCTACCCTTTCAATTACCTTTGTTAGCCACCTTGAGCCTTTAAACCCCATTTGTTCTGTATTTTACCACATTACTAGTCTTAAACGGAAAAACAATTATATATCCCAATTGAATCTTTGGTTAGCTTAAGATAGAATTGTGTGTGTTAATTAAGTATGGAAAATTGTGGGAACAAAAGATAAGGAGGGAATGTGTCATGATAATATGATGGGAATTTGGGTACCTACTCATGTGAAACTATAAGAATTAAAAATCTATGTGCATTGATTAGCTATGTTTATTTTTAGTTTATGTTGAAAAAAAATAAAAAATATTCAATAAATAATTAAGGGGACAAAATTACCCCAATGCTAAGTTAAGAATTCAAAGATCAATGCATGTATGATAAAATTAAAATAAAAAGTTGATACATGAGTATGGATGTGAAAGAGAAATTTTGGGTAGCTGGGTGTGAATTTTAAGTTATATAGAATATATATATGTTGGGTTGAAGCTTGGGTTAATTAAAGATTCGATTTATAAGCTTACTTAGCCATATATGTACCCTTACCCTTACCTTGACCCCATTACAACCTTGAAAAGACCTCATGATGTTTGCATTAATATATTAAATGTTGTTGATTGGTTAGGTGAAGAACAAAAATTAGAAAGAATGATTAGAGAAGGATAGAGTGATTCCCCTATAAACTAGA
The DNA here is from genome assembly GCF_000816755.2 of Arachis ipaensis. Classification (NCBI taxonomy): domain Eukaryota; kingdom Viridiplantae; phylum Streptophyta; class Magnoliopsida; order Fabales; family Fabaceae; genus Arachis; species Arachis ipaensis. The sequence goes on along the minus strand of NC_029786.2, from coordinate 36,392,303 downwards.
GAGATTAGAGTGTCCATACATCATCAGTAAGGGTTCGATGCTTAAATTCTATGTTCCCTGCTTTCATGAGCTACCTTCTTGCATTTTTATCTGTTCTTACTATATAAGAATTGAATTAGTGGAGCTTAATTTGTGATTGTCTCGAAGAACCTATTTACTTTTGATCAAGTAGACAAGAATCATATAGTTGCATTCATATACATAGGTTGTATTGCATTACCTGAGTTTTACATGTTCCTACTCATTTATTTTATCTCCTTCAACTAAGCATGAGGACATGCTAATGTTTAAGTGTGGGGAGGTTGATAAACCACTATTTTATGGTTTATATTGTGCTTAATTGTATGGTTTTATCAATTCTTTACCCACTTATTCATATGATTGGCATGCATTTATATTTCCTTCCTAAAATTATTACATGATTGAATATTTGCTTCCTAAAGACTTTTAATTATGTATTTTAATTCTCTTTCATTCCATTAGATGCCGTGATCTGTGTGTTAAGTGTTTCAGGCTTTATAGGGCATGAATGACTTGGGGATTGGAAAGGAAGCTTGCAAAAATGGAAGGAACACAAGAAATTGAGGAGATGACCAGCGAGAAGTGACGCGGACGCATGGCTCAGGCGACCGCGCGACATAGAGGAAATCGCAGTGACGCGGACGCATGGCTCACGCGACCGCGCGGATTGGAACTGCACAAGTGACGCGGAGGCGTAGACAACGCACACGCGTGGCAAGGCAAAACGCCGAATGACGCGACCGCGTGAATGACGCGATCGCGTGACATGCGCGATCTGCAGAATCTGCAGAATTTGCTGGGGGCGATTTTGGGCCCTGTTTTGACCCAATTTTCGGCCCAGAAAAGCAGACTAGAGCCAAGGAACATGGAGAAACGAAAACAACAATTCATTACAGACAATTCTCAGTTTTAGATCTAGTTTTACTCCTCTTCTAGGTTTTTCTCTCTGCACATTCATAGTTCTTAGGATTTATTTTTATTACTTTTTGCATTGGGATATTGAGAAGAGTTATTACCTCCGTCAAGACTTCGTCATTCTCGTTTGTTTTATTTACCTGTCTCTTACTCTTCCATGTCCTTTGTTTACTCAGAATTATTATTGGATTATTTTTAGAGTTTATTAATACAAGAACTATTTTTATTTTTGAGCGGATTGGAACTTGTGAATAGAAACAGCTTTCCAACTTGCTTGACTTTCCCTTACCTAGTAAGGGATAACTAAACAGAACAACCCTCAATTATCAATTAATCTTGAGAGTACTTCAACAAGAATAGGGCTTTCAACTAATCTACTCCCAGTCAAGGTTTTTATTTAAAATTACATAAATTCTCCAATTTAATTTCCTGTTATTCGACTCAAACCATTTTTGAAAACATCTGATTAATAAAATAGCACATCTCTCTGCAACTCGTTGGGAGACGACCTGGGACTCATACTCCCAGTATTTTAATTTAAATTTTATGACAACCCTTCTAAATTGATCAGCAGATTTCTGGTTGGTTAAGAACTGTACTTGCAACGTATCTCTTCTAATAATTTCTTAACTCGCCAATTTCCGCCACGTCAAGCATCCTACCGTATGTCTCCATTAGAACTGGCAAAATTGAAGAAGCAGTTGGAAAAACTGTTAAAGAAAGTGGTTTTGTTCGTCTAAGTGTGTAACCTTTGAGAGCCCTAGTGTTAGTAGTAAAGAAGAATGATGGAGGAATAAGACTGTGCATAGACTACCAACAGATGAACAAGGTTACAGTTAAGAACAAGTACCCACTTCCTCGGATAGATGATCTAATGGATCAGCTGAAAGGTGCTACAATATTTTCAAAAATTGACCTGTGATTGGGTTATCATCATATTCGAATAAAGGAATCAGATATACCAAAGATAGTGTTAAGAACGTGATACAGTCATTACGAGTATACGATTATGTCGTTTGGACTAATTAATGCTCTGGCAATCTTCATGGACTACATGAACCACATTTTTCGACCATACCTAGACCAGTTCGTGGTAGTGTTCATAAGTGATATCCTAGTTTATTCCAAGACTGAGGAAGAGCATGAAGAGCATCTGAGAATAGTGTTGCAAATACTGAGAGACCAGAAGTTGTATGCAAAGTTGTCAAAGTGCAAATTCTGGACAAATAAGGTGGAATTCTTAGAACACGTGATTTCTCGAGAAGGAATAATCGTAAATCTCTCAAAGATCGAAGCAGTGGTTCAGTGGAAGCAGCCTGAGACAGTCACAGAAGTTCAAAGTTTTCTAGTTTTAGCTGGTTATTACTGGCGATTCATACAGGGGTTTTCTCAGATAGCCCTACCGCTCACCCGCCTCACTCGAAAAGAAGTACCATTTGAATGGACAAAAGAGTGTGAAAGAAGTTTTGAGGTGTTGAAGGAAAAACTAACAACTACACCAGTATTGATACTACCAGATTCCCAAGAACCTTTTGAGGTATATTGTGTTGCTTCTTTGAAAGGATTGGGATGCGTGATGATGCAACACAAGAATGTGATAGCATATGCGTCAAGGCAGTTGAGACTCCACGAGAAGAATTACCTTACTCATGATCTTGAGTTGGCAACAGTGGTGTTTGCGCTCAAGATATGGAGACATTATTTATATGGGGCTCAGTTAAAAATTTTCTCTAATCATGAGAGTTTGAAGTACATCTTTAAAAAGAAAGACCTTAACATAAGACAACGTTGATAGATGGAATTTCTGAGGATTATGATTTCAAGCTGAGTTATTATCTAGAAAAGGCGAACATAATCGTGGATGCTCTAAGTCGTAAGAATTTAAGTATTTTGACGGAGGCCCGTCAGAGTAAATTTTTTATGCATTTGGGCACGACCAAGATATACCAAGATTTGAAGAGTATGTTCTGGTGGTTGGGACTAAAGACAGATGTGACAGAATATGTATCTAAATGCCTGACTTGTCAGAAGATTAAGGCAAAACATCAAAAACCCTTAGGAAGATTACAACCTTTATAAGTGCCTCAATAGAAATGGGAGAGAATCACTATGGACTTTGTCACTGGATTACCGAGGATGTCGGTTGGGCATGATGCTATATGGGTTATAGTGGACAGATTGACAAAATTGCCTCATTTTCTTTCGATCAAAGCTAACTATACATTGGAAAAGCTTGTGCATTTGTACATTCAAGAAGTGGTGCGACTACATACAATACCTTTTGCAATTGTTTTCGACAGAGATCCAAGATTTACATCAAGGTTTTAAGGAGCTTTTCAGAAAGCTTTTGGCACAGAGCTATATCTAAGTATAGCTTATCACCCACAGACAGATGGATACTCAGAACGAATGATTCAGACATTAGAAGATATGCTGAGATCATGTGTAATGGAAGAGCAGGGAAACCGGGACAAGCAATTGCCACTGGTAGAATTCACCTACAACAATAGTTATTACCAGAATATTGGAATGGCCCATATGAAGCTCTTTATGGACGACAATGTCAATCTTCGCTGTGTTGGCATTAAGAAGAAAAATATAGTGCGTTGAGTCCGGATTTGGTGTAGGAAACAACCACGCAGATCAAGAAGATTCGCAAAAAGATTCAGACGACACAGAGTCGACAAAAGTGCTATACCGATAATAGACGTAAGCCTTTAGAATTTAGGGAAAGTGAACATGTTCTCTTAAAAGCAAGTCCTACTACTGGTATAGGTCGCACCCTTAGAACCAAAAAGATAAACCCTAGGTACGTGGGTCCTTTTCAGATCCTTAGGAGGGTTAGTCCAATTGTGTATCAAATAGCTCTTCCACCTTCCCTGTCCAACCTTCATGATATTTTTCATGTCTCTCAACTTAAGAAATATAATCCCGACGAGCGTCATTTCTTGCGACCCGTGACAGTAGAATTGCAGAACGATCTAACATACCCAACAACACCGGTCGAGATTGTCGATAAGAGTGATAAGCAACTACGAGGCAAAATGGTTTCTTTGGTCAAAGTAACGTGGGGACGCAACCCTGAAGCTGGGCATACCTGGGAGCTAGAAGATGAGATGCGAGAAGACAATCCTCACCTATTTACAGGTAAACAAAATTTTGAGGGAAAAATTTTCATTAAAGAAGGTAAAATGTAACATCCTGGATTTTGCATTGGAATCACGTATCCGAGTTTTACGTTTTGTTCGCATAACATCTATGATAAGTTTTTCTGTGATCTTTAAATAAAATAAATAATAATTTAATATTAATATTATGTTATTATTTAATTTTATTTGATGAAAGATGATCACTTGATATTGGACCCGGAAGATTTAAAAAGCTTGGCTTTACTAATGTCATTTACATTAGTAATTTACTCAATCTTTATTCTAATTAAATACCACCATTTGAGATAATCATTTGAGTTTTTACCATGCCCAATTACCTTAATTACCTTCCATGATATTTAAGAATTAACCTCGCTGACTCAGTAGTTTAAAATCACGACAGGTAGCACTTAATGCGCCACGTGTTGCGACTTATGCCTCCTTCCCTTTGATTAAGTGACACTTAGTCACTAATCATGTGATATATAAAGCATGAATCCTCTCTCTCTCTCCTTCAAGAATAGCCAAAGCCATGCATCAGAGGAATGGAAGATTTTTGTTGATTTCTAAACTTCCGAGCTTGATTTCTTGAGATCTATGACCCTTACAAAAATTCAGATCCGATAGAAGTGACCGTATCTTCATCCTCTATACGGTAACGTGTATTTTGTTTGGTAGATTTGGTGCGTGAAACTGGCTCCACAATATTCGCACAGATAGACCGGAAAGTAATGGATATCTTGCATATCTTAGTCAGGTAGATAGAAAATACGGTTTGTCACGAAAAACGCATAAAACAGATAAATAAATAAAACATTACTCTATAGATGTGAACTCAGTGATGAGAGAACGGTTGAGACTTCGGAGATGCTTCTTCCTTCTGGATCAACTTTTCGTGCCATCTACTCCAACTTCTGATTGATTCATTCCATGGGAGGCTGTAAGTGACTAACGCCGGGTCAGCGGTCATTAATCTCCTCAGCTTCAGACCAAACGTCGGGTGAGCAGTCATCCAATCTGAAGGAGGGTGAAGCTCTAGTAGTCTATTCCATTGGTGATCCTACTAAAAGTGCCACAGACAAGGTCGAATCTTTCGGATCAGAAAACGCTGCTCTAAGGATTCTAGCCTATACCACAAAGGCCCTAATCGCCCCGTACCTTGGCTGAACTGATGTCTCGAGAAGTCCCCAATGAAGTCGTGGATTAGCCGTCTAAGAGATGTATAATCAAGCTTGTGGTTCAATACTATCCCGTCAAGGACTCGCAAGAACCCATGTGAATAGGGATGACGGTCAAGTTACACTCCCAATTCGTTAGGATGAAGAACTGGTGCACCAAATTGTAATTTACACTTTTCATAACTCCGCACAACTAACCAGCAAGTGCACTGGGTCGTCCAAGTAATACCTTACGTGAGTAAAGGTCGATCCCACGGAGATTGTCGGCTTGAAGCAAGCTATGGTCATCTTGTAGATCTCAGTCAGGTGGATTCAAATGGTTATGAAGTTTTGATAATTAAAAGATAAATAAAACATAAAATAAGATAGAGATACTTATGTGATTCATTGGTGGGAATTTCAGATAAGCGTTTGGAGATGCTTTGTTGCTTCTAAACCTCTGCTTCACTATTGTCTTCTTCCAATCATGCGTGCTCCCTTCCATGGCAAGCTGTATGATCCTCTCGGATGAAAAATACCAGGTACGATCTCTGCACGGCTAATCAACTGTCGGATTTCTCGTCTCGGATGAAAAATACCAAGTACAGCTACCGCACGGCTAATCATCTGTCGGTTCCCGCTAGCGTCGGAATAGGACCCTTGTCCTTTTACACACTGTCACTGCGCCCAACATTCGCAAGTTTGAAGCTCGTCACAGTCATCCCTTCCTAGATCCTACTCGGAATACCACAGACAAGGTTCAGACTTTCTGGATCTCAGGAATGCTGCCAATGGTTCTAGCATCTACCACAAAGATTCTGATCTCATGGACTCAGTCTGTGGATGAGAGACCCAAGAGATACGCACTCAAGCTGTCACCCAATGACTACGTTGAGCTCAGATAGAACGGAAGTGGTTGTCAGGCACGCGTTCATAGAATTGAGAATAATGATGAGTGTCACGGATCATATCATTCTCCAGATTGAAGTACGAGTGAGTATCTTAGAATAGAATCAAGCGTGATTGAATAGAAAACAATAGTAATTGCATTAATTCATGAAGAACAGCAGAGCTCCACACCTTAATCTATCAGGTGTAGAAACTCCACCGTAGAAAATACGTAAGTGAAAAAGGTCTAGGCATGGCCATGAGGCCAGCCTCCAAAACGTGAACAATGCTCTCTAAAGTATGATAAAAGATCGTTGAATACAATAGTAAAAAGTGCTTTTTATACTAAACTAGTTACTAGGGTTTACAGAAAATAAGTAACTAAGTGCAGATAGTACAGAAATCCACTTCCGGGGCCCACATGGTGTGTGTTTGGGCTGAGCATTGAAGCTTTCACGTGCATAGGCTGTTCTTAGAGTTATACGCCAGCTTGGGTGCCAGTTTGGGCGTTTAACTCCAGTTTTGGTGCCAGTTCTGACGTTTTACGCTAGAAAGTTTTTTGCTGGCTTTTAGCGCCAGTTTGGGCCATCAAATCTCGGGCAAAGTATGGACTATTATATATTGCTGAAAAGCCCAAGATGTCTACTTTCCAACGCAATTGAGAGCTGCGCCAATTGGACTTCTTTAGCTCTAGAAAATCCACTTCGAGTGCAGGAGGGTTAGAATCCAATAGCATCTGCAGCCCTTTTTCAGCCTCTGAATCAGATTTTTGCTCAGGTCCCTCAATTTCAGCCAGAAAATACCTGAAATCACAAAAAACACACAAACTCATAGTAAAGTCCAGAAATGTGATTTTTGCATAAAAACTAATAAAAATATAATAAAAAGTAACTAAAACATGCTAAAAATTATGTAAAAACAATGCCAAAAAGGGTATAAATTATCCGCTCATCACAACACCAAACTTAAATTGTTGCTTGTCCCCAAGCAACTAAAAAAAATAGGATAAAAAGAAGAGAAAATACAATAAATTCCAAAATTATCAAGGAAGATTAGTTTTAATTAGATGAGCGGGGCTAGTAGCTTTTTTACTTCTGAACAGTTTTGGCATCTCACTTTACCCTTTGAAGTTCAGAATGATTGGCATCCATAGGAACTCAGAATTCAGATAGTGTTATTGATTCTCTTAGTTCAGTATTGTTGATTCTTGAACACAGCTACTTTATGAGTCTTGGCCGTTGATGAGCGGATAATTTATACGCTTTTTGGCATTGTTTTTAGTATGTTTTTAGTAGGATCTAGTTACTTTTAGGGATGTTTTCATTAGTTTTTATGTTAAATTCACATTTCTGGACTTTACTATGAGTTTGTGTGTTTTTCTGTGATTTCAGGTATTTTCTGGCTGAAATTGAGGGACTTGAGCAAAAATCAGATTCAGAGGTTGAAAAAGGACTGCTAATGCTGTTGGATTCTGACCTCCCTGTACTCAAAGTGGATTTTCTGGAGCTATGGAACTCGAAATGGCGCGCTTCTAATTGCGTTGGAAAGTAGAAATCCAGGGCTTTCCAGCAATATATAATAGTCCATACTTTGGCCAAGAATAGATGACGTAAACTGGCGTTCAACGCCAGCTTTCTACCCAAATCTGGCGTCCAGCGCCAGAAAAGGAGCCAAAACCAGAGTTGAACGCCCAAACTGGCACTAAAGCTGGCGTTCAACTCCAAGGAGGACCTCTAAACGTGCAACACTCAAGCTCAGCCCAAACACACACCAAGTGGGCCCAGGAAGTGGATTTATGCATCAATTACTTACTCATGTAAACCCTAGTAGCTAGTTTATTATAAATAGGACCTTTTACTATTGTATTAGACATCTTTGGATCTTTGGATTACCTTATGATCCTTTGATCACGTTTTAGGGGGCTGGCCATCTCGGCCATGCCTGGACCTCTCACTTATGTATTTTCAACGGTAGAGTTTCTACACTCCATAGATTAAGGTGTGGAGCTCTGCTGTTCCTCAAAGATTAATGCAAAGTACTACTGTTTTCTATTCAATTCATCTTATTTTGCTTCTAAGATATCCATTCGCACCCAAGAACGTGATGAAGGTGATGATTATGTGTGACGCTCATCACCATTCTCCCCTATGAACACGTGCCTGACAAACACTTCTATTCTACATGAAATAAGCTAGAATGAATATCTCTTAGATCTCCTAACAGGAATCTTCGTGGCGTAAGCTAGAATGATGGTGGCATTCAAGAGAATCCGGAAAGTCTAAACCTTGTCTATGGTATTCCGAGTAGGATTCAATTATTGAATGACTGTGACGAGCTTCAAACTCGCGAGTGCTGGGCGTTAGTGACAGACGCTTGCTTCATACCAACAATCTCCGTGGGATTCGACCCTTACTCACGTAAGGTATTACTTGGACGACCCAGTGCACTTGCTGGTTAGTTGTATCGAAGTTGTGAACCATGGTATTGGTACCATGTTCTTGGCGCCATTGCCAGAGAAAGAAAGAGCCATGAATTTTACATAATTAAAGTGTAATCACGATTACGCGTACCAAGTTGCTCACGTTGCCAGGGATTGTTCGAGCCTAGACATCACAATTTCGTGCACCAAGTTTTTGGCGCCGTTGCCGTGGATTGTTCGAGTTTGGACAACTGACGGTTCATCTTGTTGCTCAGATTAGGTAATTTTCTTTTTGTTTTCTTTTCAAAAAAAAAATTTCTCAAAAATATTTCTAAAATTTTCTCATCTGTTTTCGAAAAAAAAAAGATAAAAATAAAAATGTTTTCAAAAATATATTTTTCTTCAAAATTTTTAAGAATGAATTCTAGTGTTTCATGATGATTTGTTGAAGCCTGGCTGGCTGTAAGCCATGTCTAATTTTTGGACTGGGGTTTCAACTTACCATCACAAATGAAGAGATTCTCACACACTTAGTTGCTCTATACATGAAAAGTATCCATATCTGCTGAAGCTTGGCTGGCCATTGGCCATGTCTAGTGTTTTGGACTGAAGCTTTCATTGAAAGCTTGGCTGGCTAGTGAGCCATGTCTAATTCCTGGACTGAAGTTTTAGACTAACATGGCAAGATTCCTAGAATTCATGATAAAAATTTTGGAATCCTTATTTTTTCTTTTTCATATAATTTTCGAAAAAAAATCCAAAAAAATTAGAAAATCATAAAAATCAAAAATATTTTTGTGTTTCTTGTTTGAATCTTGAGTCATATCATAAGTTTGGTGTCACTTGTATATGCATCTTGCATTTTTCGAAAATATCATGCATTCATAGTGTTCTTCATGATCTTCAAGTTGTTCTTGGTAAGTCTTCTTGTTTGATCTTTGCATTTTCATGTTTTGTGTCTTTTCTTGTTTTTCATATGCATTCTTGAATTCTTAGTGTCTAAGCATTAAAGAATTCTAAGTTTGGTGTCTTGCATGTTTTCTTTGCATTAAAAATTTTTCAAAATTGTGTCTATGATGTTCATCTTGACATTCATAGTGTTCTTGGTGTTCATCTTGACATTCATAGCATTCTTGCATGCATCACATGTTTTGATCTAAAAATTTCATGCATTGCATAATTTTCATGTTTTTCATAAAAATTTCAAAAATAAAAAAAATATCTTTCCCATTTTTTCTCATCAAATTCGAAAATTTGGATTGACTTTTTCAAAAATTTTTAAAATCAAGTTGTTTCTCATGAGTCAAATCAAATTTTCAATTTGAAAATCTTATCTTTTTCAAAATCTTTTTCAAAAATCAAATCTTTTTCAAAATTTTTAGTTATTTTCGAAAATTCAAAAAAATATTTTTCAAAAATCTTTTTCTTATTTTTATATCAAATTTTCGAAACTAACATAATCAATTAATGTTTTGATTCAAAAATTTGAAGTTTGTTACTTCCTTGTTAAGAAAAATTCAAACTTTAAATTCTAGAATCATATCTTGTGATTTCTTATGAATCAAGTCATTAATTGTGATTTTAAAAATCAAATCTTTTTCAAAAACTAATTTCTATCATATCTTTTTAAAAATGTCTTCTCATCTTATCTTTTTCAAAAATTTGATTTCAAAATATCTTTTCTAACTTCCTAACTTCCTATCTTTTCAAAATTTGTTTCAACTAACTAACTAACTTTTTGTTTGTTTCTTACCTTTTTCAAAACCACCTAACTAACTCTCTCTCTCTCATTTTCGAAAATATCTTCCCCCTTTTTCAAAATCTCTTTTTAATTTATTAATTATTTTAATTTTTAATTTTTAAATCTTAATTTTCGAAAAAAAAAAATACTAACATTTTTCAAAAACCATTTTCAAAAATCACTAACTCCTTTTCAAAAATAATTTTCGAAAATTCCTTCTTTCTCTCTCATCTTATTCTATTTATTTATTCATCTACTAACATCTCTTCCTCACATCATCACCAAATTCGAACCCCCTCTTCTATCTGTGTTCGAATTTCCTCTTCTTTTCTTCTACTAACAATAAGGAACCTCTTTACTGTGACATAGATGGTGGAAGAAACAGGTTTAACAATAATAAACCTTTTCCATCATCCACTCAGCAACAGACAGAGAACTCTGAACAAAATGCTTCTAACTTAGCAAATCTAGTCTCTGATCTATCCAAAGCCACTGTGAGCTTCATGAATGAAACAAGGTATTCCATTAGAAATTTGGAAGCACAAGTGGGCCAGCTGAGTAAAAGGATCACTGAAATCCCTCCCAGTACTCTCCCAAGCAATACAGAAGAGAACCCAAAAGGAGAGTGCAAGGCCATTGACATAAGCACCATGGCCGAACCTACAAGGGGAGTGGAGAACGTGAATCCCAAGGAGGAAGACCTCCTGGGACGTCCAGTGATCAATAAGGAGCTTCCCTCTAAGGAACCAAAGGACTCTGAGGCTCATCTAGAGACCATAGAGATTCCATTGAACCTCCTTATGCCCCTTGTTGGGAGGCAACCCAATGTTTATCTAATTCTCATTTTTATTGTTTTTCATGTTTTCTTAGGTTCATGATCATGTGGAGTCACAAAATAAATATAAAAATTGAAAACGGAATCAAAAACAGCAGAAAAAAAAAAATCACACCCTGGAGGAGCATCTGTCTGGCGTTCAGCGCCAGAACAGAGCATGGTTCTGGCGCTGAACGCCCAAAATGGGCAGCTTCTGGGTGCTGAACGCCAGAACAGGCATGGTTTTGGCGTTCAACACCAGAAATGGCACACAAATGGGCGTTGAACGCCCAAAATGGCCACCAACCTGGCGCTGAACGCCCAGAGTTGGGTACAAAGGCATTTTTTACATGCCTAATGGGTGCAGGGATGTAAATCCTTGAACACCTCAGGATCTGTGGACCCCACAGGATCCACTCAGGATCTGTGGATCCCACAAGATCCCCACCTACCTCCACTCACTCCTTCTCACCACTCTCTTTCACACAACCCCATAAACACTCTTCCCCAAAAACCCTTCACCAATCACCTCAAACTCTCTTCCCCATCACCTCTTCACCACTCACATCCATCCACTCTTCCCCATAAACCTACCTCATAAACTCCACCTACCTTCAAAATTCAAAACCAATTTCCCACCCAAACCCACCCATATGGCCGAACCTTAACCCCCCTCCCTTCCCTATATAAAGACCTCCATTCTTCATCAAATTCACACAACACACCCCTCTACACTCCTCTTGGCCGAAACCACATCTCCCTCTCCCTCTCTATATTTCTTCTTCTTCTTCTTCTATTCTTTTGTTTATTACTCGAGGGCGAGCAATATTCTAAGTTTAGTGTGGTAAAAAGCATAGCTTTTTTGTTTTTCCATTACCATTGATGGCACCCAAGACCGGAGAAACCTCTAGAAAGAGGAAAGGGAAGACAAAAGCTTCCATCAAGGGTCTATAGCTCAGTGGTAGAACATTTGACTGCAAATCAAGAGATCCCTGAGATACCTCAGGGGATACATTTTCTTCCACACAACTACTAGGAAGCAACTAAGGGTGGAACATCAAGAGCACTCCATCATCCTTCATGAAATCAGAAAAGATCTAAAAAGCAATGAAGGAGGAGCAGCAAAGACAAGGAAGAGACATAGAAGAGCTCAAGGACATCACTAAGGTGGACTCATTCCTTGTTCTTATTTCTTCTGTTTTTCGTTTTCTATGTTATGTGCTTATCCATGTTTGTGTCTTCATTACATGATCATTAGTAGTTAGTAACTTTGTCTTAAAGTTATAAATGTCCTATGAATCCATCACCTCTCTTAAATGAAAAATGTTTTAATTCAAAAGAACAAGAAGTACATGAGTTCTGAATTTATCCTTGAACTTAGTTTAATTATATTGATGTGGTGACAATGCTTCTTGTTTTCTGAATGTACGCTTGAACAGTGCATATGTCTTTTAAAGTTGTTGTTTAAGAATGTTAAATATGTTGGCTCTTGAAAGAATGATGACTAGGAGACATGTTATTTGATAATCTGAAAAATCATAAAAATGATTCTTGAAGCAAGAAAAAGCAGCAAAGAACAAAGCTTGCAGAAATAAAAAAAAATATAGGCGAAAAAAAAATAGAAAGAAAAAAAGAAAAAGCAAGCAGAAAAAGCCAAAAGCTCTTAAAACCAAGAGGCAAGAGCAAAAAGCAAATAACCCTTAAAACCAAAAGGCCAAGGGCAAATAAAAAGGACCCCAAGGCTTTGAGCATCAGTGGATAGGAGGGCCTAAAGGAATAAAATCCTGGCCTAAGCGGCTAAACCAAGCTGTCCCTAACCATGTGCTTGGGGCGTGTAGGTGTCAAGTGAAAACTTCAGACTGAGCGGTTAAACTCAAGGTCCAAAGCAAAAAAAAA
>NC_029786.2:36372373-36378416 GCF_000816755.2 Arachis ipaensis | reverse complement strand
TGATGAGCGGATAATTTATACGCTTTTTGGCATTGTTTTTAGTATGTTTTTAGTAGGATCTAGTTACTTTTAGGGATGTTTTCATTAGTTTTTATGTTAAATTTACATTTCTGGACTTTACTATGAGTTTGTGTGTTTTTCTGTGATTTCAGGTATTTTCTAGCTGAAATTGAGGGACTTGAGCAAAAATCAGATTCAGAGGTTGAAAAAGGACTGCTGATGCTGTTGGATTCTGACCTCCCTGCACCCAAAGTGGATTTTCTGGAGCTACAGAACTCGAAATGGCGCGCTTCCAATTGCGTTGGAAAGTAGACATCCAGGGCATTCCAGCAATATATAATAGTCCATACTTTGGCCAAGAATAGATGATGTAAACTGGCGTTCAACGCAAGCTTTCTACCCAAATCTGGCGTCCAGCGCCAGAAAAGGAGCCAAAACCAGAGTTGAACGCCCAAACTGGCACTAAAGCTGGCGTTCAACTCCAAGGAGGACCTCTACACGTGCAACACTCAAGCTCAGCCCAAACACACACCAAGTGGGCCCAGGAAGTGAATTTATGCATCAATTACTTACTCATGTAAACCCTAGTATCTAGTTTATTAAAAATAGGACCTTTTACTATTGTATTAGACATCTTTGGATCTTTGGATTACCTTATGATCCTTTGATCACGTTTTAGGAGGCTGGCCATCTCGGCCATGCCTGGACCTCTCACTTATGTATTTTCAACGGTAGAGTTTCTACACTCCATAGATTAAGGTGTGGAGCTCTGCTGTTCCTCAAAGATTAATGCAAAGTACTACTGTTTTCTATTCAATTCATCTTATTTTGCTTCTAAGATATCCATTCACACCCAAGAACGTGATGAAGGTGATGATTATGTGTGACGCTCATCACCATTCTTCCCTTTGAACACGTGCCTGACAAACACTTCCGTTCTACATGAAATAAGCTAGAATGAATATCTCTTAGATCTCCTAACAGGAATCTTCGTGGCGTAAGCTAGAATGATGGCGGCATTCAAGAGAATCCGGAAAGTCGAAACCTTGTCTGTGGTATTCCGAGTAGGATTCAATGATTGAATGACTGTGACGAGCTTCAAACTCGCGAGTGCTGGGCGTTAGTGACAGACGCAAAAGGAGGGTGAATCCTATTCCAGCATGATCGAGAACCGACAGATGAATAGCCGTGCCGTGACAGGGTGCGTGAGCATATTATTCACTGAGAGGATAAGATGAAGCCATTGACAAGGGTGATGCCTCCAGACGATTAGCCGTGCCGTGACAGGGTATTGGATCATTTTCCCGAGAGATGACTGAAAGTAGCCATTGACAGTGGTGATGTATCACATAAAGCCAGCCATGAAAAGGAGTAAGACTGATTGGATGAAGATAGCAGGAAAGAAGAGGTTCAGAGGAACGAAAAGCATCTCCATTCGCTTATCTGAAATTTCTACCAATGATTTACATAAGTACCTCTATCCCTATTCTATTATTTATTATTCGAAAACACCATTATCAATTTATATCTGCCTAACTGAGATTTGCAAGGTGACCATAGCTTGCTTCATACCAACAATCTCCGTGGGATTCGACCCTTACTCACGTAAGGTATTACTTGGACGACCCAGTGCACTTGCTGGTTAGTTGTATCGAAGTTGTGAACCATGGTATTGGCACCATGTTCTTGGCGCCATTGCCAGAGAAAGAAAGAGCCATGAATTTTACATAATTAAAGTGTAATCACGATTACGCGTACCAAGTTGCTCACGTTGCCAGGGATTGTTCGAGCCTGGACATCACAATTTCATGCACCAGCCGTGACCCTAAACATTTTGTTTTCTAGTATTATCACCAGATACATAAATGCCACAAACACATAACTGGGTGAACCTTTTCAGAATGTGACTCTGCTTTGCTAGAGTCCCAAGTTAGAGGTGCCCAGAGCTCTTAAGCACACTCTTTTTGCTTTGGATCACGACTTTAACTGCTCAGTCTCAAGCTTTTCACATGACACCTTCACGCCACAAGCACATGGTTAGGGACAGCTTGGTTTAGCCGTTTAGCCCAGGATTTTATTCCTTGGGCCCTCCTATCCATTAATGCTCAAAGCCTTGGATCCTTTTTACCCTTGCCTTTTGGTTTAAAGGGTTATTGGCTTTTTCTGCTTGCTTTTTCTTTTTCTTTCTTTTTTTTCTTTATTTTTTTTTGCCAATTTTTTTCTTTTTTTTTTCCGCAAGCTTTGTTTTTCATTGCTTTTTCTTGCTTCAAGAATCAATTTTATGATTTTTCAGATTATCAATAATATTTCTCCGTTTTCATTATTCTTTCAAGAGCCAACAATTTTAATATTCATAAACAACAATATCAAAAATATGCACTGTTCAAGCATTCATTCAGAAAATAAAAGTATTGCCACCACATCAAAATAATTAAACTAATTTCAAGATAGATTTCAAAATCATGCACTTCTTATTCTTTTGCAAATAAAAACATTTTTTCATTTAAGAAAGGTGAAGGATTCATAGGACATTCATAGCTTTAAGACATAGACACTAAACACTAATGATCATGTAAAAAAAACATAGACAAAACATAAAGCATAGAAACCGAAAAACAGAAAAATAAGAACAAGGAAATTAAAGAACGGGTCCACCTTAGTGACGGCGGCTAGGTCTTCCTCTTGAAGATCTTATGGAGTGCTTGAGCTCCTATATGTCTCTTCCTTGTCTTTGTTGCTCCTCCCTCATGGCCTTTTGGTCCTCTCTGATTTCATGGAGGATGATGGAGTGCTCTTGGTGCTCCATCCTCTTTCTAGTTATGGGCTTTTGAGATGGATCTCTCCATCTCCCATGACTCGGAGTTGGAAGCAACTGCCTTCTTTTTCCTCTTCCTAGAGGATTCTCCAGCCTTAGGTGCCATTAATGGTTATGAAAAAACAAAAAGCAAAGCTTTTTCCACACCAAACTTAGAAGGTTTGCTCGTCCTCAAGCAAAATAAGATAGAAGGGAGTAGAAGAAGAATAATGCAATTAATTTTGAAAACTTATTACTGTATGCAAGAAAAATTAAAAAGAGTTTAAAAGAATTTGAAAAGATATGTAAGTTTTGAAAACATTTTGGAAGGAATTGAAAAGAATAAAAAAGAGAATTAAAAAGAATTGGAAAGATTACAAATTTTTGAAAATAGAAATTGAAAGATGCACGTTTAAAATATGTTTGATGCAAAAAATTATGAATTAAAACATGAAAAATTGAAAAAAATCGAATTGGAAACACACAGATACCCTGACTGTCGTTAAACGCCAGGAATCCTTCTTTACTGGGCATTTTTCTGAACGCCCAGAATGCTGCCTGCATGGGTGTTAAACGCCCATTCTGCTATCCTTACTGGCGTTTAAACGCCAGTAAGCCTGTCCTCCAGAGTGTGCTATTTTTTATGCTATTTTTTATTTTGCTTTAATTCTGCAGCTATTTTTATGACTTCACATGATCATCTACCTAAAGAAAACATAAAATAACAATAGAAAATAAATGTCTATGAAATTAAACATAATTAAATAATATTGGGTTGCCTCCCAATAAGCCCTTCTTTAATGGCAATAGCTTGACAGTGAGCTCTTAGAGAGCTTCACAGAGACTCAGAGCTTAATGGTGGCCTCCCAACACCAAACTTAGAAGTTAAGTGTGGGGGCTCTGTTTGACTCTGTATTGAGAGAAGCTTTTCATGCTTTCTCTCCATGGTTACAGAAGAAGATCCTTGAGCCTTAAACACAAGGTAGTCCTCATTCAATTGAAGGACTAACTCTCCTCTATCCACATCAATCACAGCCCTTGCTATGGCTAGGAAGGGTCTTCCAAGGATGATGGATTCATCCTCATCCTTCCCAGTGTCTAGGATTATAAAGTCAGCAGGGATGTACAGGCCTTCAACCTTCACTAAGACATCCTCTACAAGTCCATAAGCCTGTTTCATTGATTTGTCTGCCATCTCCAGTGAGATTCTTGCAGCTTGTACCTCAGAGATCCCTAGTTTCTCCATTACAGAGAGTGGCATGAGGTTTATTCCTGACCCCAGGTCACACAGAACCTTCTCAAAGGTCATGGTGCCTATGCTACAAGGTATTAAGAACTTTCCGGGATCCGGTTTCTTCTGAGGTAATTTCCGTTGAACCAAAGTATTCAGTTCACTGATGAGCAATGGAGGTTCATCCTCCCAGGTCTCATTACCAAATAGCATGGCATTCAGCTTCATGATTGCTCCTAGATACCGAGCAACTTGCTCTTCAACAATATCTTCATCCTCATCAGAGGAAGAATCTTCATCAGAGCTCATGAACTGCAACATTAAGTTCCATGGAATCTCTATGGTCTCTATATGAGCCTCAGATTCCTTTGGCTCCTCATTAGAGAACTCCTTATTGGTCAGTGGACGTCCAGCAAGGTCTTCCTCACTGGAAATCACTGCCTTTTTACTCTCTCTAAGTTCGGCCACTTTGTATATAGTTATGGCCTTGCACACTCTTTTGGGATTCTCTTATGTACTGCTTGGGAGAGTACTAGAAGGAGTTTCAGTAACCCTTTTACTCAGCTGACCCACTTGTGCCTCCAAATTTCTGATGGACGACCTTGTTTCAATTATGAAACTGAGAGTGGTCTTAGATAGATCAGAGACTATGGTTGCTAAGTCAGAGAGGCTTTGCTTAGAATTCTCTGTCTATTGCTCAGAAGATGATGGAAAAGGCTTGCTATTGCCAAACCTATTTCTACCACCATTATTCTTATTAAAGCCTTGTTGAGGCTTCTGTTGATCCTTTCATGAGAAATTAGGATGATTCCTCCATGAAGGATTGTAGGTGTTTACATAGGATTCTACCATGTAATTCACTTCTTCCATTACAGGATTCTCAGGGTCATAAGTTTCTTTTTCAGAGGAAGCTTCTTTAGTACTGCCGGATGCAGCTTGCATTCCAGTCAGATTCTAAGAAATCATATTGACTTGCTAAGTCAATATTTTTTTCTGAGCCAATATGACATTTAGAGTATCAATCTCAAGAACTCTTTTCTTCTGAGTCATCCCATTATTCACAGGATTTCGTTCAGAAGTATATATGAACTGGTTATTTGTAACCATTTCAATGAGTTCCTGGGCTTCTGCAGGCATTTTCTTCAGATGAAGAGACCCACCAGGAGAGTGGTCCAATGACATCTTGGACAATTCAGACAGACCATCATAGAATATACATAAGATGCTCCATTCTGAAAGCATGTCAGAAGGACACCTTCTAAGCAATTGCTTGTATCTTTCCCAAGCTTCATAGAGGGATTCACCTTTCTTCTGTTTGAAGGTTTGGACTTCCACTCTAAGCTTGCTCAACATTTGAGGTGGAAAGAATTTGGCCAAGAAAGCATTGACCAACTTTTTCCAAGATTTCAGGCTTTCTTTAGGTTGTGAGTCCAACCATATCCTAGCTCTGTCTCTTACAGCAAAGGGGAAAAGCATAAGTCTGTAGACCTCAGGATTAGCCCCATTGGTCTTAACAGTGTCACAGATTTTCAAGAATTCAGCTAAGAATTGATGAGGATCTTCCAATGGAAGACTATGAAACTTGCAATTCCGTTGCATTAGAGAAACTAATTGAGGCTTAAGCTCAAAGTTGTTTGCTCCAATTGCAGGAATTGAGATGCTTCTTCCATAGAAGTCAGAAGTTGGTGCAGTAAAGTCACCAAGCACCTTCCTTGCATCTCCACCATTGTTGTTATTTTCGGCAGCCATGTCTTCTTCTTTTTCGAAAATTTCTGTTAGGTCCTCTCAAGAGTTTTGTGCTTTAGCTTCTCTTAACTTCCTTTTCAGAGTCCTTTCAGGTTTAGGATCAGCGTCAACAAGAATGTTCTTATCCTTGTTCCTGCTCATATGAAAAAGAAGATAACAGAAAAGAAGAGAAATTCTCTATGTCACAGTATAGAGATTCCTTTATGTGAGTAGAAGAATAGAAGAAATAGAATGAAGAAGGGAGAAGAAGAAGAATTCGAACAAGAGAGAGG
>NC_029786.2:36360229-36367673 GCF_000816755.2 Arachis ipaensis | reverse complement strand
AGAGTCCTTTCAGGTTCAGGATCAGCTTCAACAAGAATGTTCTTATCCTTATTCCTGCTCATATGAAAAAAAAGAGAACAAAGAGAGAAGAGGAATCCTCTATGTCACAGTATAGAGATTCCTTTATGTGAGTAGAAGAATAGAAGAATAGAAGAATGATAAGAGAGGGGAGATGAGTAATTCGAACAGAGAGAAGAGATAGGGGTTCGAATTATGAGTAGAAGAGAAGTGTAAGTAAATAAATAAAATAAATAGAAAGAGATGAGAGAGAGAGTATTTGAATTTTAATTAAAAGAAAATAAAAATTTTTTGTTTTTATTTAATTAATTAAGTTAGTTTCGAAAAATATTAAAAGAAATAAAATAAAATTAGAATTTAAAACAATTAGTTAATTAAAAAGAATTTTGAAAAAGTGGTTAGTGATTTTCGAAAATTAGAGAGAGAGAAGTAGTTAAGTGGTTTTGAAAAAGATAGGAATTAATAAACTTTTTTTAAAAATCAAAACAAACAAGTCAAGGGGTTAATTGAAAAAGATTTGAAAATCAATTTTGAAAAGATAAGAAGTTAGAAAAAAATTTTGAAATTAAGTTTTGAAAAAGATATTATTGAAATTTATTTTGAAAAAGATTTGAAAAAGAAATTTAAAAAGATTTAATTTTGAAAATTAAAGTTGATGACTTGACTAACAAGAAACTAAAAGATATGATTCTAGAATTTAAAGATTGAACCTTTCTTAACAAGAAAGTAACAAATTTAAAATTTTTGAATCAAAACATTAAATGTTAGCAATAATTTCGAAATTTATGAAATAAAATTAAGAAAAAGATTTCGAAAATTAATTTTTGGAAAGTTTTCGAAAAAAATGAAAGAAAAATGAAAAAAATTTGATTTTGAAAAAGAATTGAAAAGATAGAATTTTTAAATTGAAATTTTGGCTTGACTAACAAGAAACAACTAAATTTTTAAAAAATTTTTACTAAGTCAACCCAAAATTTCGAAATTTATGAGCAAAATAAGGGAAAGATATTATTTTTGATTTTTTTTAATTAATGAGGAAAGATTATTTTTGTTGTTTTTCTCTTTCCTCATTAAACAACAAAAATAAAACAAAACATAAAAATTTAAGATCAAAACAAATAATGCATGCAAGAACACTTTGAATGTCAAGATGAACACCAAGAACACTTTGAAGATCATGATGAACATCAAGAACATATTTTTGAAAATTTTTAAGAAAAGAAACACATGCAAGATACCAAACTTAGAAATTTTTAATGTTTAGACTCTAGGAATTCGAAAATGCATATGAAAAATAAGAAAAGACACAAAACAAGAAAATCACAATATTAAACAAGGAAAATCATCAAGAACAACTTGAAGATCAAAGAAGAACTCAATGCTTATATTTTCGAAAATTTAAGAAAAATTAAAAAACATGCAATTGACACCAAACTTAAAATTTGACACAAGACTCAAACAAGAAACACAAAATTTTTTTTTTCGGTTTTATGATTTTATTAAATTTTTTTTGTATTTTTTTTATTTTTTTTTTTTTGAAAAAGAAAATAAAAAAATTCAAAATTTTTAATAAGAATTCCAAAGGATTAGACATGGCCAATGTTAGTCTAAAACTTCGGTCCAAAAGAATTAGACATGGCCAATGGCCAGCCAAGCTTTAGCACAGAATTTTAATTGAGAATCCAAAGGCTCATGCAATATTATTCTAAAGCTCCGGTCCAAAAGAATTAGACATGGCCAAATAGCCAGCCAAGCTTTAACATAACACATACAAGCATGTCCTCTTTACAATGGAAAGTGAAAACCTCAGTCCAAAAGTTTAGACATGGCTTAACAGCCAGCCAGGTTTCAACATATCTCATGAAGCTCTAGAATTCATTCTTAAAAATTCTGAAGAACACATTTTTTTTTGAATTTTTTGAAAATTAAAAATAAAAAGCTTAAACATAAAATAAAAGTACCTAATCTAAGCAACAAGATGAACCGTCAGTTGTCCAAACTCAAACAATCTCCGGCAACGGCGCCAAAAACTTGCTGCACAAAATTGTGATTCACACTTTTCACAACTCCGCACAACTAACCAGCAAGTGCACTGGGTCGTCCAAGTAATACCTTATGTGAGTAAGGGTCAATCTCACGGAGATTGTCGGCTTGAAGCAAGCTATGGTCATCTTGTAAATCTCAGTTAGGCGGATTCAAATGGTTATGAAGTTTTGATAATTAAAAGATAAATAAAACATAAAATAAGATAGAGATACTTATGTGATTCATTGGTGGGAATTTCAGATAAGCGTTTGGAGATGCTTTGTTGCTTCTGAACCTCTGCTTCCCTATTGTCTTCTTCCAATCATGCGTGCTCCCTTCCATGGCAAGCTGTATGATCCTCTCGGATGAAAAATACCAGGTACGATCTCTGCACCGCTAATCAACTGTCGAATTTCTCGTCTCGGATGAAAAATACCAAGTACAGCTACCACACGGCTAATCATCTGTCGGTTCCTTCTAGCGTCGGAATAGGACCCTTGTTCTTTTGTACACTGTCACTGCACCCAACATTCGCAAGTTTAAAGCTCGTCACAGTCATCCCTTTCCAGATCCTACTCGGAATACCACAGACAAGGTTTAGACTTTTTGGATCTCAGAAATGTTGCTAATGGTTCTAGTCTCTACTACAAAGATTCTGATCTCACGGACTTGGTGGGTGGATGAGAGATCCAAGAGATACACACTCAAGCTGTCGCCCAATGACTACGTTGAGCTCAGATAGAACGGAAGTGGTTATCAGGCACGCGTTCATAGAATTGAGAATAATGATAAGTGTCATGGATCATATCATTCTCCAGATTAAAGTACGAGTGAGTATCTTAGAATAGAATTAATCGTGATTGAATAGAAAAACAGTAGTAATTATATTAATTCATGAAGAACAGCAGAGCTCCACACCTTAATCTATGAGGTGTAGAAACTCCACCGTAGAAAATACATAAGTGAAGAAGGTCTAGGCATGGCCATGAGGCCAGCCTCCAAAACGTGAACAATGGTCTCTAAAGTACGATAAAAGATCGTCGAATACAATAGTAAAAATTGCTATTTATACTAAACTAGTTACTAGGGTTTACAGAAAATAAGTAACTAAGTGCAGATAGTGCAGAAATCCACTTCCGAGGCCCACTTGGTGTGTGCTTGGGCTGAGCATTGAAGCTTTCACGTGCATAGGCTGTTCTTGGAGTTAAACGCCAGCTTGGGTGCCAGTTTGGGCGTTTAACTCCAGTTTTGGTGCCAGTTCTGGCGTTTTACGCCAGAAAGTTTTTGGCAACGCCAGAAAGTTTTTGGCTGGCTTTTAGCGCCAGTTTGGGCTATCAAATCTTGGGTAAAGTATATACTATTATATATTTCTGGAAAGCCCAAGATGTCTACTTTCCAACGCAATTGAGATCGTGCCAATTGAACTTCGGTAGCGCCAGAAAATCCACTTCGAGTACAGGAGGGTCAGAATCCAACAGCATCTGCAGTCCTTTTTCAGCCTCTGAATCAGATATTTGCTCAGGTCCCTCAATTTCAGCCAGAAAATACCTGAAATCACAGAAAAATACACAAAATCATAGTAAAGTCTAGAAATGTAATTTTTTCATAAAAACTAATAAAAATATAATAAAAAGTAACTAAAACATGCTAAAAACTATGTAAAAATATTGCCAAAAATGGTATAAATTATCCGCTCATCAAGAACGAAGATACATCTTAGAATAGAATCAAGCATAGATTGAAGTAAAGTAGTGATATTATTAATCCATAAGAATCAAGAAAGCTCCTAACCTTAATGATAAACCACTGTTTTATGGTTTATCTTGTGCTCAATTGAGTGGTTTTTATCAACTATTTACTCACTTATTCATACTAATTGCATGGTTTTACGTTTTCCTTCCTGATTTTGTGCTATGATTGAAAACATGCTTCTTTGGTCTTAATTTTGATATGTTTAATCTTCTCTTATTACCATTCGATACCTTGATATGTGTATTAAGTGTTTTTAGAGATTACAGGGCAGGAATGGCTTGGAGGATGGAAAGGAAGCATGCAAAAGTGGAAGGAATACAAGAAGTTGAAGGAACTGTAAAGCTGTCAGCCTGACCCTCTCGCACTAAAACGGTCATAACTTGAACTACAAAGGTCCAAATGAGGCGGTTCCAGTTTCGTTGGAAATCTAACATCCAGGGCTTCAATTTAATATATAATTCGCTATAGTAGCCATACAGCAAAATGACGCGCACGCGTGAATCATGCGGACCCATCGTTCTGCAGAAATTTCAGCGACCTGCACGTGTTTGAATTCGGTCCCAGCGATTTCTGGGCTATTTCCGGCCCAGTTTCAAGCCCTGAAAACACAGATTAAAGGCTGCAAAGTGGAGGAATGAAGGGAGATGACTCATATTTCACTTTTCATAATTTAGATGTAGTTTTAGAGAGAGAGAGGCTCTCTCCTCTCTCTTAGGATTTAGGATTAGGATTCCTCTTAAAGGAATTAGGATTTCTTATTATTTCAACTTACAATTTCTTCTGAGTTCCAGGTTCAATGTTCCTTTTATTTATTTTTCCAATTTAATTTATGAACTTTTCCATGTTAGATTTGAATATTCTATTTAATATAATTTGAGGTATTTCAGTTATAAGATTGTTTTATTTATGCTATGAATGCTTTCGATTTATACAAATTATTTTCATTCAAGTAGATTCTCTTCCCTTTTGGCTCTGGTTAAGTAATTGGTGACGCTTGAGTTATCAAATAAAGCAGTGGTTGATATTGGTAGATTACTAATTGATCTAGATCGCTCTAAAGATAGTCTTCCTACAGGGATTGACTAGGACTTAAGGATCAAGCTAATTAGTCCACTTGACTTAACTAAGCGGGATTAAAACCCAATTCTCATCACCGTTGATAAGGATAACTAGGATAGGACTTCTAATTCTCATACCTTGCCAAGAGTTTATTTTATAATTATTAATTTATTTTTCTTGTCAATTAAATTACTTGCTCCTTATTTCAAAAACCCAAAAATATATCTTTTTACATAACCAATAATAAATCATACTTCCCTGCAATTCCTTGAGAATACGACCCGAGGTTTGAATACTTCGGTTATAAATTTTATTGGGTTTTGTTACTTGTGACAACCAAACTTTTGTATGAAAGGATTCTCTGTTGGTTTAGAAACTATACTTACAACGCGATTATATATTTGTGAATTTCTTTACCGATAGAAATCAGATTGTCACTTAACCTAGGAGGTTAGTGACTCATAGCTTACAGAAATAATAAAATTCGAATGGTGGAGGAAGAAGATCCTAAACAAGGTTGATCTTCTCCTATATATACTAATCTAATAACTAAGGATTACAGAAATAAGATAAACTAGTCATGTAGTGCGAAAATCCACTATCTGGGCCCACTTGGTGAGTGTTTTGACTGAGCTTAAGTGAAGCCACAAGCTAGTGCTCCCTTTTGGGTGTCCAACGCCAGCTTTGGACTCCTGAATGGGCGTTGGATGCCAGCTACCCCCCTTTTAGGCATTGGACGCCAGGAATGGGGCTGGTGGCTTGCGTTGAATGCCAGTTTTGGACCTTCATTTCCAAAGCAAAGTATAAACTATTATATATTTCTGGAAAGCCCTGGATGTTAGCTTTCCATAGCCATTGCGAGTGCACCATTTAGATGTCTGTAGCTCCGGAAATGCTCCTTCGAGTGCACAGAGGTCAAATCGTGACAGCATCTGCAGTCCTTTCTCTGTCTCTGAATCAGACTTTTTTCAAAACTCCTTAATTTCAATTAGAAAATACCTGAAATCATCATAAAACATACAAACTCAAAGTAGAATCCAAAAATATTAATTTTGCACTAAAACATATGAAAATATAATAAAACTTAAACAAAACATAATAAAAACTATATGAAAATAATGCCAAAAAGCGTATAAAATATCCGCTCATCAGAACACCAAACTTAAACTGTTGCTTGTCCCCAAGCAACCAAATAGTAGGATAAAAAGAAGAAGAGGATACAATAAATCTAAGAGTTCTCAATGAAGCTCAGTTTCAATTAGATGAGCGGGACTAGTAGTTTTTTGCTTCTGAATAGTTTTGGCATCTCACTATCCTTTGAAGCTCAGAATAATTGGCATCTTTAGGAACTCAGAATCCAGATGATATTATTGACTCTCCTAGTTCAGTTCTTTTTCATTCTTGAACATAGCTTCTTTTGAGTCTTGGCCATGACCCAAAGCGCTTTGTTTTCCAGTATTACCACCGAATACATAAACGCCACAGACACTTAACTGGGTGAACCCAATTGGATTGTGATTCAGCTTTGCTAGAATCCCTAGCCAGTGGTGTCCAGAGCTCTTAAGCACACTCTTTTTACTTTGGATCCTTGCTCTTGCCTTTTGGTTTAAAGAGCTATTGTCTTTTTCTTTTTCTTTCTTTTTCTGCTTTCTCTTCTCTCTCTTTTTTCTCATTTTTCTTTTTGGTGCTTTTTCTTTCTTCAAGAATCAATTTTTTTTTTGGATTTTTCAGATTACCAATAATACTTCTCCTTTTTCATCATTCTTTCAAGAGCCAACATTCTTAACTCCAACATCAAACATGAACTATTTATTCATGCATTCAGAAAATAAAATCAATGCCACTACATCAACATAATTGAACTATTCTCATTATATACTCTAAATTCATGCATCTTTACGACTTCTAAAAAAAGTCAAAATTTTATTCAAGTTCAATAAGATGATAAGAGGAACATTTTATAGCTAATTGGAAAATAGAAACTTAAATTCTAATACTGCTCATGCAATTCTTAAATTAAAAAACAAAAACTTAAACGTTACTAGTGATCATGTAAATCTAAACATAAGAAATAAGAATTAGAATAAGCACAGGAATAGGGGGTAGGACTCAACCACCTTAGTCATGGGAGGCGTTAGGCTCTTCAGGGGATAACTTCTTATGCTTCAGCTCTACTAGTTCACGCCCCTACTTCTCTTGTTCCTTGATCAGTTTGCAAAGCATGCTAGTCTGGTCTTTTTGTTCCTCTCTTAATTGATCCAAGGTGGTGCAACAAATGCTTCCAACTGGGTCTAATATTCAATTAGAGGGACCTCTTGCGTCTGAAGAGGCTCAGGTGTCTTCCTCTTGGGATGATCATCTGGTGGTCTGGCGCTTTCCATCACTTGCTTGGTGATTGGGCCATCTACTGGGATTCATGAGTCTCTGTTAATCAGGACTCCAGCCTCTTTGTATAAGTAAAGATAAGGTTTGGATAGGCCAACTTGGCTTGAGTTGACATCCTGTTTGCAACCTTTTACAGCTCAAAGGGGATTAATTGGTGGACCTCCACCTCATTCCCTATCAGGATGCAATGAATCATCACCGCTCT
>NC_029786.2:36338772-36360186 GCF_000816755.2 Arachis ipaensis | reverse complement strand
ATGTTGACTTCAGAACGGTTACTAGTAGGGAGTATGGAACACCCAATAAAATCCAACCAATCCCTAGCAACTAGTTTGAGATCCAACCTCCTCAGTTGGTTTGGTTTTCCTTTTGTGTTATTGATCCATTGAGTTCCAGGTAGACATATGTCTTCTAGAATCTGATCCAGCTTGGGGTTAGCCATCACCCTCCTATTAAAGGATTATTGATCATCCCTTTGTGGGGGTAATTTAAAGATCTCTCTCACCTTATCAAGATGAAAATAGAGAGTCTTTCCCCGAACCATGGGGCGAAAATTTTGGAACCATTGTCCAACTATCTTTTGCTTATCTGTCATCCATAGATTTGCATAGAATTCATGGATCATTGTTATTCCAACATTGATCTCAGGGTCGGCCAGGATCTCCCAACCTCTCTTTTGAATCTGCTCTTAGATCTCCG
Organism: Arachis ipaensis; assembly: GCF_000816755.2. Classification (NCBI taxonomy): domain Eukaryota; kingdom Viridiplantae; phylum Streptophyta; class Magnoliopsida; order Fabales; family Fabaceae; genus Arachis; species Arachis ipaensis. The sequence continues at coordinate 36,359,744 of NC_029786.2, read as the reverse complement.
GATATTTATCTTCTTTTAATTCAAATCTAGCCTCCAGGATCACTGTCCTTTTGCACATTATTTTGTAATAATGTTCTTCATGTTGCTTGGTATAGAATCTGAAAGGTTTGAAAATAGCTATTTAGTTGTCTTCTTTGCTTCTTGAAGTGGGTTTTGTGCTTTTTGGAGCCATGAAATTTGAATGGTGTGAGAAGGCAAGGCTTTTTCCACACCAAACGTAAAAGGTTTGCTCGTCCTCGAGCAAAAGAAAAGAAAGAAGATGAAGAAGAGGAGAGGGATTCGAATTGAGTTTGGATGAGGGAGTGTGTGGGGTGAATTTTATATAGGGAGGGGAGGGTGGGTTTCCGAAATTAAGTAGATAAAAGATAAAGAAGATATGATTCACATTTTGGTAAAAGATAGAAAAAGATAAGTTTTAAAATCAAAAGATATGAAAATGATAAAAAGATAAGATAGAAGGTATGAAAAAGATTTTAAAGTTTAATAAAAGATATGAAATTTTGAAAGATATTTGAAAAAGAATTGAAAAAGATTAAAAAAGATTGTAAATTTGAAAGGAATTTGAAATTAAAAGATGATGATTGAAAGAATCTTGTTTAGAAGATATGATTAAAAAGATAAGATTTGGAAAAGATAAGTTTTGAACAAGTCAAAAACTTCCCTAACCCTTGTTGGGCGTTAAACGCCCAAAATGTCCCTATTCTGGCATTCAACGCTAGTTGTGTGCTCCTCCTGGGCGCTAAACGCCCAACCAGTGCTCCCTGTCTGGCGTTCAACGCCAGCCTTGCTTCCTCCCTTTAGGGCGTTGAATGCCCATCCAGTGCTCCCTGGCTGGCGTTCAATGCCAGGATTGCTACACCTTGAGGGCCTCTGATTTTAGTTCTGACTGTCTCTGCTTCTGTTTAAACTACTGCACATGATCACAAACCTAAAGAAACAATTATGAAAATTAAACAAATATAATTGAAATATATGTAATAAAAACAAAAATAACTTTAATTATGGTTGGGTTGCCTCCCAACAAGTTCTTCTTTACTGTCGTTTAGCTGGACTGTGCTATGTTTATGTGAGTAATAGGGTGGATTCCTCTTGCTCAATTTCACCACCCAAGTAATGTTTCACTCTCTGGCCATTAACAGTAAATTATTTATTAGAGTAATTACTCTAGAGTTCTATATGACCATAGGATGATACATTAGTGATCAGGAAAGGTCCTGTCCGTCGTGGCTTGAGCTTTCCAGGGAAGAGCTTCAGTCTAGAGTTGAAGAGAATAACTCTCTGTCCAGGTTCAAAGACTCTGGAAGATATCTTTCTGTCATGCCACTTCTTGGCCCTTTCTTTATAAATTTTTGCATTTTCAAATGCAGCCAATCGGAATTCATCCAACTCGTTTAGCTGGAGTAACCTCTTCTCTCCTACTGCCTTTGCATCAAGGTTTAGGAGTCAGGTTTCCCAGTAAGCCTTGTGTTCTAGCTCTACTAGCAGGTGGCACGCCTTCCTATACACCAATTGGTAAGGTGACGTTCCTATAGGGGTTTTGAAAGCTGTTCTGTATGCCCAGAGTACATCATCAAGCTTTCTTGCCTAATCCTTTCTAGAGGTGTTCACCATCCTTTCCAGGATTCTCTTTAGTTCTCTATTTGAGACCCCAGCCTGCCCATTTGTCTGTGGGTGATATGGGGTGGCCACTTTATGGCGAACTCCATATTGGTTCAGCATAGAGTCAAGCTGTTTGTCGCAGAAATGAGTTCTTCCATCACTGATCAGTGTCCGAGGGACACCAAACCTAGTGAAGGTGTTCTTCTGTAGGAACTTCATCACTACTGTAGTACCATTTGTGGGTAATGCAATTGCTTCAACCCATTTAGACACATAATCCACTGCCACGAGAATATAGGTGTTTGAGTACGAAGGTGGGAAAGGACCCATGAAGTCTATACCCCATACATCAAACAGCTCAATCTCTAGGATTCCTTGCTGAGGCATGTCGTGACCATGAGGGAGATTGCCAACCCTTTGGCAATTGTCACAATGACAGAGAAACTCTCGGGAATCCTTAAACAGTGTGGGCTAGTAGAAACTACTTTGGAGAACCTTTGTGGTTGTTCGCTCACTACCAAAGTGTCCTCCATAGTCGGAGCCATGGCAATGCCATAGAATTTTATGTGCCTCTTCTTCAGACACACAGCGGCGGATTATCCCATCCGAGAATCTCTTAAAGAGATACGGTTCATCCCACAAGTAGTACCTCGCATCATGAATGAGTTTTCGAGCTTGATGCCTACTGTATTCCTTGGGGATGAACCTTATAGCATTGTAGTTCGCAATGTCTGCGAACCAGGGTGTCATCCGAATGGCAAAGAGTTGCTCATCCGGTAAGGTTTCAGACACCTCAGTAGAGGGAGGAGATGTCCCTTCTACTGGTTCAATCCGAGACAAGTGGTCAGCTACCTGGTTTTCTGACCCTTTTCTGTCTCTAATTTCTATATCAAACTCTTGCAGGAGTAGTACCCATCTTATCAGCCTAAGCTAAGAATCTTGCTTGGTGAGGAGATATTTAAGAGCAGCAAGGTCAGAGTAGATAATGACCTTAGATCCTATTAAATAGGATCTGAACTTGTCAATGGGATAAACCACTGCAAGCAATTCCTTCTCTATGGTAGTATAGTTCTTTTGTGCGTCATTTAGAACATGACTGGCATAATAAATGACATGCAGAAGATTGTCCTGTCTCTGCCCCAGAACTGCACCAATGGCATGGTCACTGGCATCACACATTAGTTCGAATGGTAAGTCCCAGTTGGGTGCAGAAATGACAGGTGCTGTGGTAAGCTTCGCCTTCAGAGTTTCAAAGGCATTCAGACACTCTTGGTCAAAGACAAACGGAGTGTCAGTAGCTAATAAGTTCCACAGGGGTTTTGCAATTTCAGAGAAATCTTTTATAAACCTCCTATAGGCCCAGAAAACTTCTGATTGCCTTAACATTAGTTGGTGGTGGTAATCGTTCAATTACCTCCACCTTATCTTGATCCACTTCTATTCCCTTGTTCGAGATCTGATGCCCGAGAACAATCCCTTTAGTCACCATAAAGTGCATTTCTCCCAATTTAAAACTAGGTTTGTCTCTTGACAACATTTGAGAACTAGGGCTAGATGGTCAAGGCAGGAGTCAAATGAGTCTCCAAAGATGGAAAAGTCATCCATGAATACTTCAAGAAATTTTTCACCATGTCAGAGAAAATAGAGAGCATACACCTTTGAAAGGTTGCTGGTGCATTGCACATGCCAAATGGCATTCGCCTATAAGCAAACACGCCATATGGCCATGTAAATGATGTTTTTTCTTGGTCCTAAGGATCTACTACAATTTGATTATAGCCTGAATAGCCATCCAAAAAGCAGTAGAATGCATGACCCGCCAGTCTCTCCAGTATTTGGTCTATAAATGGTAAAGGAAAATGATCCTTTCTGGTGGCATTATTGAGCCTTCTGTAGTCAATACACATACGTGACCCTGTAACTGTTCTTGTGGAAATCAGTTCATTTTTTTCATTATGAACCACTGTCATGCCTTTTTTTTGGGAACAACTTGGACAGGACTCACCTAGGGGCTGTCAGAAATGGGATAAATAATCCCAGCCTCCCAAAATTTTATGACTTTTTTTTGCACCACTTCCTTCATGGCTGGATTCAGTCGCCTTTGTGGTTGCATCACTGGTTTGGCGTCATCCTCCAGCAGGATCTTGTGCATGCATTGGGTAGGGCTAATGCCCTTAAGGTCACTGATTGTCCACCCAAGAGCTTTCTTGTGTGTCTTTAGCACTTGGATTAGTGCTTTTTCTTCCTGTGGTTCTAAAGCAGAGCTTATAATCACAGGATAAGTATCCTCATCTCCAAGAAATGCATATTTCAAGGATGATGGTAATGGCTTGAGCTCGAGTTTAGGGGACTTATCCTCTTCCTTAGGAGTTTTCAAAGGCTCCTTTGTTACCTCTAGCTCCTCTAAATCAGGCTAGGCATCATAAAAGATGTCATTCAGCTCTTCTTTGAGTCTCTCAACCATGTTCACTTCTTCCACTAGGGAATCAATGATATCAATACCCATGCGCTCCTCTGGAGTGTTTGGATGCTACATAGCTTTGACAGCATTTAGCACGAACTTATCCTCGTTGACTCTCAGGGTTACTTCTCCTTTTTGAACGTCAATAAGGGTCCGTCCTATAGCTAGAAAGGGTTGATACGGAAAAAAATTATTTCCGCAATAACTACCGGCAAGTGCACCGGGTCGTATCAAGTAATAAAACTCACAAAAGAGTGAGGTCGATCCCACGAGGATTAACAGATTAAGCAAACAATGGTTGATAATTAACCTAGTTAGACGGTTCATATTGGAGTGATAATCAAACAGAAAATGTAAATTGCATGAATGTAAACAAAAACTATAAAGTGCAGAAAAGTAAAATGGCAAGAAAAGTGCAGGAAATGTAAAGTGCAGAAAAGTAAATGACTATAAAGTAAATGTAAGAACTAAAAATAAAATGAACATTGTGATCAAGAGATATTGCAATCGTCCGGATCAAGTTCATTCTCATCTCTTTCTTAATCAATGCATTCATTGATCTACTTGGAAATCTTAGGTGATTGGATCCCAATTCCTTGGCAATCCGATCTCTCTAAGCTTGAACAATTGCCAATTCTTTGATCTAATTGCTCATGGGAAGAGATGAAGCTTGGTCAATGATTATACCACACACCTTCATAGATCAAAGTACTGGTAGGATTACATGTCATTATATCCATCCAACCCCCAACCTAATCCAACATGAGAAAGAATTTCTAGCATGATTTCCTCATTCCTCTTTCAAGGCTCTGAGGAAATCCAAGTATGATAAGAATTTAATTGGGGTTTAATACATTCAAAGTATTAAAATCCTAATGGAAGGGGGCAAGAAAAGGATGGCATCAAGAAGAGGAATTTATTGGCTTAAAGAGACACAGCGGAAACATAAAAAGATAGATAAAGGTTTTCCTACTAGACTTCTAAGATACCTGTTCTTAGCAACCTAGGTCACCGGAAAGGATTCCCTACTAGACCTTCAAAGAACTTGTCCTTAACAACCTAGATCAGAGGGACGAAAACTAAAAGAAACTACCACGCAGATTACCTTAGTGTTGGATCCTTCAATCTTCCTCATGCAACAAGCGAAGCAAATCACTCACCTCACTTCTCACACAATAAAACGTGCTTAAAAGCAACTGAAATTTGTTCATCAAAGTTATGTAAATTATCTCACCAGAAGGTGTTTAAATAGACCCTGAACAACCTAGCTAAAAGATAAGATATGATAACTAATTTAAATCAGATTTGATCTTATTGGATTAGATCAGATTTGATTTAAATTTTAAAATCCTAAAGATATGATAACTAATTTAAATCAGATTTGATCTTATTAGATTAGATCAGATTTTGATTTAAATTTAAAATCTCTAAAAATACTACTAAGCAAATCAAAAGTAAATCAAATCTTCCAACAAACTCTAACAACAAAACAAACAAAAATAAATGCCTAAAAATCAAAAATTAATAATAAAGTATGCCTTCCATTGAATTTGAAAAGCATTATTGGGATTCTTGCTGTCCTGACTTAGCCCAATGGGCCTTGCCCATTCTTCCTTGGTTAGAACTTGATGTAACACCATATGCATGAGTGCTGCCAAGTTTTCAAAGCTCTCTTTGAGCTTCTTTGCACGTGCTCTAGTGATGGGGCCCTCTAGAAGTGTGAAATTTCTATTATGTCCTTTTGTTTTAGAATGCCCCAGTTGTCTTTCTGAGCATGTATCATTCCCTCCTTCCTCAAAAAGATTTGTCCTCGAATCTGTGTCCATATCAAAAGGAGAGAGATCAGAAATATTGAAAGTAGCAAAGACATTATACTCACCTGGTAGGTCAATCTTGTAGGTGTTGTCATTGATCTTCTCAAGCACTTGGAATGGGCCATCCCCTCAAGCATCAAGTTTAGACTTCCTCTGAGTAGGGAATTTTTCCTTCCTCAATTGTACCCAAACCCAATCTCCTAGTTCGAAGACTATATGCTTTCGGCTCTTGTTAATCCTTTTAGCCGTGGCTTTGTTCTTCCTCTCAATTAGGTCACGAGCCTTTGCATGTATTGCTTTAACTTTCTCAGCCTTGTTTGCTCCATCTAAGCTAATAAGATCACTCAAAGGTAAAGGCATTAAATCTAAGAAAGTTAGAGGATTAAAACCATAGACAAGTTCAAAGGGCAAAAAACCAGTGGAAGAATGGATTGTCCTGTTATAAGCAAACTCAATAAAAGGTAAACAATCTTCCCAAGTTTTCAAATTCTTACCAACAACAGCACGCAACAAGGTTCCCAATGTCCTATTTACCACTTCAGTTTGACCATCAGTTTGAGGGTGACAAGTAGTTGAGTATAACAATTTTGTTCCCAACTTACTCCACAAAACTTTCCAAAAGTGACTTAAGAATTTGACATCACGATCAGAAACAATAGTTTGGGGTACACCATGTAAGCGCACAACTTCTCTAAAGAATAGGTCAGCAATATTTGTGGCATCATCAGTTTTATGGCAAGCAATGAAATGAGCCATTTTACTAAATCTATCTACCACAACAAAAATTCTATCTCGACCTCTCCTAGTTCTAGGAAAACCAAGAACAAAATCCATAGAAATATCAACCCATGGATGCACAGGAACAGGAAAGGAGTATACAAACCATGTGGTAAAGACTTAGATTTAGCTTGTTTACATGCAATGCATTTAGCACAAAAATTTTCAACATCTTTACGCATGTGGGGCCAGTAAAAATGCTCAGATAAAATATCCAAAGTCTTATGCACACTAAAATGACCCATCAAACCCCCACTATGTGATTCTAGAACAAGTAACTCCCTAATAGAACAAGTAGGTACACAAGTCCTATTACCCCGAAAAAGAAAGCCATCATGCTTATAGAATTTGTTATATGCACTATGTTCACATGCAGCATAGATAGAGGCAAAAGTAGAATCAGTTGCATACAATTCCTTCATACACTCAAAACATAACAGCTTAGAAGTAAGGGTTGTGATTAAGGAATACCTTCTAGATAATGCATTAGCAACTACATTCACTTTACCTTGCTTATAGGCGATTACATATGGAAAGGATTCAAGGAATTCTATCCATTTTGCATGTTTCTTGTTCAGCTTCCCTTGGCCTTCAAGTGTTTGAGGGATTCATGGTCAGTATGTACCACAAATTCCTTAGGTAGCAAATAATGCTGCCACACTTCCAAAGCTCTCACCAAGGCATAAAGCTCTTTATCATAAGTTGAGTAGTTGAGATGGGCTCCATTCAACTTCTCACTGAAATAGGCAATTGCTCACTTTTCCTGCATCAAAATAGCACCTATACCAATTCCGGAAGCATCACATTCGATTTCAAAAGTTTTAGAAAAATCCGGTAAAATAAGAATGTGGGCAGAACACAATAATTCTTTCAAGGTGTTAAAGGCAAGTTCTTGTTCCTGATCCCATTTAAAGTTGACATGTTTCTTGATGATTTCAGTTAAAGGTGCATCAATAGTAGAAAAATCTTTAACAAACCTCCGATAAAAACCCGCAAGACCATGAAAACTTCTAACATCAGAGACACTCTGAGGTGTGGGCCATTCTCTAATAGCCTTCACCTTCTCGTCATCTACCTCAATCCCTGCAGAACTTATCACAAAGCATAGGAATACGACTTTACTAAGACAGAATGAGCACTTTTGGAGATTAGCATATAATTTTTCTTTTCTAAGTACCTCTAAAACAGATTGAACATGCAAAATATGATCATCAAGACATTTACTGTAGATAAGGATATCATCAAAATAAACAACCACAAATTTACCTAAAAACTCTCACAAAACATGATTCATTAGTCTCATGAGTGTACTAGGTGCATTAGTCAAACCAAATGGCATAACTAACCACTCATACAAACCATATTTAGTTTTGAAAGTTGTTTTCCATTCATCACCAAGTTTCATTCATATTTGATGATAACCACTCCTTAAATCTATTTTAGTAAAAATAACAGAACCATGCAATTCATCAAGCATATCATCAAGTCTAGGAATAGAATGGTGATACTTTACCGTAATCTTGTTTACAGCTCTGCAGTCAACACACATCCTCCATGATCCATCCTTCTTGGGCACCAACAGTACCGGAACAGCACAAGGACTCATGCTTTCTCTCACAAAACCCTTAGCCAAAAAGTCCTCGACTTGCCGTTGGAGTTCCTTTGTCTTCTCAGGATTAGTCCGGTAAGCTGGACGGTTAGGAATGCTTGATCCAGGGACAAAGTCAAGCTGATGTTCATTGCCTCATAACGGAGGTAAACCTGAGGACATCTCATCTGGAAAGACATCGCCAAACTCCTGCAAGAGTGAAATAAAAGCACCAGGCAGGTCATGGTTAGTTTCAATGGTAGAAAGTAAAGACTCTCTAAATCGCACCAACATCAATGCTTTTTTTTTCCAAACTAGCATACTTCAGATCCCTCTCTTTTGCATAAAAACATATTATGTGAGCACTCTCACTCTCCACAGATTTTTCTCTTTTAGAACTCTTTTTCACTCAGACCCTGACTCTTTTTCTAACATGTTTTGTCTCTCAAAGCCCTCTCTTTACCCTCTTGTTTTTCAATTTTCTCACATCCTAAAGACTCTTTAGTAGATTTACGCATGTTCAGTTGCTCCAGGTACACTTCTTCAGGTGTCAAAGCTGCAAGGGTAATCTTTTTCCCAAGATAAGTAAAGGAGTATCGGTTTATGAAACCATCATGGACCACCCTTCTATCATACTGCCATGAACGGCCTAAGAGTAGATGACAAGCCTGCATGGGAACCACGTCACAAAGGACCTCATCACTATATCTCCCAATAGAGAACTGTATGTGGGCTTGCTTCATAACCTTCAATTCACCAATATCACTTAGCCACAACAGTTTGTAAGGGTTAGGGTGTTTGGTGCATTTCAACCCCAATTTTGTGAACAAAGTAGAGCTAGCAATGTTTGTATGACTTCTAGCATCAATGATCATGAGTCCAACCTTACCTCCCAATAAAACTTTTGTATGAAAGATGTTCTCTCGCTATTCTAAACGATCGTCCTTGGCTTGTACATTTAAGATTTGCCTAGTAACAAGGGTCTCTCCACTAACAGCATACTCAACTATATATTCATTATCTGTAGCATCATCCGCATGTGGCATGTCCTCATACCCATCTGAGTTATCAGATTCTGAGAAAATATCATTTGCTTTAATGACTACGGTCCTTTTATTTGGACACTTGCAAGCAAAATGGCCTAATCTGTGGCACTTAAAGCAGGTAATATCACAATGTCGTGCAGGAGGTTTAGGCGTGTGCGTCTTTCTATGCTGCTCTGTAGGCTTCTCCTTTGATTCGGTAGGTTTGGATCCAGTCTTCTCCCTGAAATTAGCACCTCTCGAATCCCACCTTGAAGTAGAGTTAGAAGAATTACGCAGTTCCTTTGCCTTTTGCTGTCTTTCCACCTTGATAGCTAGGTTCACCAAGTCTTCCATATTCACAAATGAGTGATGTTCTACAATATTTGCAATGTCTTGATTCAGCCCACTCAAGAAACGTGCCATAGTAGCCTCAAACTCCTCCTCAATATTTGCTTGGATTAGCAGCATCTCCATCTCCTTATGATACTCATCTACAGACTTAGAACCTTGGTATAATCATTGGAGCCATTGATGTAGCTCCCTGTAGTAGTAAGAAGGGACAAACTGTTATCGCATGACCTTCTTCATCTTCTCCCAGGACAGAATTGGTGGTTTTCCATTCCGCCTCTTCTGTTTGTCCAGCTCGGCCCACCAGACAAGGCATAATCCGAGAATTCTACAGCTGCTAGTCTTACCTTTTTCACATCAGAGTAGTTATGACACTGAAATAAGAGCTCCACCTTTCGTTCCCATTCCAGGGACGCCTCAGGGTCACTTCTGCCTTTAAATTTTGGGATGCACATCTTGATAGCATTAAGGTTATTATCAACAATTGCTGGTTATCTATGATGCCGGGATCTGGATGAAGTCTCCTCCTCAGACTCCGTAGAATCGTTATGAACAGATTCTCGTGACCGTGCTATTCGCCTAGGAGAAAAAGAGTTAATTCGGAAATCCATGTCATCAAGACGTTGTTCAATCCTTGTAAGGATGCTAGCAAGTGCGTCGACGCGGAAAGTTAGTTGTGGATCGGGGTTCCCTTCATTGTTAGCCATCAATGAAACTGTAAAAGAAAAGACCTTACAACACTCTTCTTACGTATATCACTCGGAGTAGGACACTCGTGTTTCACTCAATACGTGGCTTTTACCCTCTGTTGAGCTCACCACCCTTGCCTTTTTTCACTTTTGAATTACTTTAACAAGTTGCACTTTGGGAGATGAGGAATTGAGACACCAAACTAAAATAATCTAAATGATAGAGACGTTCAACTTGACAAGAAGACAATTAAAGTATGTGACAAAGGAAACAAAAAGTGATACTAGGATGACAAAAACTAGCAAAATTGAATCCTAATTGAAACCCAAAGAAATTTTGAAAGGATAAAACAAAGGGAAAATTTAATTTTTTTTATTATGTTTTTTTTAAATGTTTTTTTTTACTTCTTTTTTTTTTTTTTTGCTTAACTTGATTTGCAGAAATTGAAGAGAAAAATAAAGAGACTAAACAAAATTTTGGATCGTACAGATAAATAGGAATTTACCTATAACCTGTAACTGATACCAGATGATAAGAATTTAATTGGGGTTTAATACATTCAAAGTATTAAAATCCTAATGGAAGAGGGCAAGAAAAGAATGGCATCAAGAAGAGAAATTTATTGGCATAAAGAGACATAGCAAAAATATAAAAGATAGATAAAGGTTTTCCTACTAGACCTCTAAAATACCTGTTCTTAGCAACCTAGGTCACCGAAAAGGATTTCCTACTAGATCTTCAAAGAACTTGTCCTTGACAACCTAGATCAGAGGGATGAAAACTGAAAGAAACTACCATGCAGATCACCTTAGTGTTGGATCCTTCAATCTTCCTCATACAACAAGCGAAGCAAATCACTCACCTCACTTTTCACACAATAAAATGTGCTTAAAATCAACTGAAATTTGTTCATCAAAGTTATGTAAATTGTCTCACCAGAAGGTGTTTAAATAGACCCCAAACAAACTAGCTAAAAGATAAGATAAGATAACTAATTTAAATTAGATTTGATCTTATTGGATTAGATCAGATTTGATTTAAATTTTAAAATCCTAAAGATATGATAACTAATTTAAATCAGATTTGATCTTATTAGAATAGATCAGGTTTTAATTTAAATTTAAAATCCCTAAAAATATTACTAAGCAAATCAAAAGTAAATCAAATTTTCCAACAAACTCTAACAACAACAAAAAACGAAAATAAATGCCTAAAAATTCAAAAATTAATAATAAATTATGCCTTCTATTGAATTTGAAAAGTATTATTGGGCTTCTTGCTGTCCTGACTTAGCCCAATGGGCCTTGCCCATTCTTCCTTGGTTAGAACTTGATGTAACTCCATAGGCATAAGTGTTGCCAAGTTTCCAAAGCTCTCTTTGAGCTTCTTTGCACGTGCTCTAGTGATGGGCCCTCTGGAAGTGTGAAATTTCCATTCTGCCCTTTTGTCTTAGAATGCCCCAGTTGTCTTTCCAAGCATGTATCAAAGTATAAGCAATTTCTCTTCCGAGACAATTGTTCAATTGAATGAAGATCGAAAGCTTTCTAGCAAATCAAGTGAAAAGAAAGAGGAAGAAGAATGAGAACTATTATTGATCCATTGAATCACAACAGAGCTCCCTAACCCAATGAAAAGAGTTAGTTCTTCATTGCTCTATTCAAATAGAAAAGAAGGAAAGTGCAGAAAAATAAATATGAAGATTAAGAATGCAAAAACTGAAATTGAAACTTCATAGTCCATAAATGAAAATTACAAACTGAAACTAAACTACTACTACTACTACTAAGAAAAGAAAAGAAAAGAAAAGAAAAGAAAAGGAAGGAGAGGGTAGGGGGGAGGGGGGAGGGGTCCAAAGACCCACTCCCAGTGGTGTGTACCAGGGAATGTGTGTGTGTGATTCTGGACTTCCCCTCCAATCCAGAATAAATTCAATGTAGAAACTAAGTCCTTTATATAGGCTCTCCTAAATTACAAAATGAAATGAAATTAAAAGCAAATTACAATTAAATGAAAATTCCTATTCTAGATGCTTCTTGTGGCCTTGATTGGTTGACAATTGTGGGCTTGCTTGCTTGAGGTTGGGTGGTCCGTGAAAGAGAAGTGAATCAAGTTGAGGTCCACGGGTGCCATCGTTAGTGCTGGCATTAACCATACTTACGCAAGTGTGGCGTTAGTGCTAAAGTTAGTGGCACTAACATCACACTTGCTACCCAGTTAGTGTTTTTGGGGTTTAAAGATACCTATTATTTGTGCTTCAATTTCATGCCCACTATAAACTATTATATATCGTTAAAAAGCTCTAAATATCTGATTTCTAACGCAACTAGAATCATCTCAATTGGATCTCTATAACTCAAGTTATGCTCCTTCGAAGAGGACAAGGTCGCTGGTGTTGTCGCTGGCGTTAGTGTGCTTAACGCTGCCACTAACGTCAGCGTTAATGGTGTTAATAATGCCAGGTTCTGAAGCTCAAACTTAATGTTCACCCCATACTATTGTATATTATTGGAAAGTCCTAAATGTCTACTTTTCAATGTCTTTAAAAGCTTATCATTTGGAGCTCTATAGCTCGAGTTACATTTCTTGGAAGGTGAAGAGGTCAGCTGGCCTTACTACAGGTTGATATCATGTTCATCTTTGTACTTTTGGGGCAAGTTTTCTCCCTCAAATTTAGTGTCCACCATGTAGTGCTATATATTCTTGGAAATCTCTGGATTCCTACTTTCCAATGCCACTGAAATCATTTCATTTGGAGCTTTGTGGCTCAAGTTATTCTTGTTTGAAGAAGGCATGGTCCGGCTGCCAGGTGAGATGTTGCCCACGTTAGTCCCCACGCTATGATTGAAAACATGCTTCTTTGGCCTTATATTTGCTAATATTAATCCTCTCTTATTACCATTAGATGCCTTGATATGTGTGTTAAGTGATTTCAGAGATCACAGGGCAGGAATGGCTCAGAGGATGGAAAGGAAGCATGCAAAAGTGGAAGGAATACAAGAAGTTGGAGAAATTGCTAAGCTGTCCAGCCTGACCTCTTCGCACTCAAACAGCTATAACTTTAGCTACAGATGTCCAAACGACGCGGTTCTAGTTGCGTTGGAAAGCTAACGTCCGGGACTTCGATTTAATATATAATATGATATAGTTTCCCTGACGCTAGGCGACGCGACCGAGTGCTTCACGCGGTCGCGTCGCAGTGACAGAAATCAGCGTGTTTGAAATCTTCTCCAGCGAATTCTGGGCTGTTTCTGACCCAGTTCTCGGCCCAGAAAACACAGATTAGAGGCTATAAAGTAGAGGGAATGCATCCATTCATAAAAAAAAGACCTTCATATTCACAATTTTAGTTTTAGATGTAGTTTTTAGAGAGAGAGGTTCTCTCCTCTCTCTTAGGATTAGGATTTAGGATTTCTCTTAGTTTTAGGAGTGACTCTCAATCCCAGGTTCAATGTTCTTTTTATTTCTTTTCTCAATTTAATTTATGAACTCTTTATGTTTAGATTGATCTTCTATTATTAATGCAATTCGAGGTATTTTCAGATTTAATTTTGCTTTGCTTCATTTATAAATGTTTTTAATTTAATTTAGATATTTTCCTTTTTGGCTTTGGTTAAATAATTGGAGACTCTTGAGTTATCAGACTCGAGGTGTTGACTAAAAATTGGAATTCTTCAAGAATTAATTCGAGTTTCACTAACTCTAGCCTTTTCCCAAGGAAAGACTAGGACCTGAGGAATTTAGAATTAATTCATCCACTTAACTTACCTTCATAGTTAGAGGTTAAAAAAGTGGGAGAAAAATCCAATTCTCATCACAATTGATAAGGATAACTAGGATAGGATTTCCGAATTTTCGTACTTTGCCAAGAGTTTATTTTATAATTATTATTATTTTATTTTACTTGTCATTCAACTAACTTTTTACCTTAATCCAAAACCCCAAAACACACTTTTTCATAACCAATAATAAGAACACCTCCCTGCAATTCCTTGAGAAGACGACCCGAGGTTTAAATACTCGGTTATCAATTTTAAGGGGTTTGTTACTTGTGACAACCAAAACTTTTGTAAGAAAGGTTGATTGCTTGGTTTAGTAACTATACTTACAACGAGAGTTTATTATAAATTCTAAACCATCAATCTTCAGTTCTTCAGTTCTCTATCCTTGATAGCTTATCCTCGAGGGAAGGGTGTGCAGCTGGGTTGGAATTTGGAGGTTGAGAGTGGCTGTTTTGTGTTTGTATGTTCTGGGAGTGGTATGAGCTTTGTGGGTAATGATATGGGTTTTGGGACTATGAAAAGAATTTTGTGTGTAGTGCAATGAATCTTGTGAGTGGTGAGATGAATTGTATGGATATGGGAAGGAATTTTGTGTTGAGGCATATCCAAGTGGTGAAGGATTTTGATGTGGAAAGCTAGGAGGTGAGGTTGAATACTTAAGGGATGACGGCTCTTGATAAATGGGGTGTGAATCAGTGAAATCTCTTTGATTTTGATCTTCCCAGCCATAACTTGAGTAGTGATCAATTTCATCAAAACATGGACCATTTTGTGGTTCTGGGAAGCACCTCATTTCATGTTCTTGATACTCCCATCCACCATGAGTATAATAACGTGAATCATTCTGTGGTGGTGGAAAGTTTCCCATGAAATTTGATTGACCAAAATATGATGGATACTCCATTCTTTCTTGTAAATGCTCTGTCTCAAACAACAATCGCCAAGAAAAAAGAGATTGAAATTTTCTTTGTCACAATTGAGAAAATTCTCAGTGATGTAATATCACAAACAGTTAGTTTGAAAAAGAAAATAAAGAAACAAAAGAAATCAAAGACAAAAGAAAAGTGTCTAATCTAGTAAATCAATCAACCGATAGTTTGTTAATCACAATTAATTCCAGGCAACGGCACCATAAACTTGATGCACAAAAACTTATCTCTCAACAAATTTTTCTCGGCAAGTATACCGAATTGTCGTCAAGTAAAAACTCACAATAGAAAAGTAAATAGTTAGAACTAAAAAGGAAAAAGAAAGGCATTGGGATCAAGAGATATTGCAATCTTCCGGATCAAGTTCATTCTCATCTCTTCCTTAATCAATGCATTCATTGATCTACTTGGCAATCTTAGGTGATTGGATCCCAATTTCTTGGCAATCCAATCTCTCTAAGCTTGAACAATTGCCCAATTCCTTGATCTAATTGCTCATGGAAAGAGATGAAGCTTGGTCACTGATTATATGACAAAGAAAAATTTGTTGTATGGTTTGGAATCAAGAATCAATTCGTTAATAGCATAGTCCAAACCAACAATGAATTCTCTTAATCAAATGTCAAATTCAAATTCAATTAACCGAGAGTTTTTCAACCTCAGGTCGTTCTCCCTTGGAATGCAATTGGAAATGCTACGCTTTTGGTTATGAGGAAAAGGGGTTTCTCAAATCAAAGAACTAAAGATTAAAAGAACTAAGCGATAAAAGAACTAAGCAATGATCAAAATTGGGAATTAATGCAAGCAAAGGTAAATAGGATCAAAACTAGTGAAAATGCGATAAGTGCATGAAAAGAGCCTTGACTTGAGAATGAGGATCCAAGGAATCCTATCATCACCATAACCACAACTATGATAATTATGATGAGTCAATTTCTTCTTGTGCGCACGCACGCAAGCTTGTACGCAGGCACAATTGTCTGTGTGTGATTTTCTTTGTTTTCTTCATGTTTTCTCCCTTGTACATGTTTTCTTCCACTTTTGGCTATCCATTCTTGCCTTCAAGGCCTGAGATCACTCAATGAACATGTCATGGCATCAAATGGAATAAAAATGGAATTAAATTGCTCATTTCAAGTCCAAAATTGCATGTTTTCACATTTAGGATCAAATTGGGGACAAAACACAAAAGTATGCTATTTTGGTGCTTAAGTGTGAGTTCATGTACTAGAATCCATCCAAATTGAGTCATTAATTCTCCCACACTTAAACAGTAGCATGTCCTCATGCTAAACCAACAAGGAGAATGATCAAAAAGGGGTAATCAACTTATTAAATGTAACTACCTATATGCATGCAAGTATGTATATACTATCCATACCTATATATCTATCTATAGTATCTATTAAATTGGTGAAAACAAACAATCAAATTCCCAAGCAAGTATAGACAAACAGGGCTAAGCAAGGAAATAATCCAATGCAAGCAAAAATCTAAAGAATTGATTCAACTCATCAAAATGAAGCAACTTGCAAGAATACATGATAAGAGATATGAAAACATAGAATTGAGTTATTGAACCCTTACTAGGTGTGTATACACTCTAATCACTCGGTGTCTAAGGGTTTAATCACTCAAATCTCTTCCTAATCATGCTTTCAAGGAATTGCTTTTCATCTAACAATCGATAAGTAATTTATGCATGAATGCAAGTATCATGAGGTCTTTAGAAGGTTGTAACGGGGTTAGGGTCAAGGTGGGGCAGATATGGTTAAGTGGACTAAATTGAATCCTTGATTAGTTTAAGTATCCATCTCAACCTATATCAATCCAATGACAAGAATATGCAACCTAACATTCCTATTCTCACTTTTTATACACATTCATGTATGCTCTTTCGTTTACATCGCATATGCATTCCTTATTCATTTCTTTTTCTTTGGGGTAACTTTTGTCCCCTTTTTATGAATTTTTTTTTAAAGTAAAAATAAATGCATATGGTTCAATAGCTCATACATGAATGCACCAATTTTCCAAAATTTTCAATAAAATACCCCAAAACAACATTTTCATTCACCACCAATGTTTCCCAAAATTCCCCCACACTTAGATGAAACACACTCCTCAACCTAAGCTAATCAAGGATACAATCCAAGGTAAAGTCATGGTTTTCCGCTTAAGGTTGTAATGTGCTAATGTCAAGAATAATGGGGCAAATAGAGCTCAAAGGGGGTTAAAAATGGTAGATGCAAAAGGTAGGCCATATGGGTAAAGTGAGCTTTTATCAAAGATGGCCTCAATCATGCTCAATGCAATTCAAGACATCAATCATTGGAAATAAAGAATCAAGCAAAACCAAGATTACAATCATAGAAAAGATATAACACACAATGAACAAAATTAGTGGTTAAAATATGTAACCACTCAATATAGCTCAAAACTCACAAGGTATTTATTCTTTCCTCTTCTATGTTCCATAAAAATCATTCAAGCAAGTTTGAAAACAATTTTCCGATCAATTCAATAGAATGCCCTTGAAACAAAATTCTTGAAAATTCTTTTGTTGTTTTTCACCAAAATTATGTCCTATATGTATGTATGTTGTGATGGATGCAAATTTTCAAAATTTTCTAGTTCTTTTTCTAATTTTCAACAAGCAAAAATTAACATGAACAATTAGGATCAACATGAACCAAGCATATGCTATTCACACCATCCATTCACAACCAAAATCTATACTACATATGAAATATATATATACCAAAATTAAAATGCAATATTAAGGATAGCTAGAAGCAAACTAATATATATATATATACAAACTAGGGTACTAAATTGTAGTGCATAAGACAAAATATCATAAATATCCACAAAAAGCGTAATAAAAACTGAAAATAAACTAAATGAAAAGTGTTTAGGAGAGAATATTTACACCCAAAAATCGTAGATCCTCCCCCACACTTAAATCATGCACAGTCTTCCGTGCTCAAAAGAATCAACCAGAATGATCAACCATGAGAAGCTTCGCCGTCAGATGGTGGTGAGTGGTGATGACGGTGATACACGATGATGGCTCGAGATGTCTCTGAGGTGGCCTCAGTTGCAAGCTCCTCAATTGCCTGGTCAATTGGCTCTGCTGCCATCTATACTATCTGCTCGGCTCCAGTTGCTGGCATCTCAACTCTCTGAACTACTGCCTTCTCAGTCGTGGACTCCGTCGGTCTCTGCTCATGGGGTTCAAATGGCTGGCCAGCTTTAGCTGCTGGCTCCTCCGGTACTGGCTCCTCGGTCTCAGGCTCATGCTCTGTCGTATCCAGAGGAGGTGGCCCAGGGTCTCGACCCTCAAACTTCGCCACAATCTACTAGAAGCGGCGAGCGTTGCGGTGCTCGAAACGGTGGAGTATCTCAAAGATCTCCCGACCCTGCTCATAGGGTGTCTGAGGTTGGGGTGTAGGCACAGGGGGTGCAGGAGGTGTTGAGGGCTCTACTGCTGATGATGGTGGCTCAGTGGTCTTCCTCTTCTTTTGTGGTGGTCCCTCATAGTCGCCGTATGGCAGGAACAGCTGTTTACTAATGAAGACAGATGTCCGGTCTGTCAGACGTCTCTCAACCCCAGACAAGGTAGCTAATCTGGTGATCATCGACGGGAAGGGAATGTTGTACTTTTGCTGATGAGTTACCTTCCACATCGAGTCTGTGATAAGGGGAAGAACAAAGATCCTCTTCCCCTCCAGAATAGCCCAAAGTAACACTGCCACACGGACCCTAATGTGCGTGACATGTATGCTTGGCAGGATATAGTCGACAATGATTTGTTGCCAGATCCTCACCTCAGGAGTCAAATTGGTGCACGCGATGCTCAACGGGACCGCATTGTCCCTTCGGCTGTACTCTCATCTGGCCTCAGGCATGCCAATCTTCTTCAGGATCACGTCCAATGACAGCTTGCCCAATGTCACGTCCTTCACTATCTGAGTGTAAGCATCCCGAGCCGGAGGAATATACGGGATCTACAGAAGGGCCTCTAAAGCATGATCAGACGTATCTAGTGTGACACCCCTCAGAAAAATAGTTGGGGCATCCCTCGTTAGGAGATTTTCGTAGAATTCTTTGACCTGGTGTTCATTAACTTCCACCGGATCAAATTCTACGAATTTCCAATGGTAAAAGTTTAATCTATTAAGAATTTGATCCGCATATTTCTTCGACAAGTTCAGCTTTCTCTCGTAGTGAAAGGCTCGCTTTTCCAGTTTTTTGTATTGTTCTTGGGCTTCAACATTAATGAATGTGTCCGGTTGGGTACTCGGAGGCACAGGAGGAGGACGAGCCAAAGGATTGACTTTCTCCTTCTCTTTGCGAGCCATCCTGAAAAAGATAAAAACAGAGTACAACTCAGTAGAAACAGATAAGAACCACAGAAAAAAAGAAGGAAACAATCAAACAATTCAAATAAGAGCCAATAAGGTAAACAACACTCAATTAAGGGAAAACATGTATAAAACAGTCAATTGCTCAAAAAGAAGTGTATTTTTCTAAAATCAAGCGACCTAAGTAACATAAAAGAGAATGAACAACAATTAAAGCATATATATGACTTAGGTGTGCAATGCAAGTGAATTGATTCAAACTTGGTTATTGTCTTAGTGTATTCAAAGTATAAGATTCAATCAAAATTCAGCACCAAGAGAATAACCAATTTGACAATTAGAAGCTTGCTTATTCATGTTGAAAAGTGGAAGACAATCAAACACATGCAGCCCTTGTTCAGAAAGCAATTAGTTGAAAGAGTTCAATTCGAATTGCTCAAAAACTTGGAGAAAAACAAGTGGCTATGCATACGATTATCTATGTTCAGAAACTTCATGAATAGGCAACAGCATCAACTCACTACATGAAATCAGGTTATGCATTTTTAATGAACCAAACAAGAGGGTCACAGCTGTAAAGTCATTTCAGTTTAGTATTTTAAGCAAAGTTAGCACCGAAATGCATAACCAACAAATTGTTAACTAAAGTATGGTATGCACAGTAAAAGTTAACATCAACCAGAGTAATCACAGTTGCGAATTTCAAGTTCAGGTTGATGTTCAAGCATAAATAATACAGAGTGCATAAACAAATTTAAGCTCAAGCAGCATCCAAAATTAAAGAAATTGCACGAGTGGAAAATAAAATGCCAAATGAAAGCAAAATCCAAGGTCTATGCTGATCAGACATATAAATTGAATAAAAATTTCCATTACGGCATTTTATTAGGCGAGTTATGTGCAGAAATGAAAAGCATCATTCTCAGTTCAATGTAGCAGTTATCCAGCCCAGAAAAATAAAAAATAATCAACCAGCATCAGCATTCAATCCAAAAAACAGAAGTCATCTAACCTACAGCCTACTAATTACTAAAACAGAAATTAAAAGTAGTGAAAGAAAGTAAAGGGAACAGAAGCAGTAGAAATGCAGGTTACAGAGAAGGAAATGGAACCTGTAATGTAGAAGGAAAGAGAAAGAGAAACGGATGGAGAAGGAGGATTGCAGCGGCACAGAGGTCCGCCGCTGCTAGTGTCTCGCCGGCGCTAGAAGGACACGACTAGGGCTTACTGTGGCAGATAGAAAGTAGCGCAGGGACAGGGGAGAAATGGGAAAATGTAGGAGAAGGAAAGGGGAGAAGGAGGAGAGAGAATGGAAGGAAATAGGGGGCGGTGATGGTGGTGCGATCGCCGGCGGTGATGACAGGTGGTGATGTAGGTTGAGGGGTGTGGTGGTGTTTGGAGGAAACTGAAGTGCGACTCTCTCTCTTTTCAAATTAACGTTCGAAAAGTGCCCTGTGCGGACGCACAAGGTCGTGTGTGGACGCACACACAGAAGAAGGAAGGGTATGCGCGCGCACAGAGGCATGCAGGCACAGCAGACAGAAGAGGTATCGCAGCCTGTGCGAACGCACAGGGCTTGTGCGAGCGCACAAAAG
>NC_029786.2:36327893-36338766 GCF_000816755.2 Arachis ipaensis | reverse complement strand
AAAGGGGGAAAGAATAGATGTATACACACGCACAAGCCGTGCGCGTGCTGTGAACAGAGGGAATGTTTAGGGGTGTGCGTGCGCACATTGCTGTGCGGTCGCACAGGGACGGGAAAATAGGGGAACTGTGTGCGCGCACAAGGCTGTACGTACGCACAGAACTCTGTTCCTGCAACAGAAATTTTGCCTCTAAGGCATCAAACTTGATGGCCAAAATAGGTTTTCAAGTCCCAAAACATCATAAAACCCCCAAGAACACATTACTCCACAAAAATTACCCAACAAACTTCAAAATAAAGCTAACCAACCAAGCAAAATAACCAATTTATTCATGAAACAAAAGCTAAAAGAGAGAAAGTTAGCAGGGTATTACTATGGTGGGGTGTCTCCTACCTAGCACTTTGGTTTAAAGTCCTTAAGTTGGACTTGGTGAGGAGATCCTTGTTAGGGCAGCTTATGTTTCCACTCCTCCTTGAATCTCCAACCAAGTTTGCTCTTGATTTGACCTCCGAGGTCCCAAATGAATTGTATCAAACTCCTAAGAGACTTCAAGCTAGCAACTAGGATCCATAAGTGTTTATTCTTGAAATTAATACCCGGATCCCATACTTGAGTTCCTCTATGACCATTGACATGCTTGTGCACTCCCCAGAATCCACTAAAGTTATTCTCGCACCAAAATTGAGCTCCAAATGTTGATTTGGCTTCCTTGATGAACTTTCTATTTCCTTTCCAAATAACATTTTTCTCTTCACCATCCACTACTCCAAGAAAGGTTTGAAGTTGACAATCCGTCTCCAAGACGGCATATTGATGCGGGCCTAGAAATCTTGTTGGAGAAGTCTTCACCCGCTCACTTCGTTCTTGCATAACTATCTTTACTTCTTGGTGAATAGAATCTTCCTCAACCTCCTCTAAACCTTCCTCATCATCACTCAAGTCAAAAATTGGAGGTTGTGTGAAGTCCACATCAACATATCCTTCCAAATCCAATAAGGGAGGCTCATGAAGGTCATTGGCAGGGTTGACCAAGTTGGACAAAAAATGTTGAACGATGGAATCCTCTTGATCACTTTCCCACAATTCTTCATTTGTTTCCTCGTGTGCTTCGTGTTGTGACTTGATATCTTTCACTTGAT
This sequence comes from Arachis ipaensis, assembly GCF_000816755.2. Classification (NCBI taxonomy): domain Eukaryota; kingdom Viridiplantae; phylum Streptophyta; class Magnoliopsida; order Fabales; family Fabaceae; genus Arachis; species Arachis ipaensis. The sequence goes on along the minus strand of NC_029786.2, from coordinate 36,337,627 downwards.
TTTGCAATCCTTCGCTCACTCCACACTTTTCACTTAGTTTTACACATTCATCCACTAGAAATTCTTGGTCATGGCATGAACGCAATGAAGCTAACCGGTCAAGAGTTTCCGCTACTGTAGACATGACTTGCTCTTGCTTCTTCCGGAACTCTTGTTGTTCTTGAATGAGCATGAAAAGTATTTCTTGTGTGGCTTGATCCATATGTAAAGATGAAGATTGAGGTGATAAAGATTGACAATCAAACTCATGAGGGTAATGGTCATGGCTTTGTATATAGTGAGGTGATGGTATATATAATTGGCGACTAGAAAGGTAAGTGTTTGGGTTCCAGTGGGGTTCATTGTGGTAATGGTGTGAAAAAATCATAAAGAAAATATAAACAAAAACTTACTAACAAAAGCAATCAAACAACCAAAAAGTACTATTTATACTATTAACATATTCACAACAACCAAAAGATATAACACCGTTTGCATTCCCCGGCAACGGCACCAAATTTGACAAAGAGAAATTTCTTGTGTGGTCTGGAATCAAGAATCAATTCGTTAGTAGCATAGTCCAAACCAACAATAAATTCTCTTAATCAAATGTCAAATTCAAATTCAATTAACCGAGAGTTTTTCAACCTCGGGTCATTCTCCCTTGGAATGTAATTGGAAATGCTACGCTTTTGGTTGTGAGGAAAAGGGGTTTCTCAAATCAAAGAACTAAAGATTAAAGGAACTAAGCGATAAAAGAACTAAGCAATGATCAAAATTGGGAATCAATGCAAGCAAAGGTAAATAGGATCAAAACTAGTGAAAATGCGATAAGTACATGAAAAGAGCCTTGACTTGAGAATGAGGATCCAAGAAATCCTATCATCGCCATAACCACAACTATGATAATTATGATGAGTCAATCTCGCCTAGTTAACCCCTAATATCGAGGAGTAAGTCAAGCAAGCATAATTGGCCTTAATCCATAAGTCCTAGCTAACTTACCAAACTAGTTGATAAAAAGCTAGCGTCAATGGAAACAAGAGTCAACTAACTACCCAAGAATTACCACTAAATGTCGGACATTATGACTCTAGTATCCTAGGAACTCAAATCCCAAGCCAAGGTGTGAAAATCTACTCAAAACTCATAATTGGCATTTTCACAAACACCTTGTGTGCATAAAAGTAAAACATGGAAAATTGCAAGGAAAAATAGAAAACTATAACCAACTATCAACAAATTCAACAAGAGACAAGCAATCAAGCATAAATAAAGCATAAGATATGAAATTCATTAATCAAAACTTCAAGAAACTCAAAATTGCAAATATGAACAAGGTAACTTGAACCATAGGAAAATAAAAGTAAAGACAATGTAATTAAATAAGAAATTGAGAGTACTTACAATTAAAGAAGTAAAATCCAAAATCAAAGCTTGCTATAAAATGCTACAATGGAAATGGAAATAAAATCCTAGGAGAGAATTCTACTATCTACACTACTCCTAATCCTAATACTATGAAATTCAACTATCTAAGTGAGCTCCCTTCAATGTGTTGAATTCCCCTTCATATAGCATCCAAATTCAGCCTTCAAGCCTTCCAAAATGGGCCAAAAGCCTCCAAAATTTGCGCATCACATGTTTCATTAACGAAATCACGTGCAGGGTCCTGTGCGTATGCACAGATTTGTGCGTACGCACACTTGGCTGAATTTCCTCCTGTACGTACGCACAGGTACTTTTGCGCATGCACACATGCAAATTTCTTCTTGTGCGCATGCACACTTGTCTGTGTGTGCTTTTCCTTGTTTTCTTCATGTTTTCTCCCTTGTACATGCTTTCTTCCACTTTTGGCTATCCATTCTTGCCTTCAAGGCCTGAGATCACTCAACGAACATGTCATGGCAACAAATGGAATAAAAGTAGAATTAAATTGCTCATTTCAAGCACAAAATTGCATGCTTTCACATTTAGGATCAAATTGGGTACAAAACACAAAAGTATGCTATTTTGGTGCTTAAGTGTGAGTTCATGTACTAGAATCCATCCAAATTGAGTCAAAATATATCATCAAATATGGACTCATCATTATACCACACACCTTCATAGATCAAAGTATTGGTAGGATTACATGTCATTATATCCATCCAACCCCCAACCTAATCCAACATGAAAAAGCATTTCTAGCATGATTTCCTCATTCCTCTTTCAAGGCTCCGAGGAAATCCAAGTATGAGCAATTTCTCTTCCGAGACAATGGTTCAATTGGATGAAGATCAAAAACTTTCTAGCAAATCAAGAGAAAAGAAAGAGGAAGAAGAATGAAAACTATTATCGATCCATTGAATCACAACAGAGCTCCCTAACCCAATGAAAAGAGTTAGTTGTTCATTGCTCTATTCAAACAGAAAAGAAAGAAAGTGCAGAAAAATAAATATAAAGATTAAGAATTCAAAAACTAAAATTGAAACTTCATAGTTCATAAATGAAAATTACAAACTGAAACTAAACTACTACTACTACTAAGAAAAGAAAAGGAAGGAGAGTGTAGGGGGAGGGGTCCGAAGACCCACTCCCAGTGGTGTGTGCCAGGGAATGTGTGTGTGTGATTTTGGACTTCCCCTCCAATCCAGAATAAATTCAATGTAGAAACTAAGGCCTTTATATAGGCTCTCCTAAATTACAAAATGAAATGAAATTAAAAGCAAATTACAATTAAATGAAAATTCCTATTCTAGATGCTTCTTATAGCCTTGATTGGTTGACAATTGTGGGCTTGCTTGCTTGAGGTTGGGTGGTCCTTGAAAGAGAAGTGAATCAAGTTGAGGTCCATGGGTGCCATCGTTAGTGCTGGCGTTAACCATACTAACGCAAGTGTGGCGTTAGTGCTAAAGTTAGTGGCACTAACGTCACACTTGCTACCCAGTTGGTGTTTTTGGGGCTTGAAGATGCCTATTGTTTATGCTCTAATTTCATGCCCACTATAAACTATTATATATCGTTGGAAAGCTCTGAATATCATCTTTCTAACGCAACTAAGATCACCTCAATTGGACCTTTGTAACTCAATTTATGCTTCTTCGAAGAGGACAAGGTCGCTGGTGTTGTCGCTGGCATTAGTGTGCTTAACGCTGCCACTAACGTCAACGTTAATGGTGTTAATAATGCCAGGTTCTGAAGCTCAACCTTAATGTCCACCCCATACTATTATATATTGTTAGAAATCCCTGAATGTCTACTTTTCAATGACTTTAAAAGCACATCATTTGGAGCTGTATATCTCGAGTTACACTTTTTGGAAGGTGAAAAGGTCAGCTGGCCTTACTACAGGTTGATATCATGTTCATCTTTGTACTTTCGGGGTAGATTTTCTCCCTCAAATTTAGTGTCCACCATGTAGTGCCATATATGCTTCGAAAGCTCTGGATTCCTACTTTCTAATGCCACTAGAATCACTTCATTTAGAGCTTTGTGGCTCAAGTTATTCTTGTTTGAAAAAGGCATGGTCAGGCTGCCAGGTGAGATGTTGCCCACGTTAGTGCCCACATTAGTGGCACTAACGTGGCCACTAATGTGATCCTTCTTTGCTTTGCCAAAGTTAGTGGTGCACTACTAACTTTCCATGCTGCTCCATTTTTTCCGCGTTAATGCCCACGTTAGTGGCACTAACGTGGGTCTTCCCTTCCTTTACTAAAGTTAGTGGCGTTAACGTTGCCACTAACTTTTTAAGATGCCCCCTTCTTCTACGTTAGTGCCCACGTTACTGGCACTAACGTGGCCACTAACGTGGGTCTCCTTGCCTTTTGCTGAAGTTAGTGGTGTTAACGTTGCCACTAACTTTCCAAGCTTTCCTTCCTTCTACGTTAGTGCCCACATTAGTGGCACTAACGTGACCACTAACGTTGGTCTCCTCTGCTTCTTGTTACCTGAAATCAATCAAACAAAGTGCATCGAAGTCTTACTCTTAGTCATGAGATGATGCATCATTCATTCTATGATTCAATTCTAGCATTATTCTCATGAAAAATGTTCAAAAATTCGCACAGTTTGCTTGAATCAAGGTATGGATGCATATTCAACCAAATACTTGCTTATTTCCTAAGAAAATGCATGAAACCAGCCTAAAACATACAAAAAATGGCTAGTAAAACTAGCCAAGATGCCCTGGCATCAAGGGTCTTCCTATAACAAGGGTTGCACTCTTGTGCTCATCCATTTGGAGCACCACAAAATCAGTGGAGAAAGCAAAGGGTCCAACCCTAACAATCATGTCTTCAATCACGCCTGATAGGAGCTTAACAGAGCCATCAGCAAGTTGAAGACATATGCGGGTCGGTTTAACTTCGTGAGTTAAACAAAACTTCTTTATTAGTGATGCAGGTATTAGGTTAATACTTGCTCCAAGATCACATAGGGCTGTCTTTGTGCAGGCATCCCCTAAGGTGCATGGCATCATAAAGATCCTAGGGTCCTTGAGTTTCTCTAGTAAGCTCTTTTGGATTACTACACTACATTCTTCAGTGAGGAAGACTGTTTTTGCCTCCCTCCAATCCTTCTTATGGCTCAAGATGTCTTTCATGAACTTAGCATAAGAAGGTATTTTCTCAAGAGCCTCTGCAAAAGGGATCTTGATCTCAAGTGTCTTGAGATAATCCACAAAGTGGGCAAACTGTTTATCTTTTTCCGCTTGACGGAGTTTCTGAGAAAAAAGCATCTTGGCCCTGTACTCATCAACCTTAGTTGATGTAGGTTGAATGCCTACAAAATTAGAAGAGGGTTTATTAGCTTGCTTAGGAGGGGTCCTATCAACACTAGAATGTGTCTGATCCTCCCTGTTTGGGCATTCAACGCCCTTGGCACTCCCTTCCTGGCGTTCAACACCAGGAATGCTGTCCCTTTTTGGGTGTTCAACGCCAGGAGTGCTACCCCCTCTTGGGCGTTCAACGACAGGGGTATTGTCCCCTTCTTGGCATTGAACGCCAATGGCATTCCTCTCTGGGTGTTCAACGCCCTCAGAGGTGTCTTGGGCTGCAGTCTAGTTATCTTCTGCCAGTTTTTCCTTCTCTGGTTTCCTGTTATACTGAGGTTGGCTGTTCAAAGTCTTCCCACTCCTCAGTTGAATAGCTTGACATTCTTCTTTTATCTGCTTAGATAATTGCTGCCTAGTTTGACTCAGCTGTGCTTCCATATTCCTATTAGAAGTCTAAGTTTCTCGCAAAGCCTCTTACAATTCCAGCAACTGCTGTGCAAGGGCGTGTAGCTGCTGAGTCAATGGGCCATTTTGTTCTAGAGAGTTAGATTCAGTGGATACTACTTTAACCTCTCTTTTCATGGAGGTCTCATCAACTGCGTACAGATGCTGGTTTATAGCAACTGTCTTAATAAGTTTGTGAGGCTCTTCAATTGTTTTCCTCATATGTATAGAACCACCAGCAGAGTGGTCTAGAGATATCCTAGCCATGTCAATTAGGCCGTAATAGAAGATGTCTAATTGCACCCATTCTGAAAATATTTCAGTGGGACATTTCCATAGCATTCTTCTGTACCTCCCCCAGGCATCATGAAGAGTTTCATTATTCTCTTGTTTGAAGCCTTGGATGTCTAGTCTTAGCTGGGTTAACTTCCTTAGGGGAAAGTATTGATTCAGAAATTTGTCTACTAGCTACTTCCATGTTTTCAAGCTAGATTTATGTTGGTTATCTAACCACCTATTCGCATGGTTTCTTACAGTAAAAGGAAAGAGCAACAGTCTGTAGACATCCTGATCTACCCCCTCAGTGTGTACTATGTCAGCAATTTGTAAAAAATCTACCAAAAATTCAGTAGGCTCTTCCTGTGGAAGTCCAGAAAACTAACAGTTTTGCTGCACTAGAGTAATGAGCTGAGAATTTAGCTCAAAATTACTTGCTCTAATGGGGGGTATACTGATACTTCTTCCATAGAAGTCAGGGGTGGAGGCCGTATAGGACCCCAAAGTTCTTCTGAACTGTTTATTCCCATTTGGGTTCATGGTGAAGAAAGGTAGGAGAATTTGGATATTAAGAAGTAAACAAGAGTGTGACCCATCACTTAAATCGTGGGAGTGGTACGGGCGCTATAACCCAAGAGTGTGTGAGCGCTATAACCCAAGACTGTACCAGGCATTATACCCCGAAACGATGGAAACGAGAGACAACGTTTGTAAGGATGTAATGTCAAGCGCGGGTCAAAAACCGACAGATGAGCTCATTACCTGCACTAGAGTTAGACATGCATCATACTTGTTTCTGCATATCTCTTGTGTGTTTTAAATTTGTTCTTGTGGTTGTATGTTATATTGTTGTTTACCCCCTATCTTCCTACCCCCCCTTCAGATGGAGACGGGTGTCATTCTCTATAAGCTCAAGAAGCCTTATGTGTACAAGGATCCTGTCCTTCACAGCTTCTATGTGGTGGCCACGGAGTCTCGAATCCGTAAGTACGTAGTTAGATATCATCCCTTTCAGCACTCGCTACCTTTACCTCTCTTTGATGTTGATGCACCGTATGCTTTTTCGCTGTCGTGGTTACATCCTGATTCTGTTCATCATCTTTTGATCACATGCATGGAGGTCCTGTTCCAGCACAGCAGGATGGTCAGGCGGTGTTTGAACTTGGCCCTGTCATCGATTACTACATCCCTGAGTTTTCTTTAGTAGGTTCGGATATGTTGATAAAGTCACCTTCTACCCACTCTTCTGATCCTTTCATGATAGAGCCTATCAGGACTTCTGCCGTGGTGTCTAGTCAGCCCTCAGTAGTTGAGCAGATTCCTCCTAGTGGTACAACTTTCGCAGGAGACAGTAGTGATGCCAGTCCCAGAGTACACCAGAGATGATGAAGACATTGAGGAGGAGGATGACCCTGATAAGGAGATAGAGATTATAGATCTAACTTCTGAGAAAGATGAGGATCCCGAGATGGATATAGAGATCGTGGACTTGACTTCTGACAGCAATTAGGTAGCAATGACGATCGGGCGCCATTTTTGACGATCGGTCTCTTGCTAGTAAAGAATTTTATGAAAGTAATCGCGTTGTAAGTATAGTTTCTAAACCAGCAAAGAATTCTTTCGTACAAAAATTTGGTTGTCACAAGTAACAAAACCCAATAAAATTTGTAACCGAAGTCTTTAAACCTCGGGTCGTCTTCTTAAGGAATTGCAGGGAAGTATGATTTATTATTGGTTATGGAAAAAGATGTATTTTTGGGTTTTTAAAATAAGGAACAAGTAAATTAAATGACAAGAAAAATAAATTAATAATTATAAAAATCTCTTGCAAGGTATAAGAACTGGAAATCCCATCCTAGTTATCCTTATCGGGTGTGATGAGAATTGTTATTGCTCCCACTTAGTTAACCCTTACTAAATAAAGAAAAGTCAAGTGGACCAATCAATCTGATCCTCAAGTCCTAGTCAACTCCTGTGAAAAGACTAGCTTTAGAGCAATCCAAATCAGTCAGCAATTCTCAAATCTCAATCAACTGCTGAGTTTGACAACTCAAGTGTTACCAATTACTTAACCAAAGCCAAAAGGAGAAAATAAATCTAAATTAAATTGAAAGCATCATAAATAGAGTAAAACAATCATTAATCTAAAATACCTCAATTGTATTAAATAGAATATTCAAACCTTAACATGAAGAGTTCATAAGCCAATTGGGCAACATAAGTCAAATACAAGTAAAAGCATTAGAGTAAATAAAAGTAGAAGAGGACATAAAAAGTAAAAGAACATTGAACCTGGTATGAAGAAAATAACCATAAAATAAGAGAAATCCTAATTCTAAAACCTAAGAGAGAGGAGAAAGGCTCTTTCCTCTCTCTAAAACTACATCTAAAACCTAAAATTATGAATTATGAATGTTGTATATGTTGTCTGATGATTGAATGAATGGATGGATGCATTCCCCCACTTTATAGCCTCTAATCTGTATTTTCTGGGCCGAAAATTGGGTCAAAATAGCCCAAAAATCACCCCCAACATTTTTTGGTACGTACAGATCGCTGCAAAGCCACGCGGAAGCGTCGTCCACGCGTTAGCGTGGATTGCGTTTTTGCCAGGTCACGCGTCCGCATGATCTACGCGTACGCGTCGCCTGGCTTTGAGGCACCTATGACAAATTATATATTATTGCAAAACCACGGATGTTAGCTTTCCAACGCAACTGGAACCGCATCATTTGGACCTCTGTAGCTCAAGTTATGGTCAATTTAGTACCAGGAGGTCAGGCTGGACAGCATTAGCAGTTCCTTCAGTTTCTTGTATTCCTTCCACTTTTGCATGCTTCCTTTCCATCCTCTAAGCCATTCCTACCCTGTAATCTCTGAAAACACTTAACACACATATCAAGGTGATGAGCGGATAATTTATACGCTTTTTGGCATTGTTTTTAGTATGTTTTTAGTAGGATCTAGTTACTTTTAGGGATGTTTTTATTAGTTTTTATGTTAAATTTACATTTCTAGACTTTACTATGAGTTTGTGTATTTTTCTATGATTTCAGGTATTTTCTGGCTGAAATTGAGGGACTTGAGCAAAAATCAGATTCAAAGGTTGAAGAAGGACTGCTGATGTTGTTGGATTCTGACCTCTCTGCACTCAAAGTGGATTTTCTGGAGCTATAGAACTCCAAATGGCGCGCTCTCAACGGTGTTGGAAATTAGACATCCAGGGATTTCCAGCAATATATAATAGTCCATACTTTGCCCAAGTTTAGATGACGCAAAAGGGCGTTGAACGCCAGTTCTATGTTGTAGTCTGGAGTTAAACGCCAGTAATACGTTACAAACCAGAGTTGAACGCCAAAAACACGTTACAACTTGGCGTTCAACTCCAAAAGAAGCCTCTGCACGTGTAAACTTCAAGCTCAGCCCAAGCACACACCAAGTGGGCCCCGGAAGTGGATTTATGCATCAATTAATTACTTCTGTAAACCCTAGTAACTAGTTTAGTATAAATAGGACTTTTTACTATTGTATTTACATCTTATGATCTTTTGAACCATCTTTTGATCTATTGATCACGTTTGGGGGCTGGCCATTCGGCCATGCCTATACCTTCATCAACGGTAGAGTTTCTACACTCCATAGATTAAGGTGTGGAGCTCTGCTGTTCCTCATGATTTAATGCAAAGTACTACTGTTTTATATTCAATTCAACTTATTCCGCTTCTAAGATATCCATTCGCACCCAAGAACATGATGAATGTGATGATTATGTGACGCTCATCATCATTCTCACTTATGAACGCGTGCCTGACAAACACTTCCGTTCTACATGCAAACAAGCTAGAATGAGTATCTCTTAGATATCTAATACAGAGGACCGAGTCTGAGATATTAGAATCTTCGTGGTATAAGTTAGAACCCATGGATGGCCATTCCTGAGATCCGGAAAGTCTAAACCTTGTCTGTGGTATTCCGAGTAGGATCTGGGAAGGGATGGCTGTGACGAACTTCAAACTCGCGAGTGCTGGGCGTAGTGACAAACGCAAAAGGAGGGTGAAACCTATTCCAGTATGATCGAGAACCTCCAGATGATTAGCCGTGCCGTGACAGAGCATTTGGACCTTTTTCACATAGAGGATGGGATGTAGCCATTGACAACGGTGATGCCTTACATAAAGCTTGCCATGGAAATGAGTAGGAAGGATTGGATGAAGACAGCAGGAAAGCAGAGGTTCAGAGGAACGAAAGCATCTCTATACACTTATCTGAAATTCTCACCAAT
>NC_029786.2:36325232-36327841 GCF_000816755.2 Arachis ipaensis | reverse complement strand
AGATTAGGTAATTTTCTTTTTGTTTTATTTTCAAAAATATTTCTTCAAAAAACTTTCAAAAAAAATTTTTCCTTTTGTTTTCGAAAATTATTCAAAATTTTTAAGAATGAATTCTAGAGTTTCATGGTAACATGTTGAAGCCTGGCTGGCTGTAAAGCCATATCCAAATTCTTTTGGATTGAGGCTTCCACTTGTCAACATAAAAGGCATGTATATGAAGTTGGATGAGTATCAGCTGTTATATGCCTGATTTGTATCTTCTAAAGCTTGGCTGGCTAGTGAGCCATGTCTAACCCTTGGATTGGAGCTTTAGGCTAACATTGAAAGATTCCTGGAATTCTTATTAAAAATTTTGAATTTCTTATTTTCTTTTTCCTATATGTTTTTCGAAAAAAAATTTAAAAGAAAATACAAAAAAATCATAAAATCATAAAAATCAAAAATATTTTGTGTTTCTTGTTTGAGTTTTGAGTCAATTTTTAAGTTTGGTGTCAATTGCATTTTTTTTTCTAAAAAAAATTTATGCATTTTTTGAAAATTCATGCATTCATAGTGTTCTTCATGATCTTCAAGTTGTTCTTGGCCAGTCTTCTTGTTTGATCTTCATATTTTCTTGTTTTGTGTCTTTTCTTGTTTTTCATATGCATTCTTGCATTCATAGTGTCTATACATGAAAAATTTCTAAGTTTGGTGTCTTGCATATTTTCTTTTCTTGAAAATTTTTCAAAAAAATAAGTTCTTGATGTTCATCTTGACATTCAAAGTATTCTTGGTATTCATCTTGACATTCATATTGTTCTTGCATGCATCATGTGTTTAGATCCAAAATTTTCATGCATTGCATCATTTTCATATTTTTCTCTTTCATCATTAAAAATTCAAAAATAAAAAAATATATATATATCTTTCCCTTTTTCACTCATAAATTTCGAAAATTTGGATTGACTTTTTCAAAAATTTTTAAAATCTAGATATTTTTATGAGTCAAATCAAATTTTCAATTTAAAAATCTTATCTTTTTCAAAATCTTTTTCAAAAATCAAATCTTTTTCATTTTTTTATTTTATTTTCGAAAATTTTAAAAATATTTTTCAAAAATCTTTTTCTTAATTTTATATCATATTTTCGAAAATATCATCAACAATTAATGTTTTGATTCAAAAATTTCAAGTTTGTTACTTACTTGTTAAGAAAGATTCAAACTTTAAGTTCTAGAATCATATCTTGTGATTTCTTGTGAATCAAGTCATTAATTGTGATTTAAAAAATCAAATCTTTTTCAAAACTAATTTCAATCATATCTTTTCAAAAATATCTTTTTATCTTATCTTTTTTCAAATATCTTTTCTAACTTCTTATCTTCTTATCTTCTAAAAATTGATTTTCAAAATTTGTTTCAACTAACTAATTAACTTTTTCTTTGTTTCTTATCTCTTTCAAAACTACCTAACTAACTATCCCTCTCTAATTTTCGAAAATGCCTCCCTCTTTTTCAAAAATTATTTAATTATTTTTAATTGTTTCAATTTTTAATTTTAATTTTAATTTTATCTTAATTTTCGAAAATCATTAACTATTTTTCAAAATTATTTTCGAAAACTCCTCCCTCTCATCTACTTCTATTTATTTAATTACTTACTTACACTTCTCCTCATCTCATATATCTGCTATCCTCACCCTTGTGTTTGGATTCTCCTCCCTTCTCTTTCCTTACATTACATTCTTTTCTCCCTCACCCTTGTGTTTGGATTCACCTCCCTTCTCTTTCTTTACATTACATTCTTTTCTTCTTCTACTCATACAAAGGAATCTCTATACTGTGACATAGAGGATTCCATATTTTCTTTGTTATTCCCTTCTTTGTCATATGAACAGGAGCAAGGACAAGAACATTCTTGTTGAAGCAGATCCTGAACCTGAAAGGACTCTGAAAAGGAAACTAAGAGAAGCTAAAATACAACAATCCAGAGATAACCTTACAGGAATTTTCGAACAAGAAGAGGATATGGCAGCCGAAAATAATAATAATGCAAGGAGGATGCTCGGTGACTTTACTGCACCAAATTTCAATTTACATGGAAGAAGCATCTCCATCCCTACCATTGGAGCAAACAATTTTGAGCTGAAACCTAAATTAGTTTCTCTGATGCAGCAGAACTGCAAGTTTCATGGACTTCCATCTAAATATCCTTTTCAGTTCTTAACTGAATTCTTGCAGATATGTGACACTGTTAAGACTAATGGAGTAGATCCTGAAGTCTACAGGCTTATGCTTTTCCCATTTGCTGTAAGAGACAGAGCTAGAGTATGGTTGGACTCTCAACCTAAAGATAGCCTGCACTCTTGGGATAAGCTGGTCAAGGCTTTCTTAGCCAAGTTCTTTCCTCCTCAAAAGCTTAGTAAGCTTAGAGTGGATGTCCAAACCTTCAGACAGAAAGAAGGTGAATCCCTCTATGAAGCTTGGGAGAGATACAAGCAACTGACCAAAAAGTGTCCTTCTGACATGCTTTCAGAATGGACCATCCTGGATATATTCTATGATGGTCTGTCTGAATTAGCTAAGATGTCATTGGATACTTCTGCAGGTGGATCCATTCACCTAAAGAAAA
>NC_029786.2:36309975-36313673 GCF_000816755.2 Arachis ipaensis | reverse complement strand
ATCCAACAGTACTCAAGAGGCTTCTTATGAAGAAGAAGCTTATGATCCTGAGAACCCTGCAATAGCAGAGGTAAATTATTTAGGTGAACCTTATGGAAACACCTATAACTCATCATGGAGAAATCATTCAAATTTCTCATGGAAGGATCAAAAGCCTCAACAAGGCTTTAATAATGGTGGAAGAAACGGGTTTAGCAATAGCAAGCCTTTTCCATCATCCACTCAGCAACAGACAGAGAACTCTGAACAAAATACCTCTAATTTAGAAAACTTAGTCTCTGATCTATCTAAGGCCATTCTGAGCTTCATGAATGAAACAAGGTCCTCCATTAGAAATTTGGAGGCACAAGTAGGCCAGCTGAGTAAGAAGATCACTGAAACCCCTCCTAATGCTCTCCCAAGCAATACAGAATGCAGAGGTGAATTAGATGGGTAAACCCTATGGAAACACCTATAATCCCTCATGGAGAAATCACCCAAATCTCTCATGGAAGGATCAACAAAAGCCTCAACAAGGCTTTAATAATGGTGGAAGAAACGGGTTTAGCAATAGCAAGCCTTTTCCATCATCCACTCAGCAACAGACAGAGAACTCTGAACAAAATACCTCTAATTTAGAAAACTTAGTCTCTGATCTATCTAAGGCCATTCTGAGCTTCATGAATGAAACAAGGTCCTCCATTAGAAATTTGGAGGCACAAGTAGGCCAGCTGAGTAAGAAGATCACTGAAACCCCTCCTAATGCTCTCCCAAGCAATACAGAAGAAAATCCAAAAGGAGAGTGCAAGGCCATTAATATAACCATCATGGCCGAATCCAAGAAGGAAGGGGAGGACGTGAATCCCAAGGAGAAAGACCTCCTGGGACGTCCAGTGATCAACAAGGAGTTTCCCTTTGAGGAACCAAAGGACTCTGAGGCTCATCTAGAGACCATAGAGATTCCATTAAACCTCCATACGCCCTTCATGAGCTCTGATGAGTATTCTTCTTCTAAAGAGAATGAGGATGTTACTGAAGAGTAAGTTGCCAAGTTCTTTGGTGCAACATGAAGCTGAATGCCAATTTATTTGGTAGTGAGACTTGGGGAGATGAACCTCCCCTGTTCACTAATGAACTAAATGCATTGGATCAACTGAGATTGCCTCAGAAGAAACAGGATCCTGGAAAGTTCCTAATACCTTGCACCATAGGCACCATGACCTTTGAGAAGGTTCTATGTGACCTTGGGTCAAGAATAAACCTCATGCCACTCTCTGTAATAGAGAAACTTGGAATCTTTAAGGTGCAAGCTGCTAGAATCTCATTAGAGATGGCAGACAATTCAAGAAAAGAGGCTTATGGACAAGTAGAGGACATGCTAGTAAAGGTTGAAGGCCTTTACATCCCTGCTGATTTCATAATCCTAGACACTGGAAAGGATGAGGATGAATCCATCATCCTTGGAAGACCCTTCCTAGCCACAACAAGAGCTGTGATTGATGTTGACAGAGGTGAACTAGTCCTTCAATTGAATGAGGACTCCCTTGTGTTTAAAACTCAAGGACATCCTTCTGTAAATATGGAAAAGAGGCACAGTAAGCTTCTCTCAAAACAGAGTCATACAGAGCCCCCACAATCAAACTCTAAGTTTGGTGTTGGGAGGCCTCAGCTAAACTCTAAGTTTGGTGTTGAACTCCCATATCTAAACTCTAAGTTTGGTGTTGGGAGTCTATAAAATTGATCTGATCACCTGTGTGGCTCCATGAGAGCCCACTGTCAAGCTATTGACATTAAAGAAGCGCTTGTTGGGAGGCAACCCAATTTTTATTTATCTAATTTTATTTTTATTTTATTGTTCTTTCATGTTTTATTAGGTTCATGATCATGTGGAGTCACAAAATAAATAGAAAAATCAAAAACAGAATCAAAAACAGCAGAAGAAAAATCACACCCTGGAGGAAGGGCTTACTGGCGTTTAAACGCCAGTAAGGAGCATCTGGCTGGCGTTCAACGCCAGAATAGAGCATGGATCTGGCGTTGAACGCCCAAAACAAGCAGCATCCTGGCGTTCAGACGCCAGGAATGCACACTGAGGAAAGCTGGCGCTGAACACCAGAAACAAGCATAGAACTGGCGTTCAACGCCAGAAACATGCTACATCTGGGCGCTGAACGCCCAGAACAAGCATCAATTCGGCGTTTAAACGCCAGAATTGCATGCAAAGGCATTTTACATGCCTAATTGGTGCAGGGATGTAATTCCTTGACACCTCAGGATCTGTGGACCCCACAGGATCATCTCAACATCTATGGACCCCACAGGATCCCCACCTACCTCCACTCATACTCTTCCTCTTCTCAATGTTCATCCTCTCTTCCCAATAAACACCTTTCCCCAAAACCCTTCACCAATCACATCAAGCTCTCTTCCCTACTACCCCTTCACCACTCACATCCATCCACTCTTCCCCATAAACCTACCTCATAAACCCCACCTACCTTCAAAATTCAAAATCACTTTCCCACCCAAACCCACCCCATATGGCCGAACCCTAACCCCTCTCCCTCCACTATATAAACCACTCCATTCTTCTTCATTTTTCACACAATAAAACCCTCTCATCCCCTTCTTGGCCGAGACACAACCCTCTCTCCCTCTCTTCCATTTCTTCTTCTTCTTCTTCTTTTCTTTCTTCTCTTGCTCGAGGGCGAGCAATATTCTAAGTTTGGTGTGGTAAAAGCATAAAGCTTTTTGTTTTTCCATTACCATTGATGGCACCTAAGACCGGAGAATCCTCTAGAAAAGGGAAAGGGAAGACAAAAGCTTCCACCTCCGAGTCATGGGAGATAAAAAGATTCATCTCCAAAGCCCATCAAGACCACTTCTATGATGTTGTGGCCAAGAAGAAGGTGATCTCCGAGGTTCCTTTCAAACTCAAGAGAAATGAGTATCCGGAAATCCGACATGAAATCCAAAGAAGAGGTTGGGAAGTTCTAACAAAACCCATCCAACAAGTCGGAATTCTAATGGTTCAAGAGTTCTATGCTAATGCATGGATCACCAGGAACCATGATCAAAGTAAGAACCCGAACCCAAAGAATTATCTTACCATGGTCTGGGGAAAATACTTAGATTTTAGTCCGGAAAATGTGAGGTTGGCGTTCAACTTGCCAATGATGGAAGAAAACGCACGCCCCTACACAAGGAGAGTCAACTTTGATCAAAGGTTGGACCAAGTCCTCATGGACATATGTGTGGAAGGAGCTCAATGGAAGATTGACTCAAAAGGCAAACCGGTTCAACTAAGAAGATTGGACCTTAAGCCTGTAGCTAGAGGATGGTTGGAGTTCATTCAATACTCAATCATTCCCACTAGCAACCGGTCTGAAGTTACTATAGACCGGGCCATCATGATCCATAGCATCATGATTGGAGATTGGAGAAGAGTTCATGAGATTATACCTCAAGAACTTTACAAGGTGGCTGACAAGTCCTCCACTATGGCAAGGTTAGCTTTTCCTCACCTCTCACCTCATCTATGCAATTCAGCTGGGATTGACATAGAGGGAGATATCCTCATTAAAGAGGACAAGCCCATCACTAAGAAAAAGATGGAGCAATCAAGAGAAGCTCATCATCAAGAAATCCCTGAGATTCCTCAAGGGATGCACTTCCCTCCACAAAACTATTGGGAGAAAATCAACACCTCCCTAGGAGAA
>NC_029786.2:36307984-36308361 GCF_000816755.2 Arachis ipaensis | reverse complement strand
CCATCATGATCCATAGCATCATGATTGGAGAAGAGGTGGAGGTTCATGAGATTATACCTCAAGAACTTTACAAGGTGGCTGACAAGTCCTCCACTATGGCAAGGTTAGCTTTTCCTCACCTCATTTGCCATCTATGCAATTCGGCTGGGATTGACATAGAGGGAGATATCCTCATTGATGAGGACAAGCCCATCATTAAGAAAAGGATGGAGCAAACAAGAGAGCCTATTCATGGATCTCAAGAGACGCATGAAGAAGCTCATCACCAAGAAATCCCTGAGATGCCTCAAGGGATACACTTTCCTCCATAGAATTTTTGGGAGCAAATCAACACCTCCCTAGGAGAATTAAGTTCCAACATGGGACAATTAAGGGTG
>NC_029786.2:36303842-36307978 GCF_000816755.2 Arachis ipaensis | reverse complement strand
AGAATAAGGAAAAAGGAGAAATGTTATTTGATAATCTGAAAAATCATAAAAATGATTCTTGAAGCAAGAAAAAGCAGTGAATACAAAAGCTTGCAGAAAAAAATGGCAAAAAAAATAGAAAAAGAAAAAGCAAGTAGAAAAAGTCAAAAATCCTTAAAACCAAAAGGCAAAGGTAAATAAAAAGGATCCCAAGGCTTTGAGCATCAGTGGATAGGAGGGCCTAAAGGAATAAATCCTGGCCTAAGCGGCTAAACCAAGTTGTCCCTAACCATGTGCTTGTGGCGTGAAGGTGTCAAGTGAAAACTTGAGACTTCTCTTCTTTTTATCCTATTTGATTTTCAGTTGCTTGGGGACAAGCAACAATTTAAGTTTGGTGTTGTGATGAGCGGATAATTTATACGCTTTTTGGCATTATTTTTAGTATGTTTTTAGTAGGATCTAGTTACTTTTAGGGATGTTTTTATTAGTTTTTAAGTTAAATTCACATTTCTGGAATTTACTATCAGTTTGTGTATTTTTCTGTGATTTCAGGTATTTTCTGGCTGAAATTGAGGGACTTGAGCAAAAATCAGATTCAGAGGTTGAAGAAGGACTGCTGATGCTATTGGATTCTGACCTCCCTATACTCAAAGTAGATTTTCTGGAGCTACAGAACTCCAAATGGCGCGCTCTCAACGGCGTTGGAAAGTAGACATCCAGGGCTTTCTAGCAATATATAATAGTCCATACTTTGCCCAAGTTTAGATGACGCAAAAGGGCATTGAACGCCAGTTCTACGCTGCAGTCTGGAGTTAAACGCCAGAAATACGTTACAAACCAGAGTTGAACGCCAAAAACACGTTACAACTTGGCGTTCAACTACAAAAGAAGCCTCTGCACGTGTAAACTTCAAGCTCAGCCCAAGCACACACCAAGTGGGCCCCGAAAGTGGATTTATGCATCAATGACTTACTTCTGTAAACCCTAGTAACTAGTTTAGTATAAATAGGACTTTTTACTATTGTATTTACATCTTATGATCTTTTGAACCATCTTTTGATCTATTGATCACGTTTGGGGGCTGGCCATTCAGCCATGCCTAGACCTTCATCACTTATGTATTTTCAACGGTAGAGTTTCTACACTCCATAGATTAAGGTGTGGAGCTCTGCTGTTCCTCATGATTTAATGCAAAGTACTACTGTTTTATATTCAATTCAACTTATTCCTCTTCTAAGATATCCATTCGCACCTAAGAACATGATGAATGTGATGATTATGTGACGCTCATCATCATTTTCACTTATGAACGCGTGCCTGACAAACACTTCCGTTCTACATGCAAACAAGCTAGAATGAGTATCTCTTAGATATCTAATACAGAGGACCGAGTCCGAGATATTAGAATCTTCGTGGTATAAGTTAGAACCCATGGATGGCCATTCCTGAGATCCGGAAAGTCTAAACCTTGTCTGTGGTATTTCGAGTAGGATCTGGGAAGGGATGGTTGTGACGAACTTCAAACTCGTGAGTGCTGGGCGTAGTGACAGACGCAAAAGGAGGGTGAAACCTATTCCAGTATGATTGAGAACCTCCAGATGATTAGTCGTGCCGTGACAGAGCATTTGGACCTTTTTCACAGAGAGGATGGGATGTAGCCATTGACAACGGTGATGCCTTACATAAAGCTTGCCATGGAAAGGAGTAGGAAGGATTGGATGAAGACAGCAGGAAAACAGAGGTTCAGAGGAACGAAAGCATCTCTATACACTTATCTGAAATTCTCACCAATGAATTACATAAGTATTTCTATCTTTATTTTCTGTTTATTTATTATTATTATTCGAAAACTCCATAACCATTTGATATCCGCCTGAATGAGATTTACAAGGTGACCATAGCTTGCTTCAAGCCGACAATCTCCGTGGGATCGACCCTTACTCACGTAAGGTTTTATTACTTGGACGATCCAGTGCACTTGCTGGTTAGTTGTATCGAAGTTGTGACAAATTATGAATTAAGATTAGTGCACCAAGTTTTTGGAGCCATTACCAGGGATCACAATTTCGTGCACCACAAGGCATCGAATGGTAATAAGAGAGGATTAATAATTAGCAATTTAAAGCCCAGGAAACATGTTTTCAATCATAGCACAAAATCAAGAAGGAAAATGTAAAACTATGCAATTTATATGAATAAGTGAGTAAAGAATTGATAAAAATTACTCAATTGAGCACAAGATAAACCATAAAATAGTGGTTTATCAAGCAACATCAGCATCTCCTTTTAGCAGCTCTCCGATTTAGTGTTTCTTTTAGACTCTCACTTTTGTTTTTCGAGAGACAAGGTTAGAAGACTAGGCTAGTCTGGGCCTCAGATTAGGGGCTTCCTATATGGTCCAGACCCCGGAGATATTTTGAGTGTGTGTGTGTGTGTGTATATATATATATATATATTAGTTTATTATCCTATTTGTGTATGTATCTATTTATCATTTTGGTTTGCATAATCTCGCGTTTCTTTTTTGTTGCGATTTTATTTTCTTTAAAGAAGATTTTTCATAAAACTCGAGTTCCCTTAACCCAATTACGGGCTTGATATTATTTATAACAGTGTCATTATAATTTTAAGTTGGTAACACTCGATGTTTTGGTATGAACATGCCATACTAAAAATATGACACTTCATCCATTTTAATTTAGAGAAAATTAAATGTGCCATTACCATTAATTTGAGGAGTGTTAATTTGGACTTGAAAAAAAGAGAAATGTTTTGGTGGAATAAGATTTGTCTAACGTCTAATTATTTGTGTTTATAAAATGGTGCCTTATCTTAGCGTTTCATATTTTACGATGTTATTGACTTATTGTAAAATAAATAAAATTAAAATTAAAAAATTGATAATTTTGTATTATTGGATATTAGTATTGGTAATAATAATTAAATTTAGTTTTACATGATTAATAAATCAATAAAATTAAGTGCATAAGGGACTTGATTTTAAAAAAGTTACCATAAATTAATGTATAAAAGATAAAAAATGATAAAATTCATAATAAAAAATAAAAAATTCTAATAAATAAAAAGAAAATAAAAGAAATAAAAGACATAGATTATAATAAAATGAATTGAGTGTGATAGTTTTTTTAATTTCGTATTCTAACCATTTCAATAATAATAAATAAAAATACGTTAACTTGATATCCGAGAAGAAACGATGAGATAAAATCATAACACAATTCTAAAGTAAAAGCTCAAATTAGACCATAAAATCATTGCACAACATAAATTAACAACAATTCCACACTACAATACACCACACAAATAGGTAAATGATTTGAGCAAGTCCAAACATTAAACTTTTTTTATTTATACATATATGAAAACACAATGATCATAAATGCTTCATGACTAACATATCATAGTTGACTTCTTTTATGACTTGTGTTGTCACTTGTGTGTTCACGATAGTTGCCTTCTTACGATAGCGCCTCATAGAAAGAAAAAAATCACTGCAAAAATTACCCAATGAAAGAATAATTAGTAAAAAAATGATATTCTTTTCTAGTATATATGGCCTTTTATAGTCGTAAAATAAAAATAAAAGGAATAAAATTTTGTATTTTTATATTAGGAATATAATTTGATATTTATCCTAATAAAATTAAATAATTGATTAGTTATAATTAATGTTTTAAATAAATAAAACAAATTAAATATAAATATTTTTAAGAATTAATCAAATCAATTAGTTGATACAAATAATTAGTATAATTGATTTTATTTGATTTATTGAATTAAAAAAATAAATTAGAAAATAGTTGATTGAATTAATTAGTTGATATAATTAATTTATTACAATTGATTGGATTTAATAAATTAAAAAATAAATAGAAAAATACTCTCTTAGCTTTAATTAATTGATATAAGTTATAATAAATTGTGTGATATTTAAATATTTAATTAAATTAATTAGTTGATATAATTAATTTACTGTAATGAATTGTATTCAATGAGTTAAAAAAAATCAAAAAATACTCTCAGAAGCATACCACATCAATTCTATCATTAAGTGCAAAAACTCAATTTTTATATAATAAAAAAACACATAAAATATGAAAAGATAAAGTATGTCTTTTCTCTTTAATATTTGTAGT
>NC_029786.2:36297598-36303775 GCF_000816755.2 Arachis ipaensis | reverse complement strand
GCAATTATTTCTAAAAAGATACAAAAGATTGGTACTTAAATTGGAGTAAACAATCATGTTACCTTTCTAAAAAAAATCAGTCACCTATCAGTCATCGCATATAAATACATATTTAATCATTAGTCTATTATACCGTTAATTATTTTATTCTATAATATTTAATTATTTGGATGACTGATTATTTAGTTGGAAAAAAACTTGTGAGTCAATGCTAGCAAATATATATAAATACACGATAATTATTTTGATAATTGATTTTTTTGTGTATGCATATTATTTTTATGAAAAAAATTAATAATGTTTATTGAAGTCTTTAAATAAACAAAAAAATACTTTTATATTGTTGTATCCAAACATACATAATAAATAAAAAGATATTTTTATATGAGATATCTAAACATTTTTTATTTTTTAAAAGATCTTTTAAAAAAAGAGTATTTACAAAAAATTTTTTTTTAAAAGCTCATACAAAGAAGCCCCAAAATTAGAGTATAGGAGATCGAATCAGATCAAATATGACCAAAATCTCGATTCAATCTACAACTAAAATCATTAAATTTGATCGGATTCAATATCCGCATTTTTTAGGTTCATATTCTATATGATCTGGCAGATCGGATTAAATATTGGATATTACTTATCAAAAATCAAATATTAAAAATATCTTTAAAAATTAGATTACTAAAAAATAAAAAATGTCGTACCCCTTCCGGAACTCTATAATTTATATAGAGTTCAGGGCATCTCCCTGAACTCTATGATAAGTTCAGCAGAGTATATAAATCCAGTAGGACCATTTGTTTTTGTCCTTTTCTTTTTCAATCTCTCTTTCAAATTTGCTCTGGTCATCTTTTTTTTTGTCGGTTCGACGCCGATGAAGTTTATTGCTGACGACATTTTTAGTTCCAGGTCAGTAAATAATAGATTAGTTAGAGTTAATTTTTGTAGCTTAGTAAATAATAGGTTAGTTAGATAAAATAATTAGTTATAGGTTGCATGTTAGTTAGAGTTATAGATTTACTGTTTATGTAAACCCCATAAAATTAGCAAATAATTAACAAATAAATTAAATTTTAATAAAGGAGATTTAAAATGTAAATTTTATAGTAAAATAGGATAGAGCTAATTAAAACGAGAATTTTGACACTAAAATGGGCCTAAGGTCCAACCCATTGGCCCAATAACATTAAAAGAGGAGGGTCCTCTTCTTCCTCATTCAGCCAAGGACGCTGAAACATACAAGGAGGAAGAGGAAGGATTCCAAAACTTAAAATCCATTTCAAACCACCATATCTCCTCACTCCGAGCTCCGATGCTGCACTGTTTGCGGTCACGCAACCACCGCATTGAGCTCTACAAATCTATCGGAAAAATTTTATAGGTAAGCCTCACTCTCACTCCAGTTTCTCTACCCCTTGATTTTCAAAAATTATGAGTACATGTGTTGAGATTTTCAATCCTTCTATGTTATAGGATCCGATTAGTTTGAGGAAAACGTTCACTCTTACTTAATTGGCACTTGAGTACGGTAAAGATCATTAACCCTAGTTAATTCTTTGATTTAGCGTGTTGGAAATTAAATTGGGTATGTATATGTGGCAATATGAATTTAGGTGTTTATATATGTACATATTAGAGCTTGAATTGTGGACATTGGAGCCTTGGGAAAAGCTTAGGTTGGTGCTAGAGCTGGATTTTTGGTGTTGGGGAATTGCGTTTTTGCCTAAGTAGGTTGCCTTGAAAAATACGTGGAAATCGGCCAAGGTATGGTTTAGGTTTCACGTATTTAATATATAATATTCTGTAAAAACTTAGGCTAGATGGTCGTAGGATAGGTTGGAATAAATGAAAATGTTCGACGCTTAGCACCCTTGATGATGATTATGATGTGAATTGAATATGTGTTGGATGATTGTTGTTTATGTTGGTAATAGTATGTTAATTGGTGAGTTGGTGGTGAATGATAGAAAGATATGATGATATATATTGAGTAAATGGATATATGTTAATGTTGTTGATATAAAATGAGGAAACTGGATTGAATTTGTGTAAATATGAAGTATGGTTGAAGGTGGTGTGATGTGAAGGATGTAGTGTTGTATTGGTGTGCTATGATATGATATTGTGATGAATCTAGGTATAAAATTATGGAAATGAGTTTAGGTTCGAAGAAAATTGAGGTTTGAAGTCTTTTGTGTAAAATCGATTTTTGGCCGAATTTCGGCGAACCATAACTTGGCTTCCGGATCCCCAAATGGTTTCAAACTTGTTTCATATGAAAATTGGGGCCGTGAAGTTTACGCCATTCGAAGAATGGGTGAAAATATTTTAAAACGAAAAATTTATGCTTGTCGGAATTTTGGAGGGAAAAATTAAGAATTCTGCAGCATTCAGCATTTTGCTGATTCTGCACAGCTTGCATACGCGACCACTATTTTCTGTTTTCTGTTTAGTTATGCTTGAGAACTTTAGTTTCTTTGCGTGCAAGTAATCTTGTTTCCTGAGTGTTGCATTTTTTATTTTGTGATTTTTTCTTTATCCGTTTTTCAAGACTCCTCGTATACTGTATCCTTTTCAACAATATTATGTATATATTTTATTTTAAAGGTCGTAATACCACACCACCTCTATTTTACGGCTTAAGCATAAAGCTCTGTGTGGTAGGTTGTTACAGTTTACATATTAGTTAGACTTACTGTTAACTATTTTTATGTTAGTTAAATTTTTAATGTTATTATTTTTAAGTATAGTTGTTGTTTATTGTCTATAACATGTTAATTAGTTTAAGTTGTGAATCAGAAGGTAATTAGTTGAATAATTAATTAGGTTAAGTTAGTTAATTACCAAGGTTTTAAGCTGTTTCGGATTTAAATATATTTTTTTATTAATTTAGTTATCGTAAAAGGAACTGAGTTCAGTGTGTGTGACTTCGTTTTACTAGATTATGTTTAGATGGAGCAGTAGTTACTGGGTTATAAGGGTGAGATGTACAGGTTGGATCATGCTGAGCACATTGCTGGCAGGCTTGATCGAGTGGTACACTTTTTTAACTATTTTTTATGTTATTGTAACTAATAAGCAGTGAACTTGTTATTTTATGTGTTCGCCGTTTTGGTTTTTTCTTATTTTTTGTTTTCGTTTGGTAGGCGTCTCAGATCTTGCACACCAGGCAGAATTTGATGACACGGCCGTCGGAGCAAATTAGGCCATATCCTAAACGTGCCTGATTTGAGTATGTGGCCTATATGGTCATGTTCGAGCACAATTGGGCGCTTGCCTCGGCTTTGATAGAGAGGTGGAGGCCTGAGTTCCACACGTTTCATCTACCGTGCAGGGAGATGACTATCACCCTGCAGGATGTGGCCTATCACCTAGGACTCAAGATCGACGGTGATCCTATGAGTGGATGCATTGGCGGGTGGGAGCAGCACCATCAAGGACGCACCATTGAGGAGTTATGTGAGCAGATTCTGGGTGTTGTTCCCGACCTAGATGATAGACAGTCTCAGACGAAGTGGACTGTGAAGCTCACTTGGTTCTACAACACAATTTGTTGAGAGCTGGAGCAAGACGCCACAGAAGAGCGCCTGATGAGGTATACGAGATGGTACATCATGCAGTTGATAGGGGGTCTCCTATTCCCATATGCATCTGACTCTCGGGTGCACGGAGCATGGTCAGTGCAATTTGGGTGGGTGCATCACCTTGCTACTGTCTTGGGCTTATCATCATATTCCACTACTGTGGCCCAACGGCTTTGATACTCATCGATTTTTCTTGATGGAGAGGTATTATAAATACTTATGATAACCCTTCATATTGTTATTACTTAGTTAATTAAATTGAGTGATAAAATAATATTGTGGTTGGCATTGTAGGTAGGTTCAGTACCAGCCGGACAATGCCAGAGGCGAGAGTAGGCTTAGGCATTATAGGCGTACGCCGAACGGGATCGGGATGCTGAATGTAAGTGATAAATATTTAATTTTTACATATTTAAGTTTAAGTTACTTTAATACCTGTTTGATTTGAAATATCAATGTCGTCATTTATATGCTTTTTGTGAATAGGTTGACTGGACGCCGTATGCTGACCCACAGCTGATTGGTTTAGTTCTACCGGCAATAGCTGAGGCGGAGGCCTCAGCGGCAGTTGTATGTCTTCTACTTTGCTTCGCTATCATCGAGTGGCATCAGGTGGACAGGGTAGTACATCAGTTCGGTGGCCTGCAGCACATTCTGACCAGGCCACTGAACATTGACGACATGCACAGGTTGGATGGTCGGTTTGGGCACGGCGAGTGGTTCCTACAGTTGTTTGCGTTACTGTCTTGAGCTATGGCCATCACTAATGCTTAAAAGCCTCAACACAGTGAAAACGTCCAAAATACTCGATGAAATATGACAATGTCGGTGGAACCAGGCCAAGGCTGAGTCACCAGTTGCACCCAAGTACCTGAAGAGACATATTTAGTTTTAAATATTGTACACTATGAATTTTGTTTAATAGTGATTAACCGAACTTGAAATAAATCTTACCAGAAAAGTACATCTGCATAGCAAACAACCAACGAGGAAGCTCGTTGTATGACTCCTCCCAATCGCCATATATTCTAGCAATGACTCTCTGTTTTGCAAGCCAAACCATTCTATAGGACGCCTTGCAACAAAAGTGATTCACCACACCTCCTTGGAGAACCCTGATGCTGATTGTTGGATCGGCTTTGACCATCGAAAAAATGTGTTGCACAATCACCTTCGAATCCAACCTACCGTGGTCTTGTCCCATTGAAGTTTGCATGCAAGCATGAGGCCTAGTGTATCTCCTAACCTCCCACTTTTCTTACTTTTCGCGATACGATATGAGTATGCTCCAATTACAACCGGATCCAAACTGGATACATTGTGCATTGTACCTCAACTGGTCACTTTCTATTATTTTATAATCCGCAGCCCTCCTGATGCTATACTACTTAACAGCCAACATGACTTCTTCATTGTTCTTATATTGTTGTCCAACCTTAAACTCGTTGCTTTGATCCTCTTCAGGGCCTCCCTGGGTGAACGACCAATACGAAGTCATTGCATCGAGATTCAATCTCGTGAAATGATCTGGCCGGTCATATGGTTGAGAAATAGCAAGCTGTGTCAGAGCGAATTGTGTGTCACCGTAGTAGTACATCTCTTCTTCCTCGTCACCATCATCAGGAATTTCAGGTGGTTTTTCATCAGCATCATCTCCGTCATCGGGGTTAACTTCATACTCCTCTATCATCGGATCTCTGATAGCAGAACCATTATGACTTTCAACACTGTTGTCCATTAAGTCAACATTACGAACTTCAACATTAGACCCCTCCTGACTACCCTCAGGTGGCATATTTAGATCCACGATAGTCCTTCTGATAGTTCGTCTAACAGCTCCATTCAACGGACTATCATCGACAGTATCTGTAGATGATCCTCGGCCACCCACCTCAACGAGATACACGAATAATTCCAATAGATGAACATTTGTCCATCGGTTGTGCCATGATCTTATAAGCCGTACATCCTCGTCGTCGCGCAAACGGTACCTAGTTCAAGACAATAAAAATATTTCTCACAACCGTGGTCTGATAAATATAATGACAAAGACAATACAGCTGTAATATACCTTTTATAAAACAAACTGCCATCTACTTCAGTTGGATATCTGTAGTGAATTTTCTTCACCCTTTTTGTCTTTTGCTGCCCAACAGAGTACAATATCAAATTCTTCAAAGCTGTTAAACTGTCGACTTCCGGTGTCATATAGGTAATTATCGGTTGTCCCGATCTAAAAGCGATGGAACCTTCTTCATCATATATTATTTAACCATCGTGATGAAAGAATAACAATTGATTCTTTGACATCGTAGAGAAAATGTCAACAGTAAGAGAAAAAAATAAACAAGAATATTTGTACTTCTCTGATCTACTTTCCAGCAGACATGCTTTTATCTTGAAAATTTATCATATAATTCGAGGAGTGTGACAAACTCTATATAATTTATATAGAATTCAGGAGTGCGACGAAAATATGTATTTTTTATTTAAGAAATATCTTGTTTGAGAAAATATGTATTTTTTTTATTTTATTTAAAAAAATCCAACATACATAAGCAATTTCTTCGGTCGGAAAGAAAAGACTATATAT
>NC_029786.2:36279739-36297543 GCF_000816755.2 Arachis ipaensis | reverse complement strand
TTTATTTATTTCTATATATCTTTTTTTGGATATGCAAATCTGCAAATTCGATTGGCAATACATAATTAAAATTTGCACTCCAATTTATTTATTTACGAATAAGATCATATCTACAAATTTTAAAATAGATACAGATAAATATCACAAATTTTACAAACTGAATCGACATTTGTAAATCTCTGTCTAAGATATCATAGTTTCGAAGTTTGTCTCTTTCAAAAAAGTTGCTACTGCTTTAAAAATTTTAATAATTATCTTTAAAATATTTGGATAAAACCTTGGGATCTTAATAAGAAAACATTTCCCATTTAGCTCAAGGCATGTAGATATTGCACATATATATAAAGCTTTTATAAGGATCGGAGCTTCTTTGATTAATTAAAAGTTTTGTACTCATATTTTCTCCATCCTATAATTATTATCTTTGTTAGTGTAAAAACTAAAAAAAAATATATTAAAGAGAAAAGCTCTGCATACAAGCCCTATTTACAAGTTAATTAACGAATCCCAAAAACGCAATACAAGGTCCGTTCTTCTTCTTCTTCCTCTTCCTCTTCCTCTTCTTCTTCTTCTTTTCTTTCGTTTCTGTTCGGTAGGTCGGCTACCGGACGGTTCGGGTCAGGATTCGGAGTGATGATGGGGCTCGTCTGGTCACTGTCGTCCGGTCCATCCGGTCCAAGAAATGTGATGTACCTTGGGGGAAGAGCCATTCTTCCCCTTATATACATGTCAGTCCTAGGCCCCTCTGGAGGTCAGGCCCATATTTTCAGGGACGCTGTCCCATAGCTGTGTGTGAGCTGTATGGGACGCGTGTCAGGGTCGGTTGAAGGGCGCGTAGCTGGGCCGGGTGAAGCTCGGGTCGGGTTGACCCGCAGGAGTCCTGGGCTGGGCCGTAACAGTGCCCCCGACGCGCTAGTGATGGTCGCGAGGACGATCGGTGGCGCGTGATTTCCTTACTCGTGCGTCGTCGTCGAGTCGGCTGATTGTGGGAGAGACGCGTCTCTGGTGCACGTGTCTCTTGGTCTGCTGAGGCGTTCGTTCGTCGCTTCGTTCTTCGCGCTGAGCATTAAATGCTCGTAATGATTTGAAAAATTCCTGCGCGCAAAGACCATTTTGCCCTTGCCTTCTTTCGCGCTTATCATGGTGGTTTTTAAACAGTTTTTCTTTCTCTTCCTCCCACTTTGCTATTTTCATCTTCTTTTCTCCCTGACATCCAAAGATTCTCTATTCGGGCTAACTTGTGCCTCTCTTTTACACTCCAGTTTCGTGCTCCATTTCAGGTAATTTCTTGATCCTTCTCCCCCCATGTTTATATTATGCCTCACTGTTGCAGTAGTTACTGTTTGTATGTTTTGGTTTACTTTTGCTGAATGGCCTTCCATTGGTGGGGTAGACGAACTAGGGGAGGGGTACCATTCCTGGGAAGGTTTTAGGTGATTTGCGTGATAGGTGTAGTTTTTAACTGTTCTTGGCCATGATCTAAGTTTGAAAAGGCGTAGTTTCTGGGTTTCTGTGGACTCCCGAACTCATAGTCTAACGGAGTGGTACCCCGATGTAGGTATGCCTCGCATCGTTTCCCGGTCTTCAGGAACTGGCACAGCCTACGACCCGTACGCCTGGGTGACCGACGATATAAGGAGCTCACCCAACCAGATGGACTTGGAGGAGTTGACCGAGTTCCGGCAAGCCAGCTACTTGTGTGGGGGACTGACAAAGAGGCTAACTACGAGGCCATTGTCCCTACCCCCCATGAGCGTATTTATGAGCTCAACTTTCACTCCCCTCGTGTCCCCGATTGGATCTGGTTTTACAAGTCCATGTTCACACAAGTTGGCGTTCAGATACCGTTCTCCGAGTTTCAAATGGCGCTGTTGAACCGGATATCCGTCCCCCCTTCTCAGCTTCATCCGAACAGCTGGGCTTCGATCCGCTGCTTCGAAATGGTCTGCGAGTACTTGGAGCTGCCGGTGTCGGTGGACGTTTTCCTCTTCTATTTCAACCTTACCAACCCCTCCAAACAGGGGAAGGCTAGAAAAGGGTTTCTTTCTTTCCGTTCTACCCAGGGTAGGAGAATTTTTGGCCTTTTTGAGGACTCCTACCATGGTTTTAAAGATAAGTACTTCAAGGTTCGTCCCGTCAAAGGTCGTCACCCCTTTTGGTTGTCGTTAGAGGGGGAGCGCCTTATCCAGACTTATTGGAGTTTTGGTGCGGGGTTGAATCCTTTCATCAAGGTGACGTACAAGAGGTTGTCGGCTGTAGATAAGCAAATAGCTGACGTTCTTTTTGCCATTTTTAAAAAGAACCCCGTGAACCCACATCTTCTTATGGGTGAACGGGAGGCCGCCAGGAGCTATATTCGTGAGTTGTCTTCTTTGTTTGCCTATGTTTTTTTTTTTTATCGTTGTTTTTCTTTTTCCGATCTAACGACTAACGTGCCTGTTGTTTGTTGCAGTGGAAATGTCTGCCACTGTGACCGGTCTTGAGAATCTGATGAAGACCTTTTTTGAGGCAAGTGATGACGAGAATGTCGAAGAGAAGGATGTCGGTAAGTCGGGGGGTCCTTCAGGGGAGAAGGAGAATCAGGCTGTGCCTTCTCCCCAGGATACCGACGTGTTGGGGAAACAGGCTGCAGGGGGCCAGGCTTCCCCTACTCGTGAGGAAGGGTCCGCTGAAGGGCACGCGACTCTCACCCCCCAGCCGGATAGTGACGTGGAGCTTATCCATACTCCCAAAAAGTGAAAGATGTCTTCCAGCCCGGAAGGGGCCCTTACCATAATGGAAAGGAACTTTGATGCTACCAAATTTATTGATTCCCAACTGATACCCGGGACAGAGGAGCATTTTCACGAGACCGAACTGTCCGGGCAGGCGAGGTGGATGTATCGCACCTTGCTTCGTGGGGCCGTGATAGCTCGGAAGGCTGAATTCGAGCTATCGGGAATGGAGGCGCTCCGGAGGAAGCTTGAGTCCTCTGTTAAGGCGAACAATGACTTCAAGGCTCAAGTTGAACTCCTCCAGGGTCAGCTGTCCGAGATGGGGGAAAGCTTAGCGCTGCTGAGGAGAAGTCGTCGTTTGTTGCAGAGAGGTTGAAGGCGTCCGATGAGACCGTGGCCCGGCTTCTTGAGCGCGAGATGACATTGGAGGGTCAGCTGAACGCCGCTCAGGGTCGGGTTGTCGCCTTGGAAAAAGAGCGGGAGCAGGCCGTCTCGGAGGCAAAAACCGCTAAAGCTGAAGCCGCTGAGCTTAAGAAGAAGCTTAAGGTGACCAAGGAGCAAGGGAAGAATGCCATCTCGATGACCGAAGATGCCCTGAAGGCTCAGCTGAGGATCGCAGCTCCTGATTTCGACACGTCGTCAATTGGCGTTTTCAAGACTATCCAGGATGGAAAGATTGTTGACATGCCGAGGAAGTGAGGTCTTGTAACTTAGGATATTTTGTAACGCGTTTGTTGAACAACTTATTGCTCATTTTTTGTTTTGACTCTTTATAAGTTATACTTATTTGGTCGTTTGGCCGGGTTGCCGTTTGTTGTATTTGTTGTCGTTACTTCTCTTGGGGGGCTCGCGCCCGTTTTCCCGTTTTATGATAGTTATGGCTTGGATTGCCGTGGTCGTGTTGTCGTCGCAGTTGGCTTTGGCCGTAACGAAGATGGCCCCCGGGGTGATCAATCCCGGTTTGCCGTTTTAAGGCGCGCTCGTGTGCGGCACACGTAGGGAAGAGGTAGACAAGTACGAAAATTTTTTGACAAGTATGAGTTAATCGTTAGCTAAGCAAATTAATCAATATGGTGAATATTTGACAAGATAAAAAGGTAGATTGTCATGCAAACAAAGCAGGTATTTACTATTTCTTTAGGTTCTTAGGTCGGCGAATCGTCTGGTCATGGGTAGAACCTTCTTAGGCTACCCGCATTCCATGTTCTGGGCACTTCCTTGCCGTCGAGTCTTTCGAGCTTGTAAGCACCTTTGCCAAGTACCTCCCTTACCCTGTAGGGACCTTCCCAATTTACCGCCAGCTTGCCTTCCCCTGGGGTTGGGACGCCGATGTCGTTGCGTCGCAGGACGAGGTCCCTTTCCTCGAAATCTCGTTTGAGGACCTTTGCGTTGTAACGCAGGGCTATTCTCTGTTTCAGCGCTGTTTCTGTTAGGTGAGCCATCTCCCTTGTTTCCTCAATCAGGTCCTTTTCGACCGCTTCGCTCATGCCCGCGAGCAGTAGTCGGGGGCTCGGTTCGCCGATTTCGACTGGTATCACCGCCTCGACCCCGTATGTTAGGCGAAAGGGAGTTTCCCCCGTAGCGCTTTGCTCGGTTGTCCGGTAAGACCATAGGACGGAGGAGAGTTCGTCAGCCCAGCTTCCTTTCTTATTGTCTAGGCGCTTCTTTAGACCAAGAAGGATGACCTTGTTTGTAGCTTCTACCGCTTTGCCCCCGATGTGGTGTCCGCAACACCCCTCATAGACTTCTCTAAGCACGTAATCCATCTGGTCGGGATGTAAACACTTCAATAGGGGCTGGCTGAGTCCCTTTTTGAATAGCTGTCCATGTATGATTGCATATCTGGCCGCCTCCCTTCTTAAAGCTTTGGCTGCTTTCTCGTCTTCAGGCAACTTACCGAGTTCCAGGAAGTTGGTGATGGGGTCCAGCCATGAGGGGCTCGACTTCGTCAAGTGGAGGGCGACCGCCGGTTCCTTCACCATGCCTTGGATAAGGGACCGGTTACCTGACCCTGGCTTTGTGCTTGCCAGCTTAGACAGGAGGTCTGCCCGTGTGTTCCTTTCTCTTGGGACGTGTTGGACGATGACCTCTTGGAACTGTCTCGTTATTTCTTTAACCTTTTCTAAGTATTTTTGCAGGAGGGGGTCCCGGGCTTGGTAGCTTCCGTTCACCTGCGAGGTGACAACCTGTGAGTCGCTGCATACTTCGATCTTTGTCGCCCCGACTTCCCGGGCTAGTATCAGCCCGCCCAAGAGGGCCTCATATTCTGCTTGGTTGTTTGATACTGGAAACTCGAACTTAGTCGATTGCTCATAGATGACCCCTGCGGGGCTTTCTAAGATGACCCCTGCTCCCCCGGACGTTTGGTTGGAGGCCCCGTCAACATGGAGCCTCCACCGTGTGCCCGTTTCCTCGAGGGGATCCCCCGTCACTTCCACCAGAAAGTCTACCATTGCCTGGGCTTTGATTGCATGTCGGGGTTCATATTGTAGGTCGTATTGGGAGAGCTCGATGGCCCAGGTCATCATCCTGCCGGCCAAGTCAGGTTTTTGTAGTACTTGGCGAATCGCCTGATCCGTCCTCACGACTATACGATGACTCTGGAAATATTGTCTTAACCTTCAGGAAGAGACTAGGAGCGCCAGCGCTAGTTTTTCCAGCTTGCTGTACCTCGCTTCTGGTCCTTGGAGGACCCTGCTCACGAAGTAAACGGGTTGTTGGGTTTTCCCCTCTTCTCTAATGACTACTCTCACGAAGTAAACGGGTTGTTGGGTCTTCCCCTTTTCTCTAACGAGCACTGCGGCAAGCGCTTCCTCGGTTACTGATAGGTAGAGATAGAGCAGTTCTCCGGCCCGGGGTTTCCCGAGAACTGGTGGTGCCGCTAAGATCTCCTTGAAGTGATTGAATGCCTTTTCGCACGCTGGGGTCCATTCGAACGTCATTCCCTTTCTCATTAGATTGAAGAAAGGTAGGGATCTTGCTGCCGATGCTCTGAGGAATCGGGATAAAGCCGTTAGACTCCCGGCAAGTCGTTGTACGTCTTTGATACAACCCGGGCTCTTCATCTGGAGAATAGCTTGGCATTTTTTCGGGGTTGGCTTCCACTCCTCTTTGAGTGATCATGAATCCCAGGAACTTTTCGGCCTCCATGGCAAACGCGCACTTGAGGGGATTAAGCCTCATGCTGTGCTGCCGGAGGGACGAAAAAATGCCATCAAGGTCGCTTAGAAGGTCGTCGGGTTGTGCGGTCTTCGCGAGTATGTCATCCACGTAGACTTCTACTATTTTGCCTATAAGTTCACTGAATATCTTATTCATCAGTCTTTGGTACGTGGCCCCTGCGTTTTTCAAACCGAAAGGCATTACCATGTAACAATAGGTTCCCCTGGCGTTATGAACGCCGTTTTTTCCTCGTCCGGTCGGTGCATCGGGATCTGATTGTACCCTGAGTAGGCATCCATGAAGCTCAGGTACCGGTACCCCGCCGCTGCGTCGATGAGTGCGTCAATGTTAGGCAGGGGGTAGCAGTCCTTGGGACACGCCTTGTTGAGGTCGGAGTAGTCCACGCACATCCTCCATCTCCCATTGTGCTTTTTAACCAGGACCACGTTCGACAACCACGTCGAGTAGTTCAGTTCCTTGATGAATCCCGCTTCTAGGAGGCTGGCCGTCTACCTGGCTACCTCTTCTGCCCTTTCCTGCGACATTTTTCTCCTCCTCTGGGTCACTGGCTTGGTTCCCGCCTTGATGGCCAGATGATGCGATATGAGCTGGGGATCTATCCCGGGCATATCGGCAGGCGTCCAGGCAAAGAGGTCGGCATTAGCCTTGATCATTTCCATCAAAGGTCCCTTCATCTCATGGGGAAGGTTTCTGTTTATGAATGTGAATTTATCATCCTCCTCGCCGACCTTGAACTTTTCCAAGTCTCCTTCTGGTTCTGGTCTAGGTTTGTTGTCTATCCTGGCGTCCAGGTCAGCAAGGAAGACCCCGGATGCTTCTTTGGACTTTTTCCTGAGAGAAAGGCTGGCGTGGTCACAAGCGACTGCCGTCTCCAAGTCGCCTTTGATGGATCCTACGGATCCGTCATCAGTGACAAACTTCATCACCAGCAGCTTTGTGCTAATGGTGGCCCCCAGGTCGTTAATGGTTTTTCTCCCCAGGATGATGTTATAAGCCGTGGAGTCTCGTAATATTACGAAATCTGCCATGACTGTTCGTCGCTTTTGCCCCTGTCCCACAGAGGTCGGGAGTGAGATGATTCCGTCCGGCTTGATGAAGTGGTCCCCCAACCCTACCACACCGTGCTGGTGGGTCGTCAGGTCGCGTCCCTTAGTCCCAGGGCATCGAAAACGTTTCGAAACATGATGTTTGAGTCTGCCCCCGTATCTACCAGGATTCGTTTGACGAGGCCCGTTCCGACCCTGGCCGTGATGACCATGGGCGGACTTTCCGGTGCCTCGTCAAACCATTGGTCCTCTGGGCCGAAGGAGATGGGTGGGATACCTCGGAAACTTCTACCTGTCGAGGTGGAGACCGCTAGGACCTTGGCGTCTTTTTTCTGTGCTGACTTTGACCTTGGGGCGGTATTCCTGGCCGTTACCACGTTTACCACCGTAAGGCCGTGGTCGTCACCCTCTGGTTCCTGCCGTCGCCTTGTTGGCCGGGATCTATCTTCGCTATCGTGGTCCCGGTTACGTCTCCTTGGTTCCCGTATAAGGTGGGGGAAGTCGGCAAGTTTCCCATCCCTGATAGCTTGCTCCAGGGCGTCTTTTAGGTCGAAGCAGTCTTGGGTCTTGTGTCCGTAACCCTTGTGGTACTCGCAGTAGAGGTTCTTGTTTCCTCCTGTCTTGTCCTTCATAGGTCGAGGCTTTGACAGTATCCCCTTTTCCGCTATCTGTTGGTAAACTTCGGTGATTGGTGCTGTGAGGGGGGTATAATTGGTGAACTTCCCAACTCGGGAGAACGGTTTGGGTGTTTTACCCGGACCGCCGTCCCTGGCGTGTTCCTTTGGTCTTTCTCTGCCTTCATAGTGCCGGGCTTGGTTGTAGGTGGGCTGCCGCTTATTGGCAGCCACGACCCGGCTGACTTCTTCGTCATTGATGTATTCTTTGGCCACGCACTGGATCTCTTGCATTGTCCAAACGGGCTTTTTGGTAAGGTGTTTCCTGAAATCCTCATTCGAGAGCCCGTTCGTCAAGCATAGGCTTGCCACCGAGTCCGTTAGACCGTCAATTTCCAGGCACTCGTCATTGAAACGGTCCAGGTATTTCCTGGTCGGCTCTCCGGGTCTCTGTGTCACCCCTAGCAAATTGATTGGGTGTTTGGCTTTGACAATCCTGGTCGTGAATTGAGCCAAGAAGGCGTGGCTGATGTCGGAGAATTGAGTCACCGAGCCCTGCGGGAGGTTGTTGAACCACCGTATCGCCGGGCCCGCCAAGGTGACCGGGAAGGCGCGACATCTGACCTCGTCTCCTACCCCTTCCAGGTTCATTCTGGCCTCAAAGGCCGTCAAGTGTTCCAGGGGATCTTGTGTTCCATCATACTTCATGTCTGTTGGCTTGTCGAAGTGTTTCGGCAGCCGCACCTCGAGTACGGAACGGTGGAAAGGGGTTGCTCCTATTATTACTGGTCCCCGGGTAGTTCTCCCCAGCTCGTCATTCTCCCGACGGTCGTCCTCTTCGCCTCTGTTCGACGCACGCCGTCTCTCGTGTCTGGCGTAAATGATGGGGTCTCGACTTCTTCTTCTGGCTCGTCCCCGTCCCCCCGTGCTCTCCGACTCGTATTGGGGGCTGGGTGAGCGCCTCGAGCGGCTCCTTGAACGGGAACGGGTGGGGCTTCGCTCCGGGGTGCGTTGGTCGCGTTCTCTTTCGGCTAGCCGGCGTTCTAAGTCTTGCATCCTATGGCACAACTCTTGCATTATCCTGGCGTGGTTGTCGCCAGTTCCTCCGAAGGGGCGTCTTTCATGAGTCTGCGTCGCATCCCTCGGAGGCGACCTCTGCTGTTGTCGGGTTTCTGTCGAAACGGTGCCTCCCCCAAGCACGGGAGGCGCGGCCTCGCTGCTGGTCCCAGTCTGGACTAGTACGAAGTCCATGGACGGTCCCCACAGACGGCGCCAATGTTCGGTAGGTCGGCTACCGGACGGTTCGGGTCAGGATTCGGAGTGATGATGGGGCTCGTCTGGTCACTGTCGTCCGGTCCTCTTCCCCTTATATACATGTCAGTCCTGGGCCCCTCTGGAGGTCAGGCCCATATTTTCAGGGACGCTGTCCCATAGCTGTGTGTGAGCTGTATGGGACGCGTGTCAGGGTCGGTTGAAGGGCGCGCAGCCGGGCCGGGTGGAGCTCGGGTCGGGTTGACCCGCAGGAGTCCTGGGCTGGGCCGTAACAGTTTCTTACCTTCTCTTTCTCCTTCTTCTTCTTCTTGCTGCACGTTCTTCTTCCTCTTCCTCCTCTTCTTCTTCTTCTTTTCTTTCGTTTCTTGCTTTCTCTTTCTCGTTCTTCTTCTTGCACGTTCTTCTTCCTCTTCCTCTTCTTCTTCTTTTCTTTCGTTTCTTGCCTTCTCTTTCTCCTTCTTCTTCTTCTTGCTGCAGGTTCTTCTTGCTCTTTCTGTTCTTCTTCTTCATTTACGTACTTTTCTATCTGTTTTCTTTCTTCGTTATTCTCGATTTCCATTATTTTTTGACATCAAGCTCTGAAATCGTTTTTGAAGAAGAAGAAGCAGCAGAAGATGAGGAGGAGAAAGAGAAAGAGTTCTGAAATATGCATAAGGTGTACTTCAACAAATTTTGGGTGTATTTCTTAAATCTTTTGGGTGCATTTTTGTAATCCTTTAGGTGTATTTATGTAATCCTTTGGGTGTATTTCTATAATAGTTTGGGTGTATTTCTGTAATTCTTTGGGTGTATTTCTATAATCGTTGGGGTGTATTTCTGTAATCGTTTGGGTGTATTTTTGAAGTTCCATTATCTTCAAATTTGGCAAGAAAATTATTTTCATGGAGGAAGAAGAAGAAGAGTCGTTCATAATGCATGGTGAGTAGCGCGCTTTGGAAACAAGAAGTTGTTGAATAACGTGTATTTTATTTACTCTTGAATGTGGAAGTGTGTAATGCGTTAATTAAGTATAATGCGTGTGTTTTATTGAACTTGTAAAACTTGTAAGCCAAAAAGACTTGTATGACCTCAATATTAAAACTTGAAATTGAATTGAAAGAGTTTCAATTAGTCAAAATTTTCTTTCTATTTCAATATAATATACTAGTACTAGCCGTAAAAATCTCATATTACACACACAATCATACTACGCGTAAAATTTAAGATTGTTGTTAAATTTAGCAATCTAATTGGATTATTTGGAACATGATTTATAATTTACAATAAAAATCTTCTTCTTTTTACTTCTTCTATCTCGTAACACATTACTCTTGCATAAGAATAAAATTTGACTTAGCTAAACTGAACTTTGATTTTAATTTTGATTGGACGCAGTACATTGGAATTCTGAAGCACCACCACGAATGCTACCGTGCGTTTCGTCTACGCTTTCCGAGGCGCAACCTGTGATGGGGTTCTTTTCACCCTTCTCTCACGGTACTAACCCGTGGGACGGGACCGACCTTCTTTTTTGTTTGTAATTGGACACTATTGGGTGGATAAAATTTTTGGTCAGACATGCCTATCTGTCTTTCTAACTCTAATATAGAACATCCGAAATCTCACTATTTGTTTTGGGAAAGACCTCACTCTTTTTCTTCTTCTCCTATTCGATTGTATTTCCTTGGAAACTTAGGAAAGCCTTTCGCCATCTAGGGTGCAGCACTCCACCGCTTCGCCTCAACTTCTGATAGCTCATACATAACGGAAGATTGTTCTTTGTCCAGCTACTCGGTCAATAAAGATGGAAAGGTTGTTTTGTAACCCGGTTCGGTGTGTTGCACCAACAGACCATCCGATTGATCCATATTGCATTTGGAACTCATACCCACAACTCTTTGGCAGCTTCACCTTCTGGCAGTTAAACCATGAATACCCTATCTCAGGTATTTAAATTTATTATTTTTTACAGACTTTTTTCAGACTCGAATTCGACCTATTTAAAATCCAACAAATCCATAAGTCTATTTAAAAATCCTATTTTATAAGGTTCATGCTACACATCCATGTAATTTTGTATTCAAGTCTATTCAAGTTAGTTCAACACCCAAAAAACCTAATACCATTAAATAAAACGTAAAATACACGCGCCCAACACACACGAAACGACCGCTCTTGCCCAACGCTTCTTCTCTTTTTCTTCTTCTCTTCTTCTTCTTCTTCTTCTTCTTCTTCTTCTTCTTCTTCTTCTTCTTCTTCTTCTTCTTCTTCTTCTTCTTCTTCTTCTTCTTCTCCCGCGCTTCTTCTTCTTCTCACGCTCGTTTACATACGGAGCGTCTTTTTCTTCGTCGCCTTTTTCTTCGTGTTCCTCCTCCTCCTCCTCATTCTCCTCCTTATTTTTTGCGTTCCTTCTTCTTCACGTGTTTTCTCCTTATCGTCATTCTTTTGTTGTTGTTGCTGCTGTATTTTTTTGTCTTTTCCTCCTTCTCTCTCTGGTGAAGAAGCAGTA
Source organism: Arachis ipaensis (assembly GCF_000816755.2). Taxonomy (NCBI): domain Eukaryota; kingdom Viridiplantae; phylum Streptophyta; class Magnoliopsida; order Fabales; family Fabaceae; genus Arachis; species Arachis ipaensis. The sequence continues at coordinate 36,286,226 of NC_029786.2, read as the reverse complement.
GAAGGTGAGGAGGAAGAGTTTTGAATTGTGCAGAACAGAAATAAACCGAACACGTCATTATAGTGAAATAATTGTATAGTATTGAGTGAACGAAACATAATACATTATATAAAATCAAATTCAAACAGCTTCTACATAATGAACAGAACCACGTACTCATGGTGAAACAATTGTATAGTACTGAGTGAACGAAACATAATACATTATATAAAATCAAATTTAAACAGCTTTCTTCATAATGAACCGAACACAGTACTCATGGTGAAACAATTGTATAGTACTGAGTGAACGAAACATAATCCATTATATAAATTGAAATTCAAACAGCTTTCTGCATAGTGAACCAAAAACGTCATTATGGTGAAACAATTCTGTAGTACTGAGTGAACAAAACATAATCCATTATATAAAATTAAATTCAAATAGCTTTCTGCATGATGAACTGAAACACATACTCACGGTGAAACAATTGTGTAGTACTCAGTGAACGAAACATAAACCATTATACAAAATCAAATTCAAAACACCTCTGTCTACAATTTAGATATTATCAATTCAATTCAATTTAGATTCAGAATACCTCCGACTATTCAATTCAATTCAAATAAAATTAGCGATTGCATTCCATTGAATTCGATTCAAAATTGAATAATCCAAATCGCTCCCATTTAACTGATTTGAAGTTGATTCATTCATTGTTTCAATTCAAAAGTCCAGATCGCCGAAGAAGAAAACAAAGAAGAAGAAGAAGAATGACGAAGCTTATTACGTTGAAGTCAATCCAGATCGATAACAAAGAACGCGAGTAGAGAAGAAGAAGAACAAGAAAGAAAACGCGAGCAGAATAGAACGACGAAACCTATAACGCGAGCAGAGAAGAAGAAGAAGAAGAAGAAGAAGAAGAAGAAGAAGAAGAAGAAGAAGAAGAAGAAGAAGAAGATGATGATGATGATGATGATGATGATGATGATTTACGTTGAGCAAAAGTCATAGAAAGTTTACATTATATATGGCGCGTGAATCACAAACGATTTGGAGATTGAAGAGGCGCGTATAACAAAAAAGATTTGGATAACATCCATGTATTTTTTACATGGATGTGGAGCATTATTGATTTCGTAAATCAGAATTCAAAACAACAAATTTAAAAATTTTAAATTAACATTAAATGTATTTTAAAATTTATAATTATCCAAAAAATATTTAAAAAAGAACACCCTAAAACTAAGAAAGAAATATTAAAACCATTAAAAAATAATCTAAAATCCTAAAAGAGCAAACATCTAAAACATAAAAAAAAAATTCCAAACTTAGAAGAAAAAAATATCCAAAACTAATAAAAAAATTATCCAAAATCAAAAAGTAAAAGAGTGACGCACCCAGACTACGGTGTTTGGATGTGGCGGGAACCGATGTCCTTCTTCCTTGCTGGCCATTCCGTCGCAAGTTGCGGTGGTGTGCAGCAACAGCAACGACGTGCGGCGACCTTCGGCAAAGGCGCTATATGTGTGTGGAGCACTGTGTTCGCAGTGGGAGGGCGTGCTGCATGCATGCAGCTGCGGAGGGTGGATGTTGTATTCATGCGTGCGATGGTGGGATGGCAGTGCGTGCAAGTGGCGGTGGTCGACGGCAATGGCGCATAAGGTTATGGAGAGAAGGATAAAAATTTGTGTGGGTGAAATTAGGATTTAATTCTTTTGGATGCTTTTTTTTTATGCATGGGACATTTTTTTCTCTAGTTAGTTGCAATTAACTGCAATTGGCTGCACCAATAGTTTATTCTCTAGTCTTTTTTTTTCATTTATATATAAATATATTAATTGTTTGTCATATATCATAATTATACTTATAATTTATAAACTTTTTTTTAAACAAAAATGCTATAATTTTAATTATTCTTAATAATTGATTTTTTTTATTTTGTTTAATTTTGTGTTAAATATAAATGAATAGTTAAGAAACCAAATTTAGAATCATTTATTTTTACAAAAAATATTTTGATGAACTGGTCCAATAAATTTCGTAAACTTTTTTAAATCCTATAATCTGACCTTTTTAACTAATAAGCGTTTTAAAAAATTCAAATTTAACCTACATAATAAAACGAGTTGCATCAAATGGAACCTAAATCGAATTGAACTACGAACTCCCATCAAATAATCCAGCCCACTTAAACCCGTACCCTTACGGCTACTTTCCTTCAATTATTGCCCTCTAATTTAGTATAATTAGTAATTTGTAATTACTCCTTCCAATCAACTCCACATCCTCAAAATTGATCATAGATTCATAGCAAAAGTCATAGATAGCTCTAAAAAATTGTTTTACATTTAAAATATATTGTTATATTTAAAAAAAAAGTAAAAACTATAACTATTTTAAGACGAATGGAATAATTAACATTTTTGATACGGTTGTAAAATACCGAAGGAATTCAAACAGTCTTAAAAATATAAACATATAGATAGATCAAAAAAAATTTTTAAAAAGAAAGACAACCTCCAATTTTTTTTATTATATTGATATTATAAATATTTTTAAAAAAAGATTTTAATTCAAAAAAACCAATCTAAACCAATTCTTAGTGGATCAAAGATAGATAAAAATAAAATAAAATCACAGATAAAAAAAGAATAAAATAAAATCCTAGAAAAAAAAGATTTTCTAAATTTTCATGGGATCATATTTCCATCAAATCCAATTTGGTTAATCAAATATTTCATTACCAACAAATTACCGATCATGCCACTCCAAAACTATATAGACGTCTCTCTTACCCCCACTGTCCCTCTCACCCTCACTCTCACTCTCACTTTCATCAATTTTTTCTTTCTTTCTTTTTCTTTCTCGCCTTTCCTAATCTACAATGGTTTCTTCCCAAGCCACAACACGTAGAAGGAAGATTGAGATCAAGAGAGTTGAACAAAGCAACAAGCGCCACGTCACCTTCTCCAAGAGAAAGTTAGGGCTTTTCAACAAGGTCACGGAGCTCTCCATCCTCTGCCAGGCGGAAACCGCCTTAATCATCTCGTCGCAAAACGGAAAGCTTTATGCGTGCGGGTATCCGTCGCCGGATGCGGTGATCTGGCGCTTCCTCTACGGAGAAGATTCCCCGCCTCCGCAGAGGAACGACGTGCGTTTCTTGAAGAAGAAGCAAAAGGAGAACGTGGAAGCCCAAAGGGCGCAGTACGAGTCTGCTCAAGAAGCCCTCAAAGAAGAGAAGAAGCGACTCGACGAGACCAAGAAGGAAATAAACAGCGACAACAATGGCGGTTGCTTAGGGTTTTCGCAGTGGTGGGAGAATCCAATTGATGATATGGATTTGGAGGAGCTCGTCAAGTTCAAAGAATCGTTGGAACAGTTGAAGACGAACCTGATTGCAGCCACTGACAATAAGATCAACATGTTCCAACAAATGATGATGCCATCACCACTTGCTGCTCCTTCTTTAATCATGCCTCCAATGCAAACTAGGTTTTCCAATTTTAATTCAGTCTTGAATAATAATCACGGTGGATTCAGCGCTGTTTATCAACCACAACAGCAAGAATATTGGGATTGGACCCGTAATAACGTCATCAATAATAATGGAATAATTGCTAGTAGTAGTAGTAGTAACAATCTTAATCCTTTATTAGGAAGATGGGATTCTGGGAACAATGCTATTATGGTTGATGTTAATGGTAATGGGAGTAGTGGTTGTTCCTTTTTTCCGAACATTGGTTTTGGCCATTATTAACGTCAGCTCTTAGTCACATTGCTGAACCTGTTAATTATATAGTACTTTATTACCTTCAATTTCGGACGAGTTCTGGTTTTGTGAGTTTGTAATAACTTGATTCTCATATGCATTTAGTTTCTGGTTCATAAAGATATAGAAAAAAAAAATACGAGTGAAGTTTTATTTGGTTCAGAATTTTAGTTTGATTTATTTTACTTATTGCTTGCCAACAACCCTGGCCGAAACACTCAGAGGTCTATTTAGCGTATATATTCATATTTTAATATGCTTTATCTTGTTTGGATGGTGTCACTATATTTATAGAAATTGTATACTGTTATAATATTATTATAAGTGAATGTCATATGGTTAGGGCTTGTACATCATTAAACCATGAGTTAAAATAAAAAAAAGATCACCATTATATATATTGAGAATTTGAGATATTCAAGTCTATAAAAAGGCTTTAAGTAGAAAGAAATATATTGAACAAAATAAAAAGTAATGAAGATGTTTATACCTTCAAATAGATTACGGGTAGCGGATACCTGATTACCTATTTGAACCCGAACTGAACCAATTAAATTGGTTCTAAAATTAATGGATAATCGAGTTCAACTCGAACCAAACCGAAAGTCTTTATTAGAGATTGGTTCGAATATCGGTTTTGGGGGTGCGGAACTCGAACTAACCCGCGAACCCGATCATATATTAATTAAATAAAAAAATAAAAAATATATATATGACTTTTCCATTAGATAAAGATTATTCACTATTAATATGTTTGGATTTTAATCAGTTTAGTTTTTAATATATTTTGTGTTTAACATGTTTGGATTATTTCTATTGATGTTACATATTTATTGTACTTGTTGAATTTTTAAGATAAAAATTTGATTTTTTTTATGAATTTCAAAGTTATCGAGTATCTAATTATCCGAATCGAACCAATCCGTTCTTAATCGGTTTGGTTTAATTCGGGTACATGTACAAAAAACATAAATCCAAATCAAATCAAATCAATTATATTTTGATCAGTTCAATTCTAATTTTACCATGAACCCGAACTAAACCAACCCATGCTCACCCCTAAAACCTTCTCTACAAACAGATAAGAAAAGTTCCACAAATTAAAACTCTAAATAACACTTAAAACTCTCCCTAACCAATCAATTGTGATTGAAACTTGAAAGGCAGGTAGTAGTGATGGATTAGTATAGGCCACAATCACACTAAAGAGGAGTCAACAACATATATGACATATTAGCATCATCCAGGACCATCTTCAGTCACTAGAATTTTGCTTTCGTTAGTGGTTATTAGTATTTGTTTGAGTTGGTTTTTTAGTGAAAAAATATTAATTTATTAAAAAATTAACAATAATATATTCCTTTTAAAAAAATAAAACAAAAGAAATTTTTAATATTTATTTTTTTAAAAAATTTTAGTCAAATAAAAAATAATTTTATTAAAAATATTAAAAAAATAAAAAATAAAAAATATTTTTTTAAAAGTCAATTTAAATTTTTATTATTTATTTAATTATTATCAATTTAATTTGAACCCATCTTTACCAAAAATATTCTAATTTATTTATAACTTATATCTTGTAATTCTTGAATACGAGAAAAATATAGGAGCCAAAATAACAAAGTAAACTCAAATTCAAAAAGCAAAAACTTTAATAATTAATAAAAAAAAACAAATAAATCTCTAACCTTTTAATTAAAAACAAATTCATCCCTCAAAATTAAAAAATATAGATTAATTATCTAAATCAAGTCTCTAAAAATTTTAAAAGCAAATATTTTAGTTTCTAAAAAAATTAATACACAAATCAATCTCCAAGGTTTTTCTTTGTCAGACAAAACAGTCCTCGTCTATTTTACTTTTATTATATATCGGTTTTTATTATTATTAACTTAGCTGTATGCATGTAGATGATGACACTAGCATATTAATACACTCTTTTCGTTAGAAATAAGTAAGGTGAATAATGATATTTTAAAATCCAAATTAAAATATTTTTTAATACAAACATGCTTTTTAAAATAGGATATTTTTTATTATATTAAATATAAAAATATCAAATAATTTCGGTCTTAAATTTTTTAAACACATAACATTAGAGTCGTCCCTGTCAATTTGAGTCTAAAAAATACTAAAGTTAACTAATTAAAATCGCTATGAAGTGATAGAAGGCCATCGTAGTTCTCCCCTTCATCAGGGGGTAAAAGCAGCGTGACATGCAATGGAGGAGAGAAAAAGAAGATAACTCTGAACTTTTTTTTTTCTGTTCTATTGACATGACATAAGGTGTAACACCCTACTATACAGAGTCTTATGCTTAAGTCATAATTCAGAGATGGCAAGGTATTACGACCTCTAAAACCAAAATTTAGTACGTATAGTAGTATGAATAATTGATTATAACTAGGAGCCTTTATAGAAAAATGGGTAAACAAAAACCGTAACTCGAAAGCGCAACACTCCGATCGATAACGTAACGAACAGGAATAAGCTAACGCGAGATCATATATATAAAGAGTGTCAAAAACAGGAATATCAAGACTCAAAATCTGGCTGCGAAGATAACCAGTCCGAGCATAGCAATATATACATATAATAAAATAAGGAAAACCCCAAAGAAAACCCAAAGGGACACAAATACAGAAATCTATTCTCCAAAATCTCCTATAAGAGGAGTCATCACAGTTTGTATTATTTAATGGAGATAAAAGTATCTAAACAAGATATATAAACCAA
>NC_029786.2:36278377-36279618 GCF_000816755.2 Arachis ipaensis | reverse complement strand
AACTGGGGAATATTTACGGGGGCGAGCTCATCCGGGCCTTTCACAGTGTCCGGCCACACTTACGACATAGGGTCAAAAGAGCTTCGAGTCTCAATCTGGAGCACGTGGTAGCTAGCCACTGCTTCCTCCCAGGGAAACCCTCATCTTTGATGGTGGAAGTGCAAACATTCACAATTCATTCAACAGCATATATGCATTTATACTTAGCCATAATCATGGCTCCGCCGTAACACGGCAATAATCTAGCCATCCGGCTTACGGTTAAATCCATAACCAGCCAATTCATTAACAATTACGGCCCTTCGGCCCATGGCACAACAAGCACTTCCACCGCCATCCTCCGCATCTCACAGAATCATCTTTGATCCTCATTGATCATTCATTTTTCCCTTGCTTCTCTCGCAAGTTACCACATTCACTAGCCCTTTTTCTCATGCTAGGCATATCATAATGATTCAAGACATAAGTGGTGAGATCGGAGGCTTAGAAGTATGAAATTTGGTTTTTAAAACTCAAAAATCAACTTTGGGATGAAAACAGGGCCACGCGTACGCGCACTCCACGCGCACGCGCGGATGGCCAAAAACTCATCGACGCGCAAGCGTCATACGCGCGAACGCGCGGGTTGAAAAATATCCAAACGGCGCGAAAGCGTCAGCCACGCGTACGCGTGGGTGCTCTTGCGCCCAAGCATCACAAAACTGGCACAATTCTGGCACAACTCTTTGGAAAATAGCTGGGCATATGGCGCAGCGCATCGACGCGCCCGCGCACACCACGCGCACGCGTGGATGGTGCTTCCTGGAAGAATGGCGTGCACGCGCCAAGTGCGCCTACGCGCAGAGGGTTATTCTGCTAAAAATTTTCTAAGTTAAAAGCTGCAGAATTCACAGATTCAACCCCCAATCTTCCGACGGTCATAACTCTCTCATTTTAAATCATTTTTCACCCGTTCTTCGAACGGCATGGACATCCCGGATCCAATTTCATTTCTAAATAGATTTGGCACAAATTAGAGATCCGTAGTCCAGGTTATATCCCGTCAAAGTATGACCAAAAACCACGTTTTCATACAAAACCACAAAGTGTCATTTTCAAAACAAGCCACTTTCAACTCTTTTCAAAATCAATCAAAACATGCCAATTTCAACCCTTTTCTTTGAAATCATTCAAAATGTACCAAAATCAACAACAAGCCATCCTCAACTCACACATTGACATTTTACCAAAATTCCCAAAAC
>NC_029786.2:36270200-36278295 GCF_000816755.2 Arachis ipaensis | reverse complement strand
CTATTCACATATACACAACCTAAGCCACAATCATCATATCCATACACAACATCTCAATACCCAAACATCATAGAACAATAATTTACACTAGGGTTGAGAATCTTACCACACCCAAGGTCCAAGGAGACAAGATTAACCTTCTCCTTCAAGAGAGTTGGGTCCTTTAACATCAAAGAGCCCAAACTCTCAACATTTTTGCTCATGAAACTCGAAATCAAAGCTGGAAATTCGAAGGGCAAAACGTGGCTTACCTCAAGATTGATTGTATGGGTTTTGTAGAGCTCTCCGCGGTGAATGCGTGGCCACAAACGGTGCGGCAATCGGAGCTCTAGATCAAAAGTTATGGTGGTTTGAAGATCAACCAAGGGAGAGAACTTGAGAGAGTATTCTTCCCTCCATGGCCTCCATTTCAGCGTGAATGAGAGTGTTGTGAGGAGAGAGAGTGCTGAAAACTAGGGTTTTGGTTTAGTTTAGTTGGGCCAAGGGCCCACTTTGGGTCCGGTTGGACCCGTTTGGCCCGTTCGATCCAATCTTAGTCCGATTTCTATAAAATTAGTACCGAAACTCTCGTCTCAATCTCCTCTATCATATTTAGCCATAAAAATCACATTTTTGGCTTTCTAGAGTAAATTCTCATTTATGAGTTAATTAGCCATTAATTAACCGGGTCTTACATTCTACCCACCTAATTGAGAATTTTGCCCACAAAATTCAAATCCAATTACCTGAGAATAAGTGCGGATAATCCGTTCGCATCTCCGACTCAAGTTCCCAAGTGTGTTCCTCAACACTGCCTCGACTCCAAGCCACTTTGACTAATGAAACCTCTTTTTCACGTAACCGTTTGATACTAGTATCATCAATTCTGACTGGAGCCACTGGAAGCGTTAAATCTTCTCTTAACTGAACCGATTCAGGTTCTAACACATGGCTAGCATCAGGAGTGTACTTCCGAAGCTGCGACACGTGAAACACATCGTGCAGGTTCGAAAGATGAGGTGGTAGAGCCACCCGATATGCCACCGGTCCAATCCTCTCTAGGATCTGAAATGGACCAATGTATCGAGGATTCAACTTCTTTGCTTTAATCGCCCTACCTACTCCTGTGGTTGGAGTAACCTTCAGGAAAACATGATCTCCTCCCTCAAATTCTAAGGGCTTTCGCCTCTGATCGGCATAACTCTTTTGACGACTCTGCGCCACAAGCATCCTATCACGGATTTTCTTAACTTGATCAGTGGTTGATGATTGGATTTTTGACGGTTTAGAATTTCACAAATGAATTCTCGTTGCAAGTATAGTTTCTAAACCAATCACTAATCCTTTCATACAAAAAGTTGTTTGTCGAACAAAGAAGATACATTTATTATGAATTACCTCTTATTGAATTGAAAGAAAATGGGATGAACAATACTAGATCTACAACAAAGTATAAGAACAACATGAAGGAAATTGCAATAAAAGAATGGAAAAAGAATCAATGTCACTACAAGGAATTGAGATGTAGAAGTAGAAGAACATGAATCTAAATCTAGACCTAAGAACTAAACCTAATCCTAATCCTAATTCTAGAGAGAAGTGAGAGCTTCTCTCTCTAAAACCCTAAAATTCAAGTGATTAGTTAGTTGGAAGTGATGTTATAGTATGATTCATGTCTTCCCCTTAATCCTTCATCCTTTTATCCCTTTCCCTTAGCAATTTGGCGCCAAAAATGGGTTCAGAAACCCTCTCAAATCGCCAGGCACGTGCTGCATTAATGAGGCCATGTGCCATCATTGGCGCGTGCGCGCATGGTACGCGTGCGCGTCCCTGGTCGATTCTGCAATGTGCGCGTGAGCGCCTTGTGCGCGTGCGCGTGCATGGCTGTCTTTGCTTCTTTTTTGACTTTTTATGCTTCTCTCCGCTTGTATGCTTCTTTCCTTGCTTCCTTTGATCCATGCCTAGCCTATTTCAATCCTGGACTTACTAGCAAACACATCAAGGCATCTTATGGAATCAAAGAAGAACTAGAATTCATCAAAATAAGGCTTAAAAAGCATGTTCTCACACTTAAGCACGAATATGGGAGAGATAACAAAACCATGCTAATTCTTAGGCTAAATGTGACAAAAGGTTATCAGAATACTCTAAATTCAATGCAAAACAAACCGTCAAATTCAGGTTTGTCAGTGGTCTCAGCTATCATTTCCGGCCCCAACAAGCCTTTCTCTCCAGCTTCATACCAACATAGCGGAGATTGACATTTCCTTCCATACAATGCCTCATACGGAGCCATTCCGATGCTCGCATGGTAATTATTATTGTATGCAAACTCCACTAACGGCATATACCGATCCCAACTCGCCGGTTGGTCCAAAACACAAGCTCTCAACATATCTTCTAGGGTTTGGATCGTCCTCTCGGATTGACCATCTGTTTGAGGATGGTAAGCTGTACTCAAGCTTAATCGGGTTCCAAAAGCTTTCTGAAATGCACCCCAGAACCTCGAAGTGAAACGAGGATCTCTATCAGAGATTATAGTAGCATGTACACCATGGAGTCTCACAATCTCCTTTATGTATAACCGCGCTAGCTTCTCAAGGGTGTAAGTCATCCGAATGGGCAAAAAGTGAGCTGACTTCGTCAGTCGGTCCACAATCACCCAGATAGCATCAAAACCAGTCCTAGTCCTTGGCAATCCCGACACAAAGTCCATTGCAATACTTTCCCATTTCCATTGCGGAACCTCTAAAGGTTGCAACATCCCGGAAGGTCTTTGATGTTCAATCTTTACCTTTTGACAAGTTAAGCACTTTGAAACAGATTCCGCCACATCATTCTTCATACCCGGTCACCAAAACATCGCCTTTAAATCATGGTACATCTTAGTACTTCCCGAGTGAATGGAGAATTCGCTTTTGTGTGCCTCCTTTAAGATATCTTGCCTCAAAGTACCAACATCCGACACAATGATCCTACCCTTGAATCTCCATAACCCATCTTTTTCTTCTGACACTCTCCACTGTTTTCCTTGTTCGATAGCCGGTAACACCTTCCATAACGCTTCATCATTCTCATGAGCCTTTAGGAGTTCGGACTTAAAGTCACTTGAGATTTCTAATCGGCTCAAACACAAGGTTCCGGATACTTCTCGAACACCAATTTTTAGACTCTCGAATCCCTTGAGCAACTTCTCCTCTTGAAGCATCATCCAAGCTGCATATAACGACTTTCGACTTAACGCATCCACCACTACATTTGCCTTTCCTGGATGGTAATTCAACTCAAAGTCGTAGTCTTTCAATAATTCCATCCACCTCCTCTGCCTCATATTAAGCTCTTTCTGATCAAAGAGATATTTCAAGCTCTTGTGATCGGAGAAGACTTGGAACTTAACCCCATAGAGATAATGCCTCCACACTTTCAAGGCAAACACAACCGCAGCGAGTTTCAAATCGTGCGTAGGGTAACTAACTTCGTGAGATCTCAACTGTCGTGAGGCATACGCCACCACATTATGATGCTGCATCAGCACGCACCCTAGACCCTTTAACGAGGCATCACAGTACACCTCAAAAGGCTCGTTCGGCTCAGGTAACACTAACACAGGTGCAGTGGTCAACTTTTTCTTCAATGCCTGAAAGCTCTCCTCGCACTCAGGAGTCCAAACAAACGGAGTGTCTTTGCGAGTTAACTTTGTCAACGACAAGGCTAATTGCGAAAAGCCCTTGATGAACCTTCGGTAATAGCCAGCTAGACCCAGAAAACTCCTTATCTCAGTTACTGTGGTTGGTTGCCTCCAATCCATCACAGCTTCTACCTTGGTTGGATCTACGGCTATTTCCTTCTTACTCACCACGTGACCCAAAAACTTCACTTCATCCTTCCAAAACTCACACTTAGACAGTTTTGCATAGAGTTTCTTCTCCTTTAGAATTTGCAACACGGTCCTCAAGTGTTCCAGATGCTCTTCTTTAGTCTTGGAGTAAATTAGTATGTCGTCAATGAAGACAACAACGAATTTATCCAGAAACGGACAGAACACTCTATTCATGTAATCCATAAACACTGCAGGAGCGTTCGTCAACCCAAAAGACATTACAGTATACTCGTAATGACCATAACGAGTCCTGAAAGCGGTCTTAGGGATATCCTCACCCCTCACCCTTATCTGGTGATAACCGGATCACAAATCGATCTTAGAGAAAACCCCAGCTCCTTATAACTGATCCATGAGATCATCAATCCTCGGCAATGGGTACTTATTCTTTATGGTGACCTTGTTCAGCTGCCTGTAATCCACACAGAGTCGCATACTTCCATCTTTCTTCTTTACCAGTAACACTGGAGCACCCCTCGGGAAAACACTTGGTCGGATAAAGTTCTTACCCAACAATTCCTCTAACTGAGACTTTAGCTCGGCCATCTCTAACGGTGACATCCTATAAGGAGCACTTGAGATTGGTCCCGCCCTAGGCACCAACTCAATAGCAAACTCGACCTCTTGGTTAGGTGAAAATTCCTCAATATCATCAGGAAACACTTCCGGAAACTCACACACTACCGTAATATGATCCAACCTCTGATCATCACCCGAAACACCAGCGGTTAACAACAGGATACCCTGACATTCGAATCCAGAACAGTTCACCATCATCGAATTTAAGTAATAATTATTCACCACGACCGGCCCTTCTGTATCTTCCGGCATAAAGTACACCGACTTTGTAGAACAATCAAGCAGGACATGGTTCTCAGATAACCAGTCCAATCCCAAGATAAGATCAAGACCGATCATCGGTAAGCAGATTAAATTATGGACAAAATCACGCTGCTTGAACCTAAACGAAACTCTCGGGCATCCTAGCCTAGTTACCATGGCTTCATGGGTAGCATTATACACTTTTAAGTCATAACATAAGGTTACGATCTTCAATCCTAACTCATGGGCTTTCTCAAATGCAATGAATGAATGCGATGCTCCCGAATCAAATAAAGCATTTAAAGTTTGACCATCCATTTCACAGTTACCTCGAATGAGTGTCTCGGATCCCTCTGCATCCACAGCTGAGGTGGTGAACACCCGACCAGTCTGTTGTGCTTTACCAGCACCTTGCTTTTGCTTCTCCGGACAACTTGCGGCTTTATGCCCCGCCTTTCCACAATTGTAGTACAAACCCCATCCGGCCTTGCATGGTACTCCCGGATGGTGACTTCCACACCTAGTACAAGCTTGATCATTCTGAGGCTGTTTCCCAAACCTTTTCCCTTGGGGGTAGTTGTTGTTGGGCCTCCTAAAAGAACCTCCCTTTTTGAAAGGCGGACCTCTAGGTGCAAAGCTCTTCCCTCGGTTTTGTAGAAATGATCCTTTGTGACTCCCTTTCTCAGTGGTTGCCCTCTTCACACACTCCTCAGTAACCCTACACTTGTTCACCAATTCGGAGAAAGTCCTAATCTCCATTGGTCCCACTGAACTGAAAATATCACTCCGGAGTCCTCCTTCGTACTTAACACACTTCCATTCCTCATATTCCACCGGAGTCCCTTGACACATACGAGAGAATCTAAACAGCTCCTCAAACTTGTCAGTATACTCAGATACGGACATAGTACCATGCTTCAGCTGCAACAATTCAAGCTCCTTGGCCGTCCTAGCAGAAGTCGGAAAGTACTTCTTATAGAACTCCTCTTGGAAGACATCCCAGGTGATATAATCATCACCCTGCTGCAGGAGGCGTCGGATTCCTTGCCACCAATGCGACGCTTCGCCAGTGAGCAAATAGGTAGCGAACTCCACACGCTGCCCTTCAGGTACCAGCTGCGCTTGCAGTGCTCGTTCCATAGCCTGAAACCACGTATCGGCTTCAGTCGGGCTAGTAGTTCTCTTGAACTTCGGTGGATTAACCTTCAAAAAGTTCGCCAGTGTCATCGGGCCCTGAACTCCACCTCCGTCATTACCATGGTTGTTCATCTGTTGGCCAAGAGCCTCAGCAGTGGCTTGCATAGCAGCAGCCATGTTCTCCAACGCAGTCATAAAGTTCACCGGGTCATTAGGGTTAGTCTCCGGCGCACGAGCATTAGTACGACCTCTCCCACGGCCTCTACCACATCCACGAGGTGCCATCTGGTTCCTATACACACCAAACAATCGATATTAAGTTGATCAGTCTCAATATCGGAAGTCTAGTGCTTCAAAGTCCCAAATGCATGCTCATGAACGTTTATGCCAATTATATCAAGCAGATATACTAATAGCACATGACACATATACAGAGAATGCACAGAAGCATAGTCAGTCCATTCCTCAGGTTCTACAGGAACGAACTGCTCTGATACCATAATGTAACACCCTACCGTACAGAGTCTTATGCTTAAGTCATAATTCAGAGATGGCAAGGTATTACGACCTCTAAAACCAAAATTTAGTACGTATAGTAGTATGAATAATTGATTATAACTAGGAGCCTTTATAGAAAAATGGGTAAACAAAAACCGTAACTCGAAAGCGCAACACTCCGATCGATAACGTAACGAACAGGGATAAGCTAACGCGAGATCATATATATAAAGAGTGTCAAAAACAGGAATATCAAGACTCAAAATCCGGCTGCAAAGATAACCGGTCCGAGCATAGCAATATATACATATAATAAAATAAGGAAAACCCCAAAGAAAATCCAAAGGGACACAAATACAGAAATCTATTCTCCAAAATCTCCTATAAGAGGAGTCATCACAGTTTGTATTATTTAATAGAGATAAAAGTATCTAAACAAGATATATAAACCAAACAATTCATTCAACAGCATATATGCATTTATACTTAGCCATAATCATGGCTCCGCCGTAACACGGCAATAATCTATCCATCCGGCTTACGGTTAAATCCATAACCACCCAATTCATTAACAATTACGGCCCTTCGGCCCATGGCACAACAAGCACTTCCACCGCCATTCTCCGCATCTCACATAATCATCTTTGATCCTCATTGATCATTCATTTTTCCCTTGCTTCACTCGCAAGTTACCACATTCACTAGCCCTTTTTCTCATGCTAGGCATATCATAATGATTCAAGACATAAGTGGTGAGATTGGAGGCTTAGAAGTATGAAATTTGGTTTTTAAAACTCAAAAATCAACTTTGGGATGAAAACAGGGCCACGCGTACGCGCACTCCACGCGCACGCGCGGATGGCCAAAAACTCATCGACGCACAAGCGTCATACGCGCGAACGCGCGAGTTAAAAAATATCCAAACGGCGCGCAAGCGTCAGCCACGCGTACGCATGGGTGCTCTTGCGCCCAGGCACAAAACTGGCACAATTCTGGCACAACTCTCTGGAAAATAGCTGGGCATATGGCGCAGCGCATCGATGCGCCCGCGCACATCACGCGCACGCGTGGATGGTGCTTCCTGGAAGAATGGCGCGCACGCGCCAAGTGCGCCTACGCGTAGAGGGTTATTCTGCTAAAAATTTTCTAAGTTAAAAGCTGCAGAATTCACAGATTCAACCCCCAATCTTCCGACGGTCATAACTCTCTCATTTTAAATCATTTTTCACCCGTTCTTCGAACGGCATGGACATCCCGGATCCAATTTTATTTCTAAACGGATTTGGCACAAATCAGAGATCTATAGTCCAGGTTATGTCCCGTCAAAGTATGCCCAAAAACCACGTTTTCATACAAAACCACAAAGTGCCATTTTCAAAACAAGCCACTTTCAACTCTTTTCAAAATCAATCAAAACATGCCAATTTCAACCCTTTTCTTTGAAATCATTCAAAATGTACCAAAATCAACAACAAGCCATCCTCAACTCACACATTGAAACTTTACCAAAATTTCCAAAACCACATCCAACCATTTTAACACTTCTCAATCAAATGGCTAAAGGACAAACACAATATCATGTCATACATCCTTCCTCATCCCAATTTCCAATAATTCCATTTCCAATCAACCATCATTATACATGATCATCATCATACTCACCATCAACATGGTACCACCCATCAATTCAACCTCAATCATCCATCAAGCATATATCACAACATGCATTTCTCATATATCACACAACCAAGGCATCAATATTCATAATCACATATATGA
>NC_029786.2:36269587-36269942 GCF_000816755.2 Arachis ipaensis | reverse complement strand
ATTTCTCATATATTACACAATCAAGGCATCAATATTCATAATCACATATATGAACACATCATATGTCTTAACCATTCAACAACACCAACAATTCAATGCCTATCTTAGGGCCTCTAGCCTAAGTATTTCCTACCACATTACATATTAGATACGGGAAACCGAAACCATACCTTAGCCGATTTCCCAAGCTCAACCGGAGCACTTCCAAACCACTTTTCCTCAAGCTCTCAAGGTCTCAACACCTCCAAGAACAGATTTTGTCACACAAAACCCTCTTCCAAGCTTTCCAAAATCACCAATCAAGCTCCAATATTCACATATACACAACCTAAGCCACAATCATCATACCCATACA
>NC_029786.2:36235888-36269580 GCF_000816755.2 Arachis ipaensis | reverse complement strand
CAACAATTCAATGCCTATCTTAGGGCCTCTAGCCTAAGTATTTCCTACCACATTACTTATTAGATACGGAAAACTGAAATCATACCTTAGCCGATTTCCCACGCTCAACCGGAGCACTTCCAAACCACTTGTCCACAAGCACTCAAGGTATCAACACCTCCAAGAACATATTTTATCACAAAAAACCCTCTTCCAAGCTTTCCAAAATCACCAATCAAGCTCCAATATTCACATATACATAACCTAAGCCACAATCATCATATCCATATACAACATCTCAATACCCAAACATTATAGAACAACAATTTACACTAGGGTTGAGAATTTTACCACACCCAAGGTCCAAGGAGACAAGATTAACCTTCTCCTTCAAGAGAGTTGGGTCCTATAACATCAAAGAGCCCAAAATCTCAACATTTTTGCTCATGAAACTCGAAATCAAAGCTGGAAATTCGAAGGGCAAAACGTGGCTTACCTCAAGATTGATTGTATGGGTTTTGTTGAGCTCTCCGCGGTGAACGCGTGACCGCAAACGGTGCGGCAATCGGAGCTCTAGATCAAAAGTTATGGTGGTTTGAAGATCAACCAAGGGAGAGAACTTGAGAGAGTGTTCTTCCCTCCATGGCCTCCATTTCAGCGTGAATGAGAGTGTTGTGAGGAGAGAGAGTACTGAAAACTAGAGTTTTGGTTTAGTTTAGTTGGGCCAAGGGCCCACTTTGGGTCCGGTTGGACCGGTTTGGCCCGTTCGGTTTAATCTTGGTCCGATTTCTATAAAATTAGTACCGAAACTCTCGTCTCAATCTCCTCTATCATATTTAGCCATAAAAATCACATTTTTGGCTTTCTAGAATAAATTCTCATTTATGGATTAATTAGATTAATTAGTTAATTTTTTGAATATTTTGAATATTTTTAATTATATAAAATATTTTAAAATATATGTTAAGAATAAAATTGGACACACTGATTATATATGATCGTATTTAATTAAGTGTGTCTAAGTTTGGCTAAAAAAAGTTATTTTTTATTAAAGCACAATTAGCATACACAAGTATTTTAGATGAGTGTTATTGAGTGTCGTGCCTAAAATATTTATTTAAATCTGAAGGTAAATTAATTATCGGCGAATTTATTGCCGAATTTATTTAATAAATTCGCCAGTAATTCTGACAGTACCTAGTGTTTTTCTTGTAGTAAAACATTCTAATATCACCCTTGTGTCTATTGTCCTATAAAGTGGCGGAACTAGAAATTTCGTAAGAAGGGGCTAAATGAGTGAATTATTTTTATTTTTGACATTTTTACCTTAATTTAAATTATCTAACAAAAGGAAAATTAATTGCATATATGTTATTTATTAAAAAAATTAAACTTATTGGACAATAACAAATAATTTTAAAAACACAAATAAATACCAAGACTAAAAAATAAAAAGAAAAGTTATTGACTTACTTTATTATGTTTTGTTCCAAGTCTCATTTAAAAATAATTCTGTTGAGTTTTTTTTTTCATTTAAGCCTTACGGTCTTTGAACATTTTTTTTTCACTATCTGAGTATGGCCATGGATTTGTTACTCCCACATTTTTGTAGGAGTATCATTAACCTGCATCAAAATAATTACAAAATATACCCCATTTTTTTTTAAAAAAATTATTAATTACATTTTAACCCCTCAAATTATTGATTTTTAACTTTTCTTCCTTTCCCTTTTTTTGGGTACAAAAAACTGATAGAGATTAGAGTTCTTGGAGAGCATCAACCAGATTGAAGCCTTTTTTTCCTTCCCTAACTCTGCCCTCACTCTCCCCTTTCCTTAGAGTTCTTGAAAAACCCTAACTCTGCCCTCCCTTTTCTTTTTTATTTTAGATACAGGGGCATTCAGAGAAGAGAAGCAGCTAGGGTTTTTATCCAACTTCAATCCCTGCCATTCTCATTCTCTTCCTCTGCTGCAAATTTCCGCGACCTGCTTCCTTCAATATTTGGAGATTGATTTCCCCATCATCAGGTAGCTTTTTCTTGCCTTGTAATGATTCAACTCTTAACCTGCAAAGAGCTTGAAAAATTATCCTCGTTTTAGCTTTTTATTGTTATATTTTAATCTCTCTTGTCCATTCTCTCATTTCTGGATTCTTTTTCTTCTAATGTTTCATGTATTCAGTCTTCATTGGAGCTTGATCATTATTTGTATTCCGGATAAAGGTGATGAATCAGGGCCAATCATACTTCATCTGGATTCTTTGAGTTTTCACTCTAACAGATCACTATTTAATAACATCAAAAGGTTAGGATGAAGTAGCACTTGATTTATTGTATACCATATATGTGACATATCTAGTTCAATTGTACTCTGGTTATTTGTTCTTAAACATATCACAGCTTCCATATCTTGTGACTTTACTACCATCCTATGTTACAAGTAGGTATTTTTCTTATGTTGTTGTAACTTGTAAGCATATATATAGATTAATGTAAAATTGACCTCACCATTATTTTATATTATTCATTCAACTTGGCCCAGTATTCTTAAAATGTATAGTTACAAACAAGCTAGCTAAATTCAAAAGTATATTTATAGAGAAAATCAAGTGTCACAAAATGGTCCTCTGACCTTGTATCTTAATGACATGATACAAGTTTGAAAACTTAAAACATATGTAGATTTTACAGTTTGAATGAAAGGATTGAAATAATGAATAGTTATTAATTATTATAAGGCTTGTAATGTTGTTGTATTTAATGACGCCACTAAACATGGTTTGTCTAAAATAGTTGTCATGTTGTTCCAAGTCATTAGCAATTAAGAACCCTAAGATTCCAAACACAATACTTTTAATAAATAAATTTCCTCACATCCATGTTCTATGGATTTGAGTACCTCTCTCTGTAAATTTGACACCACGCTATACAAATTGCCAAAACCTCTTCTGTGTACTTGATGAATTGCCACAACCACCTTTTTGAGTTTTTCTTCTTTCTTCTGAAAATAACACTGCTTTTTCCTCTTATTAGCACTTTGATCTCACTCAGAACATGAAAAAAAGGGTTGTTACTTGCTAAAAACTACTTTTATTTAAAACTACGACATAGGAGGCGTCTCGGCCCATCTCTTCGCTGTCTTCCAAGGTTTCCTGAAGATGTTAGCAGGCATTGACACAAACTATAAGAAAAAGCAATATTTGTAACCAAAAAAATTGTTACAAAAAATCAAAATTTTAAAACAAAAGAATTTTGTAACAAAAAAAGGGGCCGTTGCAGTATGCCCCGTTACAAAAAGTTTTTGTAACAAAAAACGAAACTGTTACAATTCAAAATGATATTTTATAACAAATTTTTATGATACAAAAAACCAGAAGTCATTACAAAAGTGGTAACAAATTTTGATCTTCAAGGTATTTTTGGTGACAATCTATTTTTTCCTATCATAAAATTTTGTTACAAAATGTAACTTAATTTTGTAACATTTCTTTCTTTAGTTACAAAATACTATTTATTTTGTAATATTTTTTTTTAATACAAATTACACACATAATTTATCAGATTATATTATTTTTTAATTAAAAAATATATTAACTAATTTACTCAACAAGTTAACATTTATATAATATATAATAATATAGATAGTTCAAATATCTTTCATTAACTAAGATTGTTTTATAAATCTTCAACATATAAACTTTAAAGTACAAACTAACAAGATACATTGAAGAACCCTAATGAACTAGATAGATACATAGGACAAGAAAAACAAGAAATTATAAATCTCCAAAATGTAAACTACAAATTACAAACTCCATCATGTTCATACAGCTCCTTGCTCCTTTCTCATTTCTCATGGAGAAGTTCTAATAAGTGCCACACACCTGAAAATCTTAAATAAAAAAATAATAATATAAATTGTCTAAGAAAATCTTAAATAAATTGAAATGCCATACAAGAACAGGAAAATCTTAAATAATGCAGACTCACTCTAAGAAGTAATTAAGAACTTAGTATTTAGAAAGGGAACGAATACATTGTATTGCAAATATGAGTTTAGATATAGTGTCAAGTATTGAAACCGAACTGCATGCATGAAGAAACAGAAATTCAGCACAAAGTATGAAGGTACATGAAACTAAAATCCATCCAATAACTACTAAGCTGCAACCACCACAGAATTCAACACAATCATGATTTGAAATGCAATAAAAAAAAGTAGCTCAATATAATATAATGACTAACAGTCAATGAACTTACAAGTATACAAGGCACTGCATCCCAAGTAAGGAACATTCTTCATATTCAAAAGGAATTTCTGAATCAAGCTTGGAAGAAGCACCCAATTTTATAAAAATAGAATTGGTTCATATCAATTATAATTAAAACACTTTGATTCCTGTTCACACCACATGATCATTATTCATTGCATCAACTAATCCTTCTTCCTTTTCTTTTTAATTTTTCTCTCATATAAAACTTCAATATATAACTGGTGCACGAAATTGTGATCTCCAGGCTCGAACAAATCCTGGTAATGGCTCCAAAGCTTAGTGCTCTGATCTTAATTCATAATTGTCACAACTTCGATACAACTAACCAGCAAGTGCACTGGGTCGTCCAAGTAATACCTTACGTGAGTAAGGGTCGAATCCCACGGAGATTGTTGGTATGAAGCAAGCTATAGTCACCTTGTAAATCTCAGTCAGGCAGATATAAAGTGATAATGTTGTTTTCGAATATTATATAGTAAAATAGGGATAGAGATACTTATGTAAATCATTGGTAGGAATTTCAGATAAACGAATGGAGATGCTTCTCATTCCTCGGAACCTCTGCTTTCCTGCTATCTTCATCCAGTCAGTCTTACTCCTTTCCATGGCTGGCTTTATGCAAGGACATCACCGTTGTCAGTGGCTACATCCCCTCCTCTCAGTGAAAGATATGCTCACATGCTCTGTCACAGCACGGCCAATCATCTTGATCTATTTCTGGCGTTCAACTCTTGTTTTGGATCCTTTTCTGGCGCTGGACGCCAGATTTGGGCAGAGAGCTGGCGTTGAATGCCAGTTTGCGTCGTCTATTCTTGACCAAAGTATAGACTATTATATATTGCTGGAAAGCCCTGGATGTCTACTTTCCAACGCAATTGGAAGCGCACCATTTCGAGGTCTGTAGCTCCAGAAAATCCACTTTGAGTGCAGGGAGGTCAGAATCCAACAGCATCAGCAGTCCTTTTTCAACCTCTGAATCTGATTTCTGCTCAAGTCCCTCAATTTCAACCAGAAAATACCTGAAATTACAGAAAAACACACAAACTCATAGTAAAGTCCAGAAATGTGAATTTAACATAAAAACTAATGAAAACATCCCTAAAAGTAACTAGATCCTACTAAAAACATACTAAAAACAATGCCAAAAAGCGTATAAATTATCCGCTCATCAATAACAGAACTAACACTTTTCTCTCAATGTTACCAATTCATGAGAGATACAAAGAATCTTCAACAAAATTAATCAAAACATGCTAGTGTCAGTGGATGGTGCTACTATATGTTCCTTTATTAGTTTATTAGTTTAGAGTTTTAACCCTTTATAATAGATTTAACTAAACCTCAATCTTCTTTTAATTATAAGTTGATAGTTTCTATATACAAAGCCATCAATAATTATTAATTAATGTGCCAGAAATATGATATTAATTAAAAATAATAGTAATAAAAAGAAGTGATGCACTCATCACAAGGACACTTGCAGATTTTTATTTTATATTATTTTTTTCTAAATGGCATGCAACACATTTCTTTTCTAAAAAAATAGTTTAAGCTTTTAAAAGAATTGGCTCATACCAATTATATTCTAAGTTCTAACATGAAATCCTCAAACTACTTAATCTTTTGTTTTAGACCTATTAACAAGTTGAGATGCTGAAAATTAATATGTAAATAAAAAATAAAGAA
This sequence comes from Arachis ipaensis, assembly GCF_000816755.2. Classification (NCBI taxonomy): domain Eukaryota; kingdom Viridiplantae; phylum Streptophyta; class Magnoliopsida; order Fabales; family Fabaceae; genus Arachis; species Arachis ipaensis. Next base: position 36,263,643 of record NC_029786.2, on the reverse strand, counting down.
CTTCTGGCATCTTGAGGTTCAAATTTTCAGAGCTCTGATCAATAGACGTTTTCACATCAATGTCAACATAAGTATTAGGAAAGACAAGAAGCTAAAGAATGACCCTAATAACATCAGTATAATTATCTACATACTACTGAAAAAGTAAATGCTTATAACTAGTTTACTGGGCTTCATTATAGCATTACAAGACATAGCTCTCAGTTGAAATATGTTTGCGTTTATTGAATGATGTTATTATTTAATGGATTTTTAAAAGGGGATTTTAGTAAAGCACATTATCAAATAAAAGAAAGGTATTATAAGAGCTCTCAATAGAGAAATTGAGAAACTAAGAAGAACCGAGACACCTTACCTGTAAAACTTGACAGTTTTCCAGTGTGCTTTTCTCATCTTGTAGTTCACAAAATATTCCAAATAAAGAATAAGCAAACAGAACAGTAATAATTGAGTTAGTAAAACATTAATCTTTAAAATTTTTCTTTCTTTGATTGTGGGGGGTGTTTTAAGTGATGATTTTCCTTTCTTTGGAATGGATAATTATAAATATATAATCCTCCAAGACTTATGGTACTTTAAAATGTTCATACAAATGGATAGTTAGATAGGGATTTGGAGGATCACATTAAAAAAGCCCTCCCTATCTAATCCCCAGACTTCCAAATAAGATAATGGTTTATTATATGTAGATGCAAGTTTTGATTAAATGTACTCCCACCAAAAGATAAATCTAGAAAAGTTAAGCTATTGTAATTCATCAAAAGAAGCAAACACCAGTTTCCATTGAAGTTTCATATCCATTAATGCTAAATTACTAAATTACAAGTAATAATTTGAAGTTCCAATAATACTAAATTACTAATCAGATCAAGTAAAAAAAACAAGTAACAAATCAGAAAAAAAAACTACACAGAACAATAAACAACAGCCCTAATATTCACAAGTTCTGATAATCAAAAACAATATCCTTAATCAGAAGTTCTAATAAATTAAATCCTAGACTTCCATGACATTCATAAATTAAAACAGTTAATTTCAAAATAAAATCCCCTACCTTAATTAGCCAAAACTTGGTAATTAAACGCAACAAACCATTCGTTTGTTTTTAATTCCTAGTAGCAACAACTTTCCTCTTAGAGCAGCAGCAACAATGATCTCAGCACCAACCATAATTGTTTAGGAGATAAATTAGCAACACTAGAATAAAATATGCTAACATAATTAGGACGGAAATATGACAGAGGAACAAAATGGTAACAAAGCAAGGAAGGAAATGTTACAGGTCTCATAAACGAAGGAATTGGAACCAGAACGGGAACAGTGCTACCGGCAACAACGGCAATGACATCCCCTTTATCATAACCAGCTAAACACAGAATTTTCCAGCATTCTCAAACATTTAAGAAATCAAGCACATGTTCATAATAGTTCATCAGCTACCAACCAAGTTTTCAAGCATATCCTTATCATCATCAAATCACATAACCAATAAAAACCATCCTCAAACACAGCAACAAATCAATCTCATCACAATCAATCATATTCGCTATTACCAACAATTCTGACTTTCATCAATTAGCCATACATAATATTTATAAGTTATTTGCATTAGTCAATGAAATCTTTGGGCATTCTTAATTTAAAAGCTTTCATTTTACAAACGAACCCCCTACCTCGATGTCGCAATAGCAGAATTTGACGCAGGAATCCCCTTTATCCCCAATTCGTGGCAACAGCAACGATTCTAGTAATTTTCTCGCAGCAGAAACATTCAATAGCTCTAGACAAGGGCGGCAACGCCGAACAATGACTCTGAAAAACTAAATGAATCAGAAACAATTGTAGAGCAAGGTGATACAGGGCAGAAACAGAGCAATTTCTTCATAAGCTTACCAAAACGAAAGGTAATAGAAACAACGTCTCCAATTTGGTCATAGCTTGGTGGCTGGCTGGCGATGGAGGAACGCCTCCTTCCACCTCTGGTTCGTGATTCCAATGACGATGAGGGACTTGGGCAGAATCAGAATCGGCAACGTCATCTCCTCCTCCCACATGCAATGGTGATGGCAGGGGCTCCGGTGGCTAGGGCTCCGATCGGAGGCAGTAGTGGTGGCAGGACACCGCAGCGGTGAAACCTTTTTCCCTTCCCATCGTCGATCGCATCTTTCCTCTCTCACGCGCCTTTGGTTCTCGTGGCTGAGCCTTTCTCAGCTTCTCCCTCTCACCCACACGATGGCAGTGGCGGTGGCTGAATGGAACGGACGCGGTCTGGGCGGCGATGGCGCGGCGCAGGATGCGACGGAGCTGGCAGCGGCCGAGCGCGACGGCTCCTCTCCTTTCTCGCGTCGTCCCTGGCTCGCAGCACTCTCTCCTCTCTGATCGCAACCTTCTTTCTCTCGTCTCCCTTAATCCCCATTTTCTTTTCTTTTCTTTTTAGTTTGCTAAGGCTGTGTTGTGTGTATATGGGGGAGAGAGGCTGGCAGTGGGTGAGTGAGTAACGAGGGCTAGGGTTAGATGAGTGGGGTTAGGGTTTAATTTAGTTAAATTTAGGGTTTGGATTTAATTTAGGAATTAGAGTTTAATTTGGGACAAAAAGTGAAATTAGAAATTTTGGGTAAATTGGTTTTTGGATTTATCTGAAAACTAATTAAATCTCTAAAATTATTCTAAAATATTATTTATTGTATCAAAATATTAATTGATTTGAAATCAAATACTCTAATTAAAATTATAAGATAATATAATTAATTTTTTTATTTATAAAAATATTAGTATTAAATTTTGAAATTTTAATTATTTAAATCAAATTATATAAAATTCTTATTATTTTATATTTGCTAAACTTTATAATTATAAGATAATATAATTAATTTTTTTATTTATAAAAATATTAGTATTAAATTTTGAAATATTAATTATTTAAACCGAATCGTATAAAATTCTGCTTATTATTTTACATTTGCTAAATTTTATAATTTAAATATAGAAAATAATTCAAAAATTATAAAATCAGATAAAACTTTAAATTATTTTAAACTCAATTAATCAAAATTTGATTTAATTATATTTAATAAAATAATTCCAGGGATTAAAATACTGATAAATAAATCTAAATTAGCTCTTAATAAGATCTTCTAAAATTTCTAGATCTTACACAAAGTCTTACATTTAGTATGTTGAAACAAAATTTTTTATTAGTTACAAAGAATCTTTGAATTTTGGGACAAATAAATAACTTGTTACAAAAATATTATTTTTTGTGACAAAATAGATATTTTGTTACAAAATATTTAGAACTTTTGAAACAAATAGATATTTTGTTACAAAATATTTTGAATTTTTGCAACAATATAATCTTTTGTTACAAAACATTATAACATTTTGTAACAAAACAACAATTCGATACGAAAGTTAACATAATTTGTAACAAAATAAATCAAGTTGTTACAAAATATTGAAATATTTTGTAACAAATTTTTTTATTATTACAAAATATTCTTATTTTGTAACAATAACTAATTATTGTTACAAAAAAACTATAATTTGTAACAATTTTAAATTTAATACAAATTTTTTTTTACAAATATTCCATTTTCTTGTAGCGAGCCTCCAACAACTCTGATCATAGTTAACATGGTTGGTGTTGTTGCTGGTTTCTCTGATGCACTCAATGGAGGCTATGAGTCTTGGGGGCTTTATTTGGCAATGTTTTCTTTGCATTTTGGGTTATTTTTCATCTGTATCCATTCCTCAAAGGTGTCATGGGTCACCAGAACACCAATCATTGTTATACTTTGGTCAATGTTGTTGGCATCAGTCTTCTCTCTTGTTTGGGTTAAGATCAATTCCTTTATTAGCAGAACTGACAACTCAACCATCTCAGGGACTTGTATTTTTATTGATTGTTAAAATTTCACAATTATCAAACAGTTTTGATCATATGGTATTTGTGAAAGATTTCATTTGTTACAGTGTGCAAAGTCATAAGATGTGTAACTATTTTCCACCGGGATTGAAAACTCTCTTGATATATATTTTTTTGGGTTATTTTTTTTTATAGATTGACTAAATTGCTGTATAAGAACTAAGAAATATTAGTGAATTTTTTAAATATTTTTTACTTATAGAAATTGAATAGACAATATACATATTATTTAATGAGAATATAAAAATAATATTGTTTGTTGTTCTTGTTAGTTTAACAATAAAAAGATTAAAAATATATATACTCTTAGTACATTTAAAAACATTTGTTTATTTGATCTATATTTTTAGTAAATTTTTACTTAATATTTAAAAGGATATTGAAGAACATCTACTAAATTAATTAATCATTTTTTAAAAATTCATGTGCAAAAGTGTTCTCATCTGAGTTGAAGCTCCGAATGGCTGAAATATTAGCATCCTATTATATATTTGACTAAGTGAAGTTAATACTGCTGAACGTTAATTGGAGGTATTTACTATTTAGTTTGGTGTTTATTTGATATAAAATCATTCCAAAATTTTTTTATATAGACAAAAACAATAAGGCAAAATTTTGTTGATGGACGCAATTATAACTTGACATGATGACAATCCACAACTATCATCAAACTCGCTCGTCAAAAATCAAAACCTAGTAACAATCTTCTTAACAGCTTGCATTCTTCAAAATTATTTAACAAAAACTACTACTTAAAACAGCAATGAAACTGAAATCTTGTCATACATTAATTAATTAATATTAACTTCTCTAGAATCAAGAGATTTGGCATAATTCAACTCAAAGCTAAGTAATCTCATTAATATAATACCTACTCAATTTATCTCTGTCCAAAATCACACATCTCTGTGAACAAATCTATCTCTGTAATGCATAATCAAAGTTAAAATATATATCATTCTCGTACCAAAGACAAAAACACTAACCAATTTAAGTTGGTCTATTAATTAGTTCATTAATAGACCAACTTAAAATATGTATTTTTAGCTACTTTTATTTAAAACTACGACATATAAAAAAAACTTATGTTGCTGTGTACCTAAAATACTACATGATATGATTCTAGTAACAACAGTAAAAGTGTAGACAAAGTCACCCGGTTTCCAGTAGCGAGAAACCGCTGGTGGTTCGCAGAAAGGCTGCCAGCTAAATGAATTGTTTCGTCACAATCCTTACAGAAGAGTGCTCTGTCTTCGACACAGAATATGAAAGTTGGCTTATCTTGTAGTTATAAGTAGGAGAACGGAGAGAACACAATTAGCAATATTTATTTTAGTTAACAAGATCATGCATGATGAACAAGTAGCTTTTCATTTGGGATAAAAACCATTTGTCAAGCAACATTTTCACCACTCACTCAGCAGAAACTATACACTATTTATCAAGATGGTATTTTCTGTTTTTGTTTCATATTTTAGCACTTCTTCTTAGAATCCTAAAAACTGAAAGCAGAAACAGAAAACAAGAACAAAAGCCAAACAAACACTAAGAATTTCACATGGGAACCTTGAGTCTGTTGAGCACAAAATATTGTAAAATCACGTAGTATTTTCTAACAAGCTCACATAAAAAAGTTGCAATGTTTTTAAATATCAACCAACTTCTTTCAAAAACTTATTGCAACACAATATTCAAACTTTTCCATATTTTGGTAGAACATCAACAAATTTGATCCACTGTCATCTATATATAAGACATTATTTTAAGTTGTATGATTGCTTCATTTCGTAATACATCTCTAATACAAGCAACAATAATGATATCTTATTAAAGCCAATGTATTTAGATTTAGAGTAAAAGGAGAAATTCCGGTTAAGATAAACGACTGTGAGCACAATTTAACTTATGATGATTTATCTTAAAAACTTATCTTTGACAGGAAAACATATATAAATGATATGAAAAAGTTTTGTGATTTAAAATAAATTAGAAGTGGAAGCTTTAATCATCTTATTCAAAGAGCACAAAGAGTATGCAGCATTAAACAGCACACACTCAAACTTATCAGATTAGAAGGGTCTAGATTTCCCTCCAAACAAAATCACTAGAATCTTCTCTTATTTTCTATTTTTTCCTATAGAGATTTACAGAAAGATTACAGAACAAGCCCATAGCAATTTTCAATGAAAATTTTGAAGATAAAGACTTGTTAAGATTCTTAGACGTGTTAAATCAGCTCAAATCCCTTCCTACTCTAGTAGTAATCTACTAATTCAATATACAAACAACAAACACAATCTATTTACACATCAAAGGAAAAAGCTGTGATCCTATCAAATTAATTCACGCAATTTAATTAAGTCCTAACCAATCAAAAAGTGAACCACAGTGTGAAAGAAACTTACAGCAGGATCCGTTGAAATGAAGAGTTCAACACTGAGAAATTTTAAAATCTGTAGTTCTATACCTTTTCATCTTTCCTGAAACTGGGTTATGCAATGGTTCAAAATTAGAGCACATCCAAAACTAAGGGTTCGGTTTGAAGAAAATAGAAGAAAACTCGGAAGTTGTTTGACACAACACAACAGAACAAAATAGAAGAAAGTCAGATGCGACGGCAGAAAAAAACTTAGGAAAAAACTCAGAACTCTATTTCGGAAGGAGATTTATTCAGTCTCGTTGATGCTCTCCAAGAACTCTAAGCTCTCTCAGTTTCTCGTCTTGCGCGGCAGGGGCAGGTTGCGGGGCGGCAGCGAGGGGAAGAGGAAGATATTGAGATTTGCAGTAGGAGAAGAGAAAGAGAGAGAGACAGAGATTGAAAATCCTAGCAGAAATTGATAAAGAGAGGAAACCCTAGCAGACATCTCTTCTCTAAATGCCTTTGAATCTGAAAATGAAAGAGAAAGGGGACAAAATTAAAAATCAATAATTTGAGGGGTTAAATCTAATTAGTAAATTTTTAAAAAAAAAAATCGGAGTATATTTTATAATTATTTTCATAAAGGTTAATGATATTCCTACAAAAATGTAGGAGCAAGAAATCTATGGCCTCTGAGTATAGTATAGATACTAAAAGATAATTGAATGGGAAGTTAAAAAGTCTATTAATTCACAATGATAAAAGAGAAGGGTGCATTCTGATGGACTGATGGGATAAAAAATAGGATTTTAATTAAAATTTTAATTGAAACATGAACAGATGGATGGACTACTTACTATTTTAATTAGAATAAAAATGGACTAATATTATTTTTAATAGACTACTTACTAATAGTAACCATTACCTATAGTCTAAAAACTATCTTCTTTTTTAACGAGTTAGAATTATTATAATTAACAAATTTTTTTCTTAAATCTAACTAATATACCAAAAATCATTACAAAAAAAGTTATTTTAACACGTTTTTTTTAACATTATAGTTAAGTGTAAAAATTAATATATATTTTTGACAAATATTATAAATGTCAAATTTTTTATATTTTTTGATGAATAATTTGACTGTAGAAAATTGCTCCTCAATTTTGACACTTATTTATTTTCACCTTACTCTACTATTCCTCTTTTTTGTTGAGCTCTGTCAATTTTAGCATCACACTGCTTTCAGTTTGGGATCATACTATTCATTCTTCATCTTCAAAATCTCAGTTTATTCTTCAGTTTCAAGATCTTATCTCATTCTTTGTTAAAAATTTTTGTTGAGAATTTTTTATAGTCAATAAGTGTCAAAATATATAGTATTTTTTACAGTTAATAAGTATACAAAAAATATATTCTCAAATTTTTCTAACAAATTATTTTTGACGGCCAATATTATTAAAATAAAATTTAAGTTTTTTTACAATTACTTGTATATTAAAAATATTATTTTTGACAAAATTTTTATTAATATATTTTCATAGTTAAAATAATATTAAAATTTATTTTTTTGACAAATTTTAATTTTTTTTGACACATATAATCCTAAAAAAATCTATATTATTTTAGTAAACATATAAAATTATATTATTATTACGACTAATTTTTTTAAAAAACTTGGGGAGATTATGATCACTTTAGACACTATAAATCCGCAACTGGTCCTATACATGTGGATCACTCATGCCAAGTAATGAAATTATCCTACCTTTGATTAAAAAGGATTGATATAGTTTGAAGTATTTGAACTACTATTTATAAAGCAATGGAGGAATACGAGCACGTTAATTTGAAGAGGTTATCAACTCCTACCATTCTCTAGGAGAGAAAATCTTCAGCATATATTGCAAAACAAAGTAGTCACACTACAACATTTTTATGTTGAGACAATATTTAAAAAGTGTTGTCTAAAAGCTGACAAAAGATTGCTTTTAATTTATGACAATATTTTTAGATTTAAAGTAATATTTTTTGAGAGTGTTGCAGATGCAATCGTTGCCTTAAATCAAGCTCTTTTTCTTTTTATCCGGTTCGAGTTGCAACAAACATATCAACTTGCGATTTTCCTTTTCATCCATTTCAAGTTGCAACAAACACATCAACTTGTGACAGGTCTTCTTTGTTCTCATTCATTTCACGCTACAAGTAAGGGAAAAATTATTAAAAATGGACAAAAATAATATTTATCTAGTTTTAAGATGGTCATTATACAACAAGAAAAAACTTATAAAAAATCAAAATTATTACTATTTCATTATGCACTCTTGCAAAACTGATAGATCCCATTCGATTTTGATGTTGTTGCTTTTTATGATTTTCAGAATTTACACGAGATAGAGTCTATACCCAACAAAATTAAAGGGAGTTATATGTAATAGACTAAAAGCATAAAAAAGACAAAGAAATAGAATTATTTATTCTACAACTCTCCTTAACAGAAGGAATACTCCAATATGCAATTAACTTTCGAAATTAAACTTCTGGAATATCTGAATGGCGATTTTTTAACATATCTTCAATGTTGTTATATATCTCAAAATGCTTTCTCTTGATTTTTGTTTTGTAACCTTTCCAAGATTCTCAAACACCAGTCATCACCCACTCTTTTCCCTCTTTTGGAAGAATGAACTTTGACTACGAAAAAGTACAAAATAAAAATTGTAAATGACAATTCAAGATAAAAGTATAAAACATGTCTCTAACTTCCATTAAAAACTTCAATAAAAAAGTTAAAAATTCAAGAATATTGATTTTAAAATATTGTAAGGATGTTAAATAAAAATGTTAGTATAATATTTAAATTTTTGTCAGTAGGACCAATTCTCCTCTTTAAATTTCTTAAATCTTATATTCAACTCATAGTATGTGATAATTTAAAAATTCTGCAACAACATAAAACAACAGCTATATATTTTCACAAAACTGCAACTAAATCATATGAAATTGGAAAATTTCAGATCATAAAAAATAGATGAAAAATAAAACACTTACCTTAATATATTTTTATATGCGCCTTTTCACTTTGAGGGGCACATCTTTTTAATTAATGTACATCAATGATATGAAATCACTATTCCTTCTCATTGTTCTAATAAAGTAAGTTAAGTCCTTCACTCTTTTTGGAGTTGGTCCCACTGGTTGTCCTCTATAAAAAGTCATCTTTTCTCTTTCTTCCTAACTTCTTACATAGATTTTAGCACACCTTATTTTTTCTCGTGTCCTTCTAGTCTTTGGAGTATCTATAAATACATGCAATTTATCTATTTAAATGAATTATATAACTATACATGCTAATGAATAAGTAAAACGATAATTATGTATAAAGTACAACACCTTCAACATTGTTAGTTTTCATAAGATGATTAACTGCATCTACATATTCACTAACATAGTCCTCATCATCTGAGAAATCATCATCATCATCATCTCCAACTTCATTAGCATTTGCTCCACTATATTCCTCCTCTCCTTCCACATGAATCCCATTTGTCTCCAAAAATATATCAAGTGTCATGGCTTGACAACTTAATTTTGTATTTATCTTCTTAAGATTTTGTTGCTTTTCCTAAATAGATCTTTCATTTTTAGCACTTGGTTCAAAATCGTCATCTTCTCTTTCCAAATGAATTCCATGTGTCTCCAAAAATTTATCCATATCCATGGTTGGACGTTTTTTAAAATTTTCTGGTTCTTCTTCACTAGCTCCAATTTTTTAGTTCGTCTTACTTATCATTCTTTTGAAAATTGGGACTTCTTTTTGAGTGCTTTGCTTATAAGGCATAAGAGTCACTCTCTTTTGTCCATGATCACCAGCCACCATAAGAGAGATAAAATGCTACTTTTTATGAATTTCTGCTATATTTTCTGCATGAATTGCTTGTTGCTTTGATACTGTTTTACCAGTCTTCTCCACTTTAGAGTAGTTTTTGTTTTCATTGTATTTCTGAAATAAAACAAAATAAACCTATTCAGCTATCAATTATTTTTGAACCGCATAAAAGTAAAATCCTAGATATGTACTAAAGCTTAGAAACTAGTCTAAGATATGTACCATAAATGTTTATAGTAAAATCCTTACTCTTTTTATAGTTTGAGATATGTACCATAAAAGTAAAATCATTACTCCTTTTATTTCTTTGCTTTGGCACAAATGTTTATAGTAAATAGAGAGACAATTCATCAAAAGTAGATATCACAGAAATTAAGTTTTAGAAAACTTAGATACAAAAAAATTTGAGAGAATATGAAAGAACAGCCACTAAGTTCATGAATCAAATTCCATTTGTCCTTAAAGCAAGAACTAGAAAAAAGTGCCAAGGAGAGAAAAAGAATCTATGTAGCCTTACAATATGTGATAAGTGAGGATTTCCAACGGAATAACTTGACCCCAAAGGAAGTTGTAATATTTTGCACAAGGACATAGAATTTTCTCTCCTTGAGGATTTTTAACGGAGTAAGCATAGTCCAAGAATCTATTGACGTCGTCCCTAAACTCTTAGTTATGTCTTGGTATACTCATTCAATTTTTGGATGAGTCCTGAGAAAACTTAATTGTTCATAGTGATATTATTATTAAACTAAAAAAACAATTATAGTCTTAAACATCAGCTAAAAATAATTTTTATTTATCAAAATAGAATCTGAAACTTGCTATATATGCACGGTTGCTTAATATAAAATATATAAAAAAGTACAAAAGAATAACATAAATATATATCAATTAGTATAATAAAGAGTAAAGATACACAGCGTACTTTAAGTGTTGATTAAGCTCTTTATTTATAATATTTGAAAGATAAATTTGAGAAATTTGAATACATATAAAATTCTTCTTAGTTTGAATATAATTTATAATCCACATTGAACCATAATAATTTTAAAATGGGTCTCTTCATTTTTATTAAAATATAAGAATGAGACCAAAATAAAAAAAAAGCTAACTAAATACAAACTAATCATCATAATTCTTTTATTATTCTAAAAGAAATATTAATAATTACTTTTGAAAAGATATATTTTAAAATAAAAATACTTTTATATTTTAATTTTTTAATTAAACAATTAATATTTTGTTACATAAAAAAGTACAAAAGAATAACATAAACATATAAAAGCAAATAAGTATAAGATAGAAATACCTTATGAGGTCATACTGCAACAATTTGCTATATATGCACAATTTGTACTTAGTGTTCCCCAAAAATTTGTAAATATTTTTTTATCAATCTCCTTCAAGAAAAAAAAATCCAGAAATTAGTATAACAGAAATAAATAAAAAAATACACAATAAATTTTGATAATCTTTTGCATTTCTTAATTACAACTTATCTTATGGATCTATATCACAAAATAAAAAAGAAAAGGAACATGATCAAACCAAAATACAATTTCATACCTTGAAAAGCCTTGTAAAAACTAGCTAGGACTCTTATACACAAATAAATATTAAAAAAAAAAGAAAGAAAAAGAACACTGAAACAACGTTTTAAAATTGTCTTGTTTTCTCTCACATACACAGACTTCAGAATACTCTCATCAACTATATATATATATATATATAAAAAGGACCTTTTTCATTACTCTTCGTCCCTTCTAAGTAGTATACCAAATAAATAAATAAATAACAAAGATGAATGAATGTGGAGATTCTTTCTTTAACTTTTTATTTTTAAGGGGAAAATATGTGAGAAAAAACTCAATAGATCAGAGAAGGGAAAAGCAGATAAGGAAAACACCTTAAACTTGAAGATCTACTATATAATATATAGAATATATATGTTACCTGAAAGAATATTAATAAATGATGGTGGTTGTATTATTATTCTTCTTCAGATTTGAAACCTTTAATTTTCTTCTCTTTTTGTTTTGGCTATTTAATATGGAGAAAGTGAAAGAGAGGATGGAATGAAAGGCTTCTATTTATGATTCGGTTATTGTGTGAACAAGTTAATAACACAAGATTTACAAGTCTCATTCTGATTGTTTTGTGAAAGCCAATAAGCCAGTGTTTTATAGGCAAAAAGGTACCTAAACGGCAAAGATTATGTGCTAATGTTTGATGAGAACTTTTTTTTAGTACTAAAGGTCATAATTTTTATTTTAAGTTAATTACAATTAGTAGTAAATGTTATTTAAGTTAATCATCATCCTGACCCTCCTCCACAAGCTCCCTCCCCTGACCATAACCCTCCATATACTCCAATAATCCCACCAAAAACTCCATCACCACCATATGTTACTTCCACACCACCACAAGCTCCTTTCCCTGGCCATACTCCAATTATTCCACCATATGTTACTCCAACTCCACCGCAAGCTGCTCCTTCCCCCGGCCATAACCCTCCATACACTCCAATAATTCCATCAAAAATTGCTCCTTCCCCTGGCCATAACAATCATCATCCTAACCCTCCATACACTCTAATTGTTCAACCAGAAACACCAAGATCACCACCTTCTCCATATGTACAAACACCAATTTCTCAACCACGTTATCATACTCCAACTCCACCACAGGTTCCTTCCTCTGCTCATAACAACCATAACCTAATCCTCCATATGTTCCATAACCAATTTCTCAAGCTCCTTCGCCTACTACCCACAATAACCATCACCCAAACCCTCCAAAAACACCATCACCACATTCTCACCCTCCCTATAGTGTTGCCGCTCCAACACCAACATCATCACAACCACCATACAAAATACTTCCCCTGTTTCGCAACCTCCCACCGGCACTGAAACTGCACCCATAGGCTCCCCACAGTACTCTCCAACAGTGCCATCACCTTCAGTTTCAACTCCATCACTGACGTCTGCTACGCCATCATCACCCTCACCGTCAGTTTTAAAGTGATATAACACAACACCCAAATGATGCATTTTACCCTCTAAAATGCAGCTTGCAACACACTCTAAAGGAACTTAATCACAAATGATTTGACGGTTACTAGGCCGATGTCATAACTCGGCATCAAACACTATAATTCGGCATTTTGGACCATAACTCGGCATTATGGACCATAACTCAACATAAAGCGTTACATTTCAGCTCAACGGACTTCCTTCTAAAAGTGAAACGTCCGACCTAACATTACCACCCACTAAATTCTAATAACTGCTCTTCAATACCGACGACCAACAAAAGTATGACTGACCTACTTTGCTTCACATATAAAGGTATGACATTCTACCCCAAGGACATACATTGAATTCTCAATACTAACTTAAGTTTCGGAGTGCCTTTGCAGGTACACTCTCTCCTTGTTTCTTGTTCACACTCTGCACGATTGGACATCTCCCCAGGCATGAAGCTCGGACTTTCTCAAGGCTCATAGATTGGCACCGAAGATAACAACTCGGCGCTAACTCCCAGAAGCCGAGCTCCCCTCCAGGTATCCACACAGGAACAATTGGCGCCTACTATGGGGTCGAGAATATAATTTCTTCTTTATATCATCGGCCTCGACGTTCTCGCCTGAAGCCATGGCTAAGCAACTTCCACCCACGCCATCTGAACTCCTTCAAATGGTGACCGAGTTACGGCAAACCAACCAGCGCATGGCTGAAGAGAACCAAAGAATGGCAAATCATATTGCTAATTTGAATAATATCCAAATCGAAAATAATAACGATCGACAAGAACGAACAGAAGAAGCCGAGCATCAGTCAGGGCCGACGCATGTCTCCGAAACTGCTCGAAAGGAAGAAGAGCAACCTGAACACAATGAGGAAGCTCATCCAGAGACGAGGATGACAACCTAGAAAACTCCCCTGGGCCATTCACGGCCGAGGTGATGAACTTCGTGTTGTCCAGGAGGTTCACTCTGCCGACCACCCTAACCCCCTATGATGAGCTAGGTGATCCGAAGAAATACATCAAAAAGTTCCACCTCCATAATGATAGTAAACGGTGCATCTGATAAAGTTTTATGTCGTTGTTTTCCATCTTACTGAGATGGTCCTGCACTTGATTGGTTTTGTTCTTTGCCTGCAGATTCTATTTCTCATTTTTGAGACCTATCAAAGCCTTTCAAGGAGCATTTCGCTGGATCATCCATCTATCTACATGGCTCCGATTACTTAAACACAATCAAACAAGGCCAGCACGAAAGCCTCAGAGACTACATGACGCGCTTCACGAAGATAGCCATGAGTATACCTAATCTCCACCCCGAGGTGGAACTACACGTAATAAAAAGTGGACTCCGACCTGAAAAATTCCAGGAGACCATTGCCGTGGCCAAACCTAAAACCATGGCCGAGTTTCGTGAAAAAGCGAAAGGTCAGATTGACATCGAAGAACTCCGACAAGCTCGAAAAATAGAAAAACCACAATACAGAGATGACGACAAAGCACGAGATAGCAAGAAAAACTTCAAACCAACTCCCCGATATGAATCTTATACTCAGTTCAACACCAAGCGTGATGACATCATCAAGGAGATATTGAATTCAAAGTTGATCAAGCCACCAAGAAAAGCTGGCAGCTATCCACATTTAAAAGGCGCGGACAGATCAAAATAATGTTCTTTTCATCAAAAGTACGGACACACTACTGACGAGTGTGTCATCGCCAAAGATCTCCTGGAGCGGTTAGCTTGGCAAGGCCATCTTGACAAGTACATTGGCGGCCACATACAATGACGCGCACCTCTCCCTGGTGACCAAAGCTCGGCAACACAGCATGGCCGAGATACAGACCGACCGAACACCAATCCTCCCGACTAACCAAGACGTATTATTAATTGTATTTCTGGAGGTTTTGTAGGTGGAGGGGTCACAAGCTCGGCAAGAAAGCAGTCTTACCGAGCTATGCTCTCCATAGAAGCTGATCAACATCAACAGCAGACACCTCCACACTTTCCTCACATAACATTCCAGACATCCGACCTTAACACCAACATACCAAATCTAAACGACCCGGTCGTGATTTTCCTACTGCTTGGAGATCTCCTAGTCAAAAAGGTTTTATTAGACCCTGGGAGGAGTGCCGATGTTCTCTTTTACTCAACATTTCAAAAGATGAAATTGAGCAACAACATCCTTCAACCTTCCACTGGAGACTTGGTCGGTTTCTCAGGTGAGAGGGTCCAGCTTATGGGCTCTGTGTGGTTCTAAACCACACTCGGTGAGTTTCCCTTATCAAAAACCTTAGATATTCAATACTTAGTTGTTGACTATTTTAGTCCTTACAATTTGTTACTTGGCCGACCTTTTTTAAATAGGTTCGATGCTATTGTGTCTACAATTCATCTCTGTGTTAAGTTCTTTTTGCAGGATAATACAATTGCAACCATTCACAGCGATGCCCAAGAGGCCAGAGAATGCTACAACAATAATTTCAAAAAACCTAATCAGAGTACGCAAGCCCGCGTGAACAGTATCAGTAACCAAGCCGAGCTACCAGTACTGGCCGACCTTGATCCCAGGGCAGGAAGCCTAGATCGACCAACCCCGACTGAAGTTCTGCATAAAATCTATTTCACAGATAGCCCAGAAAAGTTCACTTATGTTGGATCCACATTAAGCTCGGAGAAGAAGGCCTTATTCTGAACATTCATACAACAAAATGCCGACTTGTTTGCTTGGACCCCAGCTGACATGCCAGGAATTGACCCATTCTGTCATATCCCACAAACTAGCATTAAATCATTCTATCCGACCTATAGCACAGAAAAAGCGCAACCTCGGCCATGACCGCAAATAAGCCTCTCTGGAAGAAACCAAGAAGCTCATCAATGCCGGCTTCATTCAGGAAATCAGATTCACAACATGGCTGGCGAATATCGTCATGGTGAAAAAATATAACGGTAAATGGCGCATATGTGTTGATTTCACCGATCTCAACAAAGCATGCCCAAAAAAATCTTATCCCTTACCCTCTATTGAATGTTTAGTTGATAATGCCTCTGGTTATGAAAAACTCAGCTTTATGGATGCATACTCTGGCTATAACCAGATTCAAATGCATCCAGCCGATCAAAGCAAGACAGCCTTTATTACTGAATATGGAAACTACTGTTATAAAGTAATGCCATTTGGGCTTAAGAATGTAGGTGCAACATATCAACGCCTAATGGACAAAGTATTCGCCCAACAGATCGGCAGGAACATCGAGGTCTACGTTGATGATATGGTCGCCAAAACTAAGATCGGTAATAACCACCTTGATGACCTCGCAGAAATCTTCGGTCAAATTAGAAAATACAACATGCGGTTAAACCCCGAGAAGTGTGCATTTGGCATACAAAGTGGCAAATTCCTCAGCTTCATGCTCACTAGCTGAGGTATTGAAGCTAATCCAGAAAAGTGCCGAGCTGTTTTGGATATGACAAGCCCACAAACTGTCAAAGAAGTCCAGCGGTTGACAGGGAGACTTGCTGCACTCTCTAGATTCTTACCTTGCCTAGCTTCTAAGTCTTTATGTTTCTTCCAAACTTTAAAAAAGAAAAAGGATTTCCAATGGACCGATGAATGTGAACAGGAATTCACAACCATCAAAGAAACTCTTTCAAAATTACCAATTTTACAAACCCCCTTTTAAAGAGAACCATTATTCTTATATTTATTTGTGACTAACTGGGCTGTAAGCTTCGCTCTCATTACAGAAAGGCAACAACAACAGTTGCTGATTTATTTCACCACAAAACACTACAGAATGCTAAACTTTGCTACCTGAGCATTGAAAAATTGGCTTTGGCTCTAGTCTTCTCAGCAAGAAGACTACGGCCATACTTCCAGAGTCATGTCATCCATGTTCGGATGGACCAACCTTTGCAACAAGTCCTTCAGAAACCAGAACTGGCTGGCCGACTAGTAAAATAGTTGGTCGAACTTTCCAAGTTTGACATCAGATACCAAGGATGATCATCTATCAAATCTCAATTCTTGGCTGATTTCATTGCCGAATTTACAGTACCGGACATCGCCGAAAATCCACCAGAATGGTCTTTGTATGTAAACGGCTCCTCTAACCCACACGGGTGTGGCGCCGGGATCATACTCGATGATTGAAATGGTAACGTCATTGAGCAATCGCTACACTTTTCCTTCAAGGCGAGCAACAACCAGAGTGAGTATGAAGCTCTTATTACCGGCCTCAGACTAGCTTCCGATCTCAATATAGTCGAGCTTAAGGTATACTATGATTCTCTGCTCATTGTTCAGCAAGTAAACAAGCTGTACCAAGTAAAAGACCCTTTATTATCCAAATACCTAGCAATTGTTCAAACTTTGCTTTCAAATTTTCATAAATGTCACATTGAACATATACCTCAGGAGAACAATACCGAGCTGACATTCTCTCTAAGCTCGCCAGCACCCAAACAAATAATTCATCTCTTCACCGATCTACCTTACTTAAACCAAGTATAGAATTAACAGAAGTTCTAAGTGTAACGCAGGATGCAGATTGGAGAACACCATACATAAACTATCTTCGGACAGGAATCTTGCTAGGCAAAGCCGAAAAAAATTGGCACTTTCGCCGACAAGCCTCATTATTCACAATTTATAACAATTGCCTATATAAACAAGGATTCTCTCGTCCTTTACTAAAATGTCTTTGTAGATCAGAAGCCGATCTTGTACTTGCCGAAGCACATGAAGGTATCTATGGTACACACTTCAAAGCTCGGAGCCTGTCTTCAAAGATCCTCCGAGTTGGTTTCTATTGGTCGACGTTGCAACAAGATTGTAAAACAAAGGTAAAAAACTGTGACAACTGCCAGAAACACAGTCCGATCACCCACCTTCCAGCCGAACTACTATACTGTTCTAAGGTAAGTTGGCCGTTCAATCAATGGGGGCTCGACATCCTCGGCCCTTTCCCCCTCGCGGCCGGCCAGGTAAAATTTTTAAAAGTAACAATTGATTACTTCTCAAAATGGATAGAGGCACAACCCTTAGCAAAGATCGCCTCACAACAAATGATCTCCTTTGTATGGAAGCATATTATCTGTCGATTCGGCATACCCCGGCACATTATCACTGATAATCGACGCCAGTTTGTCGATAAAAAATTCATCTCCTTTTTGTAGAATCTAAATGTCAAACAACATTTTTCATCAGTAGAGCACCCACAAACAAATGGGCTAGCAGAGGCCGCGAATAAGGTCATCTTACATGCTTTATGGAAGAAACTCGACGATGCCAAAGGGCTTTAGGCCGAACTCATCCCAGAGATCATATGGGGATACAATACGACCATCCACTCAAAACAAAGGAAACACCTTTCCGACTAGTCTACGGTTCCAACACAATGATACCCGTGGAGATCTCCCAATCCTCACTACGCATTGAAATGGACGACCATTGATGAGAGAACTTTTGCGTGGTCTAGAAATTTGCGGATAAATCCTCGTTGCAAGTATAGTTTCTAAACCTTCAAAAGTCCTTTCATACAAGCGTTTTGGTTGTCACAAGTAACAAACCCCTTTAAAATTGATAACCGAGTATTTAAACCTTGGGTCGTCTTCTCAAGAAATTGCAGGGAGGTGTTTTTATTATTGATTATGAAAAAGTGTGTTTTTGGGGAATGTTGAGTTTGGGCAATGGGCACAGATATATTTAAATGACAAGTAAAATAAATAAATAACTGTAAACTAAACTCTTGGCAAGGTAAGAGAAATTGGAAGTCCAGACCAAGTTATCTTTATCAATGATAATGAAAATTGAATCTTAATTCCACTTAGTCAATGATCAGCGGATATTTTATACGCTTTTTGGGGTTAATTTCATATAGTTTTTAGTATGTTTTAGTTAGTTTTTAGTTTATTTTCATTAGTTTCTAGGAAAAATTTATATTTCTGGACTTTACTGTGAGTTTGTGTATTTTTCTATAATTTCAGGTATTTTCTGGCTGAAATTGAGGGAGCTGAGCAAAAATCTGATTCAGGCTGAAAAAGGACTGCTGATGCTGTTGGATCCTGACCTCTCTGCACTCGGAATAGAATTTCTGGAGCTGCAAGAGTCCAATTGACGCGCTTCCAATTGCGTTGGAAAGTAGACATCCAGGGCTTTCTAGCAATATATAATAGTCCATACTTTGCTCAAGGATAGATGATGTAAACTGGCGTTCAACGCCAGTTCCATGTTGCAGTCTGGCGTCCAGCGCCAGAAATACGTTACAAGTTGGAGTTCAACGCCAGAAACAGGTTACAGCCTGGTGTTGAACGCCCAAAACAGCCCAGGCATGTGAGAAGCTTTAGCCTCAGCCCCAGCACACACCAAGTGGGCCCCAGAAGTAGATTTCTGCACTATCTATCATAGTTTACTCATTTTCTGTAAACCTAGGTTACTAGTTTAGTATTTAAACAACTTTTAGAGATTTATTTTGTATCTCATGACATTTTAGATTTGAACTTTGTACTCTTTGACAGCATGAGTTTCTAAACTCCATTGTTCGGGGTGAGGAGCTCTGCTGTGTCTCGATGAATTAATGCAAGTATTTCTGTTTTCCATTCAAACATGCACGTTCCTATCTAAGATACTCATTCACGCTTAATTATGGAGAGGGTGATGATTCGTGACACTCATCACCTTCCTCAATCCATAAATGTGTATCTGACAATCACCTCCGTTCTACATCAGATTGAATGATTATCTCTTAGATTCCTTAATCAGAATCTCTGTGGTATAAGCTAGATCGATGGCGGCATTCATGAGAATCCAGAAAGTCTAAACTTTGTCTGTGGTATTCCGAGTAGGATTCTAGGATTGGATGGCTGTGACAAACTTCAAACTCGCGAGTGCTAGGCGTAGTGACAGACGCAAAAGGATAGTAAATCTTATTCCGGTACAATTGAAAACCTGCAGATGATTAGCCGTGCTGTGACAGAGCACCTGGACCCTTTTCACTGAAAGGAAGGATGGTAGCCATTGACAACGGTGAGCCACCAACACACAGCTTGCCATAGGAGGACGTGCGTGCGTGAATAAGAAGACAGAGGAAAGCAGAATTTCAGAAGACAAAGCATCTCCAAAACTCCAACATATTCTCCATTACTACATACAAGTATAATTTGTGTTCTGCTCTTTTTACTTTTTACAATTCAAACTAAAAATTATTATTGATATTATATCCTGACTAAGAGTTACGAGATAACCATAGCTTGCTTCAAGCCAACAATCTCCGTGGGATCGACCCTTACTCACGTAAGGTATTACTTGGACGACCCAGTGCACTTGCTGGTTAGTTGTGCGAAGTTGTAAGAGAGTAATGTGAACATTGACATCACAATTTCGTGCACCAGTCAACCTTTACTAAAGTAAAGGAAAGTCAAGGGACTAATTAGTTTGATCTTCGAATCCTATTTATTTCCTAAGAAAAGATTGGGATTATTGAAGTTCAATTCAATTGGCAAGATAACAATTAACAATTATGCTGTTGAGTTGGATAACTCCTGAGTTACTGATTTCTTAACCAAAACCAAAAGGGAAAAAGTAAACCTACTGGAACAAAAATGCCTTCAGATGTAAAGCAACAATCATGTAAATAAAAGAAAGCAATATTAAACTGAAATACCTCAAATTGCATTAACAAAAGAACTTAAATCTGACATAGACATGCATGGAAAAATAAATAAAAGAACATTGAACCTGGATTGAGAGTCACTCCTAAAACTAAGAGAAGTCCTAAATCCTAATCCTAAGAGAGAGGAGAGAACCTCTCTCTCTAAAAACTACATCTACTCCTAAAATTGTGAATATGAAAGCCTCCCCATGAATGGATACATTCTCCCACTTTATAGCCTTTAATATGTGTTTTTTGGGCCGCAAACTGGGTCAAAAACAGCCCAGAAATCGCCCCCAGCGTATTCTGGTACGTTCAGGTCGCGGGCAAGTGACGCGGAGGCGTCGCCCACGCGGCCGCGCGGACTGAAGTTCACAGATACAACGCATCCGCGTGGGTCACGCGTTCGCGTCGCCTAGCATTAGGGCAACTATAGCATTATTATATATCAAATCGAAGCCCGGGATGTTAGCTTTCCAACGCAACTGAAACTGCATCGTTTGGACCTCTCTAGCTAAAGTTATAGCTGTTTGAGTGCGAAGAGGTCAGGCTGGACAGCTTAGCAGTTTCTCCAACTTCTTGTATTCCTTCCACTTTTGCATGCTTCCTTTCCATCCTCTGAGCCATTCCTGCCCTGTAATCTCTGAAAACACTTAACACACATATCAAGGCATCTAATAGTAATAAGAGAGGATTAATATTAGCAATTATAAGTCCAAAGAAACATGTTTTCAATCAAAGCACATAATTAGGAAGGCAAATATAAAACCATGCAAATAGTATGAATAAGTAGGTGAAGAGTAGATAAAAACCACTCAATTAAGCACAAAATAAACCATAAAATAGTGGTTTATCAACCATACTACAAAAGACGCAGCTCAGTAATCCGAACTGGACCTCCTTGAAGAAGTCAGATCTTCCACAGCAATCAAACACCTAGCTATGCAACAGCGCATAGCTCGGCGATATAATCAAAGACTTCACCCAAGTTCTTTTCAAGTAAACGATCTTGTGCTCAGAAGAACCGAACAGGCCAGAAAATCATCAAGCCATGGAAAACTAGCAGCTAACTGGGAGGGCCCTTACCGAATCATAAAAGTCATCGGCAATGGAGCTTACCAATTACAAACCTTAGATGGTAATGATTTGCCTAACATTTGGAATGTATCATCTTTAAAGTCATATTATAGTTAAAAGTCAGGGACAGGCAAGTACTCTTTTTCCTACTACCAAGATTTTTTCCAAAATGGGTTTTGCTTGGAGAGGTTTTAACGAGGCTTACCTACCTGCGCCTTTGAAATCAAAGGTTCTCCAATAAATAACTTTCTTATTTCATCAAATCACTATTTTTGCATTTTACATTTCTCCTTTATTTATAACCTTATAAGTATTATCCTGCCGATCTTACTCCGAAACCAACAATTCGGAATTTATCAGTCAAACAAATAGCCGATCTTACCCCTAATCTGACTATTCGGAATTTATCAGTCAAACAAATAGCTGATCTTACCCCTAATCCGACTATTCAGAATTTATCATTAAAATGATTGCCGATCAATACTTGGAATCCGACTATTCCAAAATTATCAGTAAAAAATACAGTCAAACTTTAGACCGAATCTGATTACACTGAAAATTACCAATCAAACAACCCCTATCCCTAATCCAATTATTCGGCAACTCGCTAAAATCGGCCTACTCGACCTTCACTGAACATTATACATAAACCAATCACCAATCAATTCGGACGTCACCAGTTAAACACCAATTGCCGATCATACGACAATTACCAAACAAATCAAACAAACCAATCTGTTCATCTATACATAAAGAAGCAGTATCGTGCAAATACATCCTTCTATTCTTTGCTATTTGGCAATATAGAAATACAATCATCTATCTTCCTAAATCCCAATTCGTGGATCGTTAGTCCATCCTCGATATTCAAATAAAGCTTCAAAAACTACAGTTTAGAAAAGACATCCTTACAGCAATGACAAACAAGTTATCATAATTCAAAATATCTGTCAAAACCTATTTATGCAAACTGACATCATATGTCATCATGGAGCAAAATGCCTTTTCTTTTTAATAAGACACCTACAACAATGTTCAAAAAACCTCACAAAGGAGCAACAAGTCCAACTACAACAACTACTAACTGTTCAGCAAATACAATAGAAAAAACATATAATCATTATTCAACATTTTCATCTTCCTCCTTAGCAACTCCATTATCTTCCACCATGACTCCATCTCTGATGATTTTGCCCGGATCCATCTGGGAAAAATCAGCATCAGGAGCCAGAAACTTTGCTTGCAACAAATCCCTTTCAAAACCTTCAACGAAGGAGTCCAATATTTCCGTTGCCTTACTTTTCTCAAACTCCTTTAATTTTGCTGTTACTCCAACCACCTGAGTAGTCATAGAAGAAAGTTTGGCCTCCTTCTACAAATCCTCAACCTCTTTGGAATAGTTTTCTTTCATCAACTTCAAATCTTTCTCACTCTCTGACAACTTCGCCTCCAACTCAACAACCTTCGCATTCTTTACGCCGAGCTCTTCCTTCAATACTAAGAATGACTTCTGGTCGGACAGCTTGCGATGCTTCTTTTCCTGGCTTCGACCAAGGCTTGCCAAACGGAGACCAATAACCTTTACCAAAACAAACAAACAGCATCACACTAACCACTTATATCAAACACATAAAACCATCAAACCCAGTTTACTTTACTTGCATATATTGGTCGATCGCAGTGTCACCAACTTCCTCAGCCAAAGTCACGTCACCGACGACTGACAAACTTCGTCGGCAACGGCCATATATGGAAAATCTTTGGCCCACACCGACGACCCATCACTTTGCTCAGCAAGTTCATGTAACCTCTTCTGATTCCCTATAAATTTATAAAGCTCCTCCACCGGCACCTCTTCCTCCTTAGAACCCTCAGATAGGTCCACTACATTGCCCTTCTTTCTTTTCAAAATAACCTTTCTTCTTCTAGGTTTCAGCTGGTCCACCTCACCAGCTCCGACCACTCTATCGGCCTTTGACGTCGAACCCTCCTTCTCAAGATTTTTACTCTTCACCCAAGCTCTTAGGGTCGCCGCAGAAACTCCAAGATATTTTCCACCTAGCACAAGAAAAATCAAATGGTTATAAGTAATTTTCACTTTTTTAAATGCTCTCCAGGAAAACAGCTCACCTAAGTAATCCACTACAGCTTGCCTATTTTCATCCCACTGCAATAACTCAAACACCAACAACAAGTTCTTCCGATTTATTTCTTCTACCAAATATTCGATAATACATGGATTCCTGGGACATATTGATTCAGGCCCCAGAATACTCTGAGGTTCCGAACACCACCACAAAGGGAATTTCTCCCCTAGCAACTCGTCCATATAAAAAGGAAAGTCACCCTCCACACTCCTAATCTTCATATACATCTCCTTAAAGTTTTTGAATGATGACTTGTAAAGCTTAAACACAGCAAACCCCGGTGAACTGTTCAAATTCACCCAACCCCCTTCCAAACACCTTTTTCTTGGAACAGTGAGAAAAACAACTCCACTGTAGGCGGCTCCTCCAAAAACTCCATCAGAATTTCAAACCCACGAAGGAATGCCTAACCATTGGGATGGAGTTGTGAAGGTGCACAGTTCAGTTGTTTCAGCACCTGACACTCGAAATCACTAAATGGAAGCATCACTCCCAACTCCTCTAACACACTACTATACATATAAAAGAACTCAAAACCTTCCCCCCTGTGGAACACCCGATCATCAACAACACAAGGAAGCAAATCCAACCGCAACCTACACCCACCCCTCACTACTTTACTAATGTCTATCTCCTTCACGGCACCGCCATCCAAAAAGAGCGACGGATGCTTCCTCACATCCTCATTCACCCAATCATATGACTAGTCAATCTTTTCCTTCTTCTCTTTCTCAAACCCCATTATCAAAAAAATAACAGAAAAGGGAAAGAACAACAAACTAGAAAAAGAGAAGAAAAACAGAGGTCACAGATGACAGAAATAAAACAACATAATACCTCTCTTGCTCATGTTTTGCTTCAAATTCCTCTGATAAAGCTCAAATACCCTTATGCCAAAATACCTAACCTTTTCAACTCCAAGGTTAAATTCAAAACCCCAAAACTGCTTCCCAATACATCCTAACCGTCACTTCAACTACCCCAAGAGAAATGATGTGCATTGGGAAGACGCACGTCATTAATAAGTATACGCACCAGTTTCTCTCTCTTATTAATATTACTTTATTAACTGTTTAACAAAGCATCTTGAACTGGGGGCTTTACGGCCACGTCAAATGCCGAGTTAAGCACCAACTCATCGACCGAATTGCTCATTAAAAAGCTCAAACTGCTTCATTAAACACAATTCTCAGGCCAAGCTTGGGGGTTAAGATCTGACCGTTACTAGGTCGATGTCATAACTCGGCATCAAACACTATAATTCGACATTTTGGACCATAACTCGGCATTATGGACCATAACTTGGCATAAATCGTTACATTTCAGTGCAACGCACTGCCTTCTAAAAGTGAAACGTCCGACCTAACATTACCACCCACTAAATTCTAATAACTGCTCTTCAATACCGACGACCAACAAAAGTATAATCGACCTACTTTGCTTCACATATAAAGGTATGACATTCTACCCCAAGGACACACATTGAATTTTCAATACTAATTTAAGTTTTGGAGTGCCTTTGCAGGTACACTCCCCCTTTGTTTCTTGTTCACACTCTGCACAATTGGACATCTCTCCAGGCGTAAAGCTCGGACTTTCTCAAGGCTCATAATCGAAATCGAAGATAACAACTCGGCGCCAACACCCAGAAGCCGAGCTCCTCTCCAGGTATCCACACAGGAACAACAACGAAACTACTTATTTGTACTTGGAGAAAAACAAAAGATAGAAGAAAGAGTAACCAATGACTGAGACAATATAACAAACAGAAAGAGCGCAAAGCTGAATAACAAGCTTAGTTAGTTACTTAGTTACCTTCGAGAGTGAATAATATCTTTGGTTAGTGTAACCACATGCTCAATGTCCCTCAAAATCTCCTCTTCCTTCTCCTTCCCCAGGTGGTACGGGTTTGTAGTTGGTGTGGCGGCATTGCACCACGCTCGATGCTGAGGCGGCGCAAGAGTGAAGCGAAGGTGCCGATGAAGCAGAAACTGGCAAAGAAGATTAAAAGGAGAAGAACTTGTCATAACTTAAATTTTCCAGAATAATTGCTAATCTCAACAAATAAGCACTATAATATATACTTTATATATTTATTTATAACGGAGACGATTGAAGGTCAAACGCGAACAAAGTGGATTGAATCTCGAATGCAAGCAGAGAAGATTAAATCTCGAACTGTGAGCAAAGAGAATCAAAGCTCAAATGCGTGTCAAGGCCTCCATTGCCATCCTCGAAGAAAAGAAGATGAAGATGAGGATGAATTAGCAGAGAAGAACACACGTCAATGTCTCTTCTACTGCCATCATCGAAGAGAGGAAGATGAAGATGATTTTGTGTTTGTAATTTCAAAAATTAGGGTTGGGATTTTGTTTCAGTAAAAGGAGAAGATGATGAATTGAAGGCCCGTGGAGGAAAAAGGTTTTGTTTTTCTTTTTTTTAGTTAAAGTGGGAAAAAAATTTGTTAAAATATTTGGAGAGAAGATTATAATTTTAAGAAAAAATATTAATTTATTTTAGACAATATTTATAAGTTGATGTTTATTAAAAATTTTAAAGAAACTTTTATAAAATGTGATATATGAATACAATAAATGTTGTTTATTTAATTTATTAAAGCAACACTTTTGTTATGTTTTTTAATTAACTAAAAAGGAACATTTATAACATGTTGATTTAAAAAAGTTGCAGATCGTGGCTTCACTCAAGCTCAGCCCAAGCACTCACCAAGTGGGCTCAGAAAGTAGATTTTCGCACTACAATACTAGTTTATCTTATTTTCTGTAATTCTTAGTTAGCAGACTAGTATATATAGAACAAAGATCACCCTTGTTAGAGATCATTGCCATTCGAACCTTTCACTATTATTTTCTGTACAGGATAAGTCACTAACCTCCTAGGTTAAGGTTAGGAGCTCTGTTGATTCTTATGGATTAATAATATCACTATTCTATTTCAATCTATGCTTGATTCTATTCTAAGATGTATCTTCGTTCCTCATCCTAATGGATTGGGAGTGTAACTTGACCGTCATCACTATTCACATAGGTTCTTGCTAGTCCTTGATGGGATAGTATTGAACCACAAGCTTGATTATACATCTCTTAGACGGCTAATTCATGACTTCGTTGGGGACTTCTCGAGACATCAGTTCAGCCGAGGTACGGGGCGATTAGGGCCATTGTGGTATAGGCTAGAACTAAAGAAACTGATGAGCGGATAATTTATACGCTTTTTGGCATTGTTTTTAGTATGTTTTTAGTAGAATCTAGTTACTTTTAGGGATGTTTTCATTAGTTTTTATGTTAAATTCACATTTCTGGACTTTACTATGAGTTTGTGTGTTTTTCTGTGATTTCAGGTATTTTCTGGCTGAAATTGAGGGACTTGAGCAAAAATCAGATTCAGAGGTTGAAGAAGGACTGCTGATGCTGTTGGATTCTGACCTCCCTGCACTCAAAGTGGATTTTCTGGAGCTACAGAACTCGAAATGGCGCGCTTCCAATTGCGTTGGAAAGTAAACATCCAGGGTTTTCCAGCAATATATAATAGTCTATACTTTGGCCAAGAATAGATGACGTAAACTGGCGTTCAACGCCAGCCTTCTGCCCAAATCTGGCGTCCAGCGCCAGAAAAGGATCCAAAACCAGAGTTGAACACCCAAACTGGCACAAA
>NC_029786.2:36227975-36235882 GCF_000816755.2 Arachis ipaensis | reverse complement strand
TGGTAGAGTTTCTACACTCCATAGATTAAGGTGTGGAGCTCTGCTGTTCCTCAAAGATTAATGCAAAGTACCACTATTTTCTATTCAATTCTTCTTATTTCGCTTCTAAGATATCTATTCGCACCCAAGAACGTGATGAAGGTGATGATTATGTGTGACGCTCATCACCATTCTCCCCTATGAATATTTTTCATGTTTTTGTTTTCATAAAAATTTCAAAAATCAAAAAAATATATTTCCCTTTTTCTCTCATCAAATTCGAAAATTTGAGTTGACTTTTTCAAAAGTTTTTAAAATCAAATTGTTTCTTATGAGTCAAATCAAAATTTTCAACTTGAAAATCTTATCTTTTTCAAAATCTTTTTCAAAAATCAAATCTTTTTCAAAATTCTTAGTTATTTTTGAAAATTCCAAAAATATTTTTCAAAAATCTTTTTCTTATTTTTATACCAAATTTTCGAAAATAACATAATTTGAAGTTTGTTACTTGCTTGTTAAGAAAGATTCAAACTTTAAGTTCTAGAATCATATCTTGTGATTTCTTATGGATCAAGTCATTAATTGTGATTTTAAAAAATCAAATCTTTTTCAAAACTAACTTCAATCATATCTTTTCAAAAATATCTTCTTATCTTATCTTTTTCAAAAATATCTTTTCAAAATATCTTCTCTAACTTCCTAACTTCCTATCTTTTCAAAATTTGTTTCAACTAACTAACTAACTTTTTGTTTGTTTCTTAACTTTTTCAAAACTACCTAACTAACTCTCTCTCTCTCATTTTCGAAAATATCTTCCCCCTTTTTCAAAATTTCTTTTTTTAATTTATTAATTATTTTATTTTTTAAATCTTAATTTTCGAAAATCACTAACATTTTTTCAAAAACTATTTTCAAAAATCACTAACTCCTTTTCAAAATTAATTTTCGAAAATTCACTTCCCCCTCTCATCTTCTTCTATTTGTTTATTGATATACTAACATCTCTCCCTCATTCAAAAAAAAAAAGGGATCTCTATTATTATTATTTCTCTGTGCCTTCTTCTTTGTCATATGAGCAGGAGCAAGGACAAGAATATTCTTGTTGAAGCAGATCCAGAACCTGAAAGGACTCTGAATTACAACTAACCAGTAAGCACCTGTTCAGAAATTTTTGAACAGGCAGAGGAGATGGCAGCCGAAAATAATAATAATGTAAGGAAGATGCTTGGTGACTTTACTGCACCTAATTCCAATTTACATGGAAGAAGCATCTCCATTCCTGCCATTGGAGCAAACAACTTTGAGCTGAAACCTCAGTTAGTTTCTCTGATGCAGCAGAACTGCAAGTTTCATGGACTTCCACCTGAAGATCCTTTTCAGTTCTTAACTGAATTCTTGCAGCTGTCAAGCTATTGACATTAAAGAAGCGCTTGTTGGGAGGCAACCCAATGTTTATCTAGTCTTATTTTTATTGTTTTTCATGTTTTCTTAGGTTCATGATCATGTGGAGTCACAAAATAAACAAAAAAAAATTTCAAAAACAGAATCAAAAACAGCAGAAGAAAAATCACACCCTGGAGGAGCATCTGTCTGGCGTTCAAACGCCAGAACAGAGCATAGTTCTGGCGCTGAACGCCCAGAATGGGAGCATCCTGGCGCTGAACGCCCAGAACAAGCATGGTTCTGGCGTTCAACGCCAGAAATGGCAGCAAGTGGGCGTTGAACGCCCAAAATGGGCACCAACCTGGCGCTGAACGCCCAGAGTTGTGTGCAAGGGCATTTTGCATGCCTAAATTGGTGCAGGGATGTAAATGCCTTGACACCTCAAGATCTGTGGACCTCACAGGATCACCTCAGGATCTGTGGACCCCACAGGATCCCCGCCTACCTTCACTCACTCTCTTCTCTCTTCTCAATCATCCTCTATTCTTCCCTATTAACTCTTTACCACTCACATCCAAACACCCACTTTCCTTCAAAATTCAACATCTCTTTCCCACCCAATCCCACCCATATGGCCGAATACACACAGCCATCCATCTCCACTATATCTTCTTCTTCTATTCTTTCTTCTTTTGCTCGAGGGCGAGCAACATTCTAAGTTTGGTGTGGTAAAAAAAGTGAGACTGAGCGGTTAAAGTCAAGGTCCAAAGCAAAAGAAGAGTGTGCTTAAGAACTCTGGACACCTCTAATTGGGGACTTTAGCAAAGCTGAGTCACAATCTGAAAAGGTTCACCCAATTATGTGTCTGTGGCATTTATGTCTCCGGTGGTAATACTGGAAAACAAAGTGCTTAAGGCCACGGCCAAGACTCATAAAGAACCTGTGTTCAAGAATCATCATACTGAACTAGGAGAGTCAATAACACTATTCGAAATCTGAAGTTCCTATAGATGCCAATCATTCTAAACTTCAATGGATAAAGTGAGATGCCAAAACTATTCAAGAGGCAAAAAGCTATAAGTCCCGCTCATATGATTGAAACTCTGTTTCACTGATAGTTTGGAATTTATAGTATATTCTCTTCTTTTTATCCTATTTGATTTTTAGTTGCTTGGGGACAAGCAACAATTTAAGTTTGGTGTTGTGATGAGCGGATAATTTATACGCTTTTTGGCATTGTTTTTAGTATGTTTTTAGTAGAATCTAGTTACTTTTAGGGATGTTTTCATTAGTTTTTATGTTAAATTCACATTTCTGGACTTTACTATGAGTTTGTGTGTTTTTCTGTGATTTCAGGTATTTTCTGGCTGAAATTGAGGGACTTGAGCAGAAATCAGATTCAGAGGTTGTGGACATCACAATTTCGTGCACCAGAAACAGTGTTCTCTGATCCAGAAGATCCAACCTTGTCTGTGGCGTTTTGAGTAGGATCACCAAGGGAATGGATTGCTAGAGCTTCACCCCCATTCAGATTGGATGACCGCTAACCTGGCGTTTGATTTGAAGCAGAGGAGATTAATGACCGCTGACCCGGCGTTAATCATATATAGCCTGCCATGGAATGAATCAATCAGAAGTTGGAGTAGAAGGTGAGAAAAGTTGATCCAAAAGGAAGAAGTATCTTCGAAGCCTCAACCGTTCTCATACCATTGATTTCACACCTATCTAATAACGTTCTATTTATTTATCTGTTTTTATGCGTTTTCTCGTGACAACTATATTTTCTATCCGCCTAACTAAGATATGCAAGATAATCATTGCTTGCTCAAACCAACAATCTTCGTGGGATCGACCCTCACTCACCTGAGGTATTACTTGGATGACCCGGTGCATTTGCTAGTCTATCTGTGCGAAACTTGCGGAGTTAGTGCATCCCCAAGTGTCTGTGCATAGCTTTTTCTCAATCATAATCAAATTCAGCTCATTGGGGAAATTTTCAGGGAGTTAATGTGCCCGGCTACATCTTGCGATGTAGGATCAACAGAATATCGAGTCTCGACCTGGAGCAAGTGGTGGTGAGCCACTGCATCTACCCAGGAAAACTTGTATCTCAGATATAAAGAAGTGCACAAGCCAATATATCATTCTTATTCATTTATTCAATATCATTATGGCCAATATTCATCAATTATATAATATTTTTGCACTTCTCAATCATAATTCATCATATCTCAAACTTTCTTTACTTCCAAGTTACCACCCCTTCATAGTTCAACCCCATTTACTATCATTACAACTAAGTTTTAGGGTCTTAGAGAGTAAAAATAGAGGTTAAGAAGTTTGAAATCATATTAAAATCACAAAATACAATATTGCTGAAAAATAGGATTCCGCATACACATGAGTAGTCATGCGTACGCGGGGGTGCATTTTACCGTGCTCGCGTATGCATGTACACTCCCGTGTATGCGAGACTTCAAAACAGAATGAAATGCTTGCGTCGCGTGCGAGTGTCTGCATATGCAACCCCTTAAATTTACATTCTCATGTATGCATGCACCCTCTCACATACGCAGGACATCAAAACAGAATAAAATGCCCACGTCGCGTGTGTGGTCGCGAACGCGAGTTCTGCAGAATGGCTAAAAATTGTTAAGTGCTGTAGAATCTACCTTTACACACCAAACTTCCGACGCGCATAACTTTTCCGTTAAAAATCATTTTTAGTTCGTTCTTCAAACGGCGTAAATTTCACGGTCTCAATTTTCATTTAAGACAAGTTTGGAAAAGTTTGAGAGTCCGGAAGCCGAGTTATAGCACGCCAAAATTTGGTCAAAAATAAGTTTTTCTTTAACAAATCTCAAACCTCTATTTTTGCCAATTTCATAGCTCAATAACAACACTCCAAGCTTTTAAGTAGCATCAAAATATACCAACCCACATCCCAATACTCACATTCATTTCATAGCACCCCAATGCACAACTTCAACAAGTTTAACCTCAACAATTCACATTCAATACAACCTTATACTCAATCATCAATATATCATTCTTGTTCATTAAAATCATCATTTCATCAACCATCCACCACATTCATATCAACACATACTATATTCACTGAAACCAATAAATATGCACCAAACACACAATTCAATCTATCCTAGGTCGTCTAGCCTAAGTTTTCACAAAACATTATATATTACATACGAGAAACCAAAACCATACCTTGGCCGATTTCTCCCTAAACTAGAGACACCTCAAATTGGCCCCAAGACACAGCCTCCAAAGTTCCCAACCTCCAAGATTTCAGCACTCACGGTTCAACCAAGCTTTCAGCCTCCACAATTATGCTCCAAAATCACATATACACTTCCTAATACATATTATTACACCCATATATAAAATTTCAATACTTAACCACAAATAATCAAGGAATTCACTAGGGTTTGAGAATCATTACCTTACTCATGCCTCAATTGAACAAAACCCGCTAATCCCTCAAGCTTAATTTGAGCCCAAACACCAAGACATCAAATTTCAATAACCAAACTCCCAAATTTTTTAAAATTAGGGGGGAATGAGAGGATGAGATTGAAACGAGGTTCCTTACCAAAATTAGTTACCAGGCTTCGTAGAGCTCGATGCGGTGAACGCGTGGCCACAAATGGCGCGGCGATCGGAGCTCGGAGTTGAGAGTTATG
Organism: Arachis ipaensis; assembly: GCF_000816755.2. Taxonomy (NCBI): domain Eukaryota; kingdom Viridiplantae; phylum Streptophyta; class Magnoliopsida; order Fabales; family Fabaceae; genus Arachis; species Arachis ipaensis. The sequence goes on along the minus strand of NC_029786.2, from coordinate 36,230,819 downwards.
TGGATTTGAATTCAATTCAAGGGTTTGTAACTTGGGGTGTTCTTCCCCCTCGTGTGTTTCAGTGTGAGTTTCATTTGGTGGAGGAGAGAGGAGTTGAAACTCTTTAAGTGTTAGATTGGTTGATTGGGCCTTGGGCTCGATTTGGACCCGATTCACCTAATTTGGCCCGTTTGGCCCAATTTTGGGTCAAAACCTTTAAAATTAGTGTTAAAATTCATGTTTTAATTATGTCTACATCATTAAACTCTAAAATTTAATTTTCTAATTTCTTTGTTTAATAATTAATTTATTCGTTAATTATTAGTTAATTGCGTGGGATTTACATGGCAGCTTCCTTTCAACAGGTAGGATGCGTGTTGCTAAAGCTAGATTAGAGATTTTTTGAACTTTAACAGAGATTCTGCGCACTTTTTTAGAGCTTTTTGACTGCCTTTTCAACATGGGAGTTGCGTGTTGTCAGGTTGTTTGCATGCAGGAGACAAGCTTGCTCCAAGAACATGCGATGCAACAGCTCTTTGGTCATTAATTTGGCTTCAACGAAGGTGTCGCATCTTCTGTTGTGTCAAGGTGAGGTGCCACATCTTCTGTTTGTTCAATACTGCTCTCTTTGCGGATAAGTCAACGACCTATGCATACGTGAAGTATCTACCAATGCTCCGCGATTTCAGTGGATTCACACTTACAGTTAGAGGAAGCACATCTCACGCATCTTTACAGGACCATTGTGTCGTACATCACAATACAATTGTAAGGAGATGGATGACCCTCTTAATGTTTTGTTCATTTGGGCGTGAGAGCAAATGCCATGACTTGCACTCGTTTTGAGACAGTAGCTTGCACCGGCTGATATACCAGTTGCTCGGAGGTAACAATACTATTCTAATCTGTATTTTGTTCGTATTTTATATGTGTTTTAACGCTATGTGTTGCAGGTGGAGCCATTGCACATGAAACAAAGCGTATAGATCGAAGATGGCAGCATCTTTTAGGTAGGAAATAGACGACATGGAAGAGGTCAGCGTTTCTACTCTGCGTATGTTAATATTAATTACGATATTAATTTTCTAATTTCGGATAATATGTTGCAGTTTGTCTGGTGGTCATAACAAGGACTGATCATACCCGCCGACTTACATGGACATCTTGAAGTATGTGGAACAATGATGTCCTTGTTGTCGTTAAGTGCATCGAATGGCACCTTGCATACTAAGTGATGCGCCAGCTTGGGCATGAACAACTCGTCCCTGATCCTGCAAAAATCATTAGAGTAGAGTACCATTGTAGAGTGTAGAACTATGACTGGAGCGGGTTACATGACGTATGGATAGAGATTTGGCACACTCGTCGTAACACTTGGTTGCGAGAATAGCATCCCCTTCCAATTACCAATTTTAGACTGTCTATTGATTATCGGACTTAGTGTACGGGTGCATTCGAGATATGGTTGAGATTGTCGGAGGGAGTTAATCAGCAACCACCACATCAACCACCTCAGCAACCACCACAACATTATCCAGTGTTTCAGCCATTCCCTTATTACCAACAATATCCACCCTAACAGCAACAACAACAACAACCAGAACCATTGCATCATCATCCACTATTTCAACCATTCCCTTATTATTACCAACAATATCTAGCATTATCTAGTGTTTCAAACTATATTAAGCCGCCAAATACGATAATGAGATTTTTGTACAAAATATTGCTTATCCTTTTTAACATATCACTTTTTTTGCTTTGACAGAGACCGTACTATAGCTCCACAAATGTCATAGTGTATGGAATGACAAACGAAAACGAATTATCACATGGAAAGCTCTCCCTCTCATGTGTATTCCGTTTAATCTTACCATTGTAATACACCATTATATTTGCTATATCCTCCATCATACTATCAACACACTAAAATAACACTCCTCATAATGAAGTAAATGGTAACGAGCTTCGCTTTTATAGACAGAGCATCCAACACGCAATTCACGTGTTGAAATCATATCGAATCAATACGTAACACATATCCAACACTCTCCCTACGTGTTGGATGAGGGCTCATCATGTGTCCAACACGCCCCTGTGTGTTGGTTGGAAGCTTGCCACGTGTCAAATACGTGTTTTACGTACTAACTCAACATACCACCTGCATATTGGACCTATTCCACCTGTAATATCCACCTACCTGCAATTATACCAAATAAGTTTATTTGTAATAAAAACGCCTCAAACTTTTTCGTATAAAAAAACATAAGTCAGGATAAATATCCATGGTAAAAAATTTTGTTACAGCACCTTTTTCCCAATCACACAACCCAATTATAAGCCAGCGTTTTAGCTGACAACAAAGCTGCAAAACTGCACAACCTTTAAGCTATGTGTTACCATAGATTTCTTGTGAAAAAATATCCATATTTTTATACAAATTTAATTTTTTTTATCCTATAATTCACTTTCATAATTTTTTTTTGTGAAATTACAATATTTACTCATGTGATAAAAATTCTAATTTTTACTATTACTAAGTTATCAAAATCAATTTTAATCAACTCTTAATAAAATTGATTATTGATTCATATGTTAGGTGTTAAAATTATGTTTTGCATTCAATATATAGTTACCAAAGCTGCGTTTGTTTACAGAAATAGGATATTGAGATAGAAACACAGAGATATAAAATCGTGTTTAACAGATGAGACATAAACAAAAACATTATATCCAGAGATACTAAATTAATATATTTTGTGTCTATTATAATAAAAAGAATACAAAAACACTAACAAATAACACAACTTATTTTTTATTTAATCTTTTATTATTCTTGTTAATTTTTTATAATTATACTTTTAA
>NC_029786.2:36224818-36227914 GCF_000816755.2 Arachis ipaensis | reverse complement strand
TCAATAATTTGAAAAATAAATGCAACCCAAAAGATAGAGTCACCAAAAGACTACACTTATATGAAAATTCCAGAGGATCCAAAACATATATATATTTTTCAAGAACTTTGTCACACACGATCGAATTCATTCTATATTTCGGGAATATTAATACCGAAAAATTAGTACTAAGAAACAAACAAAGCAAATCAAACCAGAGTGCCTTAGAGGCAGCACGTGAGCATTATGTTAAATATTTTTTTATAATGTCTAAATTTTATTTATAGAATTTATAAATAAAAGAATGAACCTCACTTTATCTTATTTTTACTTTTAAATAAATAAGACGAAAGTTACATAAACACCAAAGAATCCCTATGTTAAATATATGTTAAATTTTACAATTTTGTTACGTTATTTCTGTCAATTTTTACTAACTTTTATTTATGATTATATTTAATAAAAATGTCTTTGCAAATGTATCTAATAAAAATATCTTTTTTATAGTTGTGTTTAATAAAAATGTCTTTATAAATATATTTCTTAGATATATCTTTTTATATATATATTTAAAATATAATAATTAATTATTATTGATATTAAGTTGACAGATAATATATTAATATCTTATATTTTTTCTAAATTTTATTCAGTTAGATGTTAGCCAGAAGAGGTTTTGTCCCAATTGGTTCAAATGGACCAGTGGCGGTGCTGAAAGGTCCTTCTTTAAAGTTTTAATTTATTTATTTAGCTGTCAATGTTCCATGCTGGGTTGGCATTTGGCTATGTCATCTTACCCACAACTTGATAGATTCTACTCGTTTCAGCTTTAATGACCTTCCACCCCAGTTGATCAAATTAAATTATTAGACCGCAAACGCGTCAAAATGTTATAACAAAATTTTTAAATATACTGATACACCGATATTTTATTAAATTTTAACAATTAATTTTAATTTTATATATTATATATATTTTTTATAATTAAAATTAATAATTAAAAAAAAATTCTGGGGGTTTGACCACTACTCTTCCCCCTCCCTCCTTGTCGGTCCCTGCCTAAGGCAACAACTGTGTCCAGCTTATTAGGCTTATTAGCTTATGCAACTTCGAATGTCCTTCACTCCTTCCTCATTTCGAATAATCTCTAACTCGGTTCGTATAAATACCAACATTACCTCCTCCCCTTCCCACAAGCACTACTCACCCTTCTCTGATATCAACACAGCTACTCACTTATAACTATATTATTATTATTATTATTATTATTATTATTATTATTGCATTTTTCCAAATTAGTTGCAGAAATGGCTTCTTCAAGTCCCTCCTTGCTTCTAATCCCTCTTCTTGTTGGTTCTATAATGGTTGTTGCATATGGTGCCAAGTTAGACCAAGAAGTTGACATCACATGGGGCGATGGGCGCGCCAAGATGCTCAACAATGGGGAGCTACTCACTTTGTCACTTGACAAAGCCTCAGGTTCTGGTTTCCAATCCAAGAATGAGTATCTCTTTGGCAAGATTGACATGCAGCTCAAGCTTGTTTCTGGAAACTCTGCTGGCACTGTAACTGCCTATTATGTAAGTTCTTGTCATTGTTGATGTTATATAATAATGTGTGTACGTTGTGATTGAAGTTTTTATAAATGTGAGTTACTGTTACTCGTGTGCAGTTATCTTCAAAAGGAGCAACTTGGGATGAGATAGACTATGAATTCCTTGGGAATTTGAGCGGCGACCCCTACATTCTTCACACAAATGTTTTCAGTCAGGGCAAAGGAAACAGGGAACAACAATTCTATTTATGGTTTGATCCTACGGCTGATTTTCACACTTACTCCATCACTTGGAACCCCCAAAGGATTATGTAAGTACCCATTATTAATTGAATTATGTTCAGTTTCGATTAATTTTTTCTTTAAAAAAATCATTTTTAAAAGAGAAAAGTTATTTTATATTTAAATAGATTTTTTTAAAAAAAATTTAAATATTAAAAACATTTTATTTTTATTTTTCAAAAATAAAATATTGTTGATTTTTTTAAATATTTTTTAATAAAAATAATTTTAAAAAATATATCCAAATATGTTTAAAATTTTAATAAAATACTTTATTTTTGAAAAAAAATTACTTTTTTTACTTAAATGAGTCAATCCAAATCACCAACTAGCTACGTGTATATATTACTTCTGTTTATGGAGACTGACCATATATATTTGTTCCAATCTTAATTCAGATTCTCAGTGGATGGAACTCCAATAAGAGAGTTCAAGAACTCAGAGAGCATTGGTGTCCCCTTCCCAAAGAGCCAGCCAATGAGAATATATTCAAGTTTGTGGAATGCAGATGACTGGGCAACAAGAGGTGGACTTGTGAAGACAGATTGGACAAAAGCTCCATTCACAGCTTCATACAGGAACTTCAATGCCGATGCTTGCATATGGTCTAATGGCGCATCATCTTGTGGTTCTGGTTCTGGTTTAGGTTCTTCTTCTACTACTAGCAGTTCATCATGGCTCTCACAAGAGTTGGACACTACGGCACAAGAGAGGCTAAGATGGGTCCAGAAGAACTATATGATATACAATTACTGCACTGATGCAAAGAGGTTTCCACAGGGTTTTCCTCCAGAATGCAGAACCTCCTAAAAACAGACAAAATAGAATGCCATTATTGTAGATTATTTTATTGGTGCTGCTATTTTAATTTTGATTCTTTCATCCCTTTTCAATTTTGTCACCACTACGATACTAATAAGTATGAATTCTTTTATGTATGAAATATACGTATATTCTTTTTCTGTGTTAGATCTTGTGTCTTTTCTCATTTTTGTAGTTTTTCATGACCGTGATAACAAAAATAAGGTACCATGCAACAATCAAAGAAATTTATAAGGTACCTTGCAATGTGATAAAAAATATATTCGGTTCAAACCAAAATTTTTGTGCTTTCTTGTTAATGTTTTTCTCAAATTCTTTTTCCTTTTTTTTCCGTCATCTTTTTCTCTTTTTTTTTTTCATTTTTTTTGTTTCATTCTTTTAAGATGAATAAAAAATAAGAAAAAAAATCAAATAAAAAAATAAAAAACAAAAATTACTAAAATCATACTAAAAGAAGG
>NC_029786.2:36202926-36224813 GCF_000816755.2 Arachis ipaensis | reverse complement strand
TTTGTATAGTTTGTAAAAAAAAAAAGAAAATAAAAGTTTCCGCTTCAATTTAATTTTTGCAATTTTGATCAATTTTTAGTACACAATCGATTGTTTTAGCCGTTAAAAAAAAATAATTATCCAAATATTTTAAAATTGAATATTTTAGTCCTTCAAATTTTAAAATTCATAAAATAGTCTCCAACATTTATTTCTGTTAGACAATATAATTTTTCTGTTAGTCACTAGGAATGTTAATTTGTATATGTAACCATTAAGAATCCACGCCTGCGAGTTGGACAAATCAATTCCTAATGTAAAGTATAAAATAATCTCCGAAAAATTTTAAAAAATTCAAAACAGCTGCTAAAAAAATTCTAAAGATGTCAAAACAGTCCATTTGAATATTTTTTTTATCTTTTTCAAAAGTCAAAGTCTTATAGTATTTAATCAAATTAATAAAATATTATTAGATAATATATAATAAAAAAGATAAAAAATTTTGCATATGTATAGATAATTGTTACAAAATAAAATCTTACTGTGAAATATTAAATAATTTTATTTATTAATTCTAAAATGTGATAAGAAATAACATTATTTAATCATTAACCTGTGATGGTGCCGACGTCTTCTCCGAGGTGATGAAGCCGTTTGAGATCTTTGAGTAAGAATAAGGGGTGGTACCTATAAGGGACTCTGATATTTAAGTTAGTAAAAATTTTAGGTAGGTTTTGTGTAGATTAGAGTTGAAAATACTTGAGTTTGATGTGATATTTATATTGTCCGAAAAATAAGTTGTTATCTTTCTATAACTTATCTACCTATATTGGTGGGTGTTTATTCTCCCCTTTTATCTAGAGGTTGTTGGGATCTCATTTTGTATATATGAGCATGCTTGTATGTAAAGTTAAGATACTACATGCTAGGTCGGACCCAAGATGTCAGATGTGTTGGTGAGGCGAGTTTAGATTCTGTAGAGTGGGCTTTAGTCATTTTGGGCCTATTTTTGAGTCATGGGCTAGGGTATGAATGATGCCCCTGCTTGAGGCCGAGCTCTTACAATTCGGGCTCGTGTATTCAGCCAAGTCATTTCTTGTTATATACACAAGTCGGTCGAGTCAGTTTCACGACGTAGTCTCATAAGAAGAGATCGGCCGGCTTAACATGATTTTGAATTGATGTGACATTTCGTCCCTTTTATACCTGTTCGCGCGTCTCTTTGATTACCTTAGTAACCTGGTGTAGTCATTAAAAGCTTTTAAAAACATGGTGAAATTCTTTTTTCTTTTTTCTTTTAAAATCAAGGTGAAATTCTTTTCAAATCTTATCATCCTTCTTTTTTGTTTCAATTTCAGCAAAAATCCTTCTTTTTTTCTGAAGCTATTTTTTCTCTTTTTTCTTCTGTGCAAAATTCATTTTCTTGCTGAGCACCACTTTTGTTTCGGATTTCTTCTTCCTTGGCAGTCAATTGATGTTCGAGGATGCTTTCTACATTCGGGGTTGTCATTTCCGAAGTATGCGATTTTCATCCCTTCGTCATCAAAGGTTGGTGATTTCTTGCTAGTTTCTTTTTCTATTTTTGTTTGTATATTGTTGTAGTCTTTGTTGATTTCTTGCTAAAGTAGGGTTTGAAATGTTGAATCTTTTTTGAAAGTATACTTCTTTTGCTGCATAGTTCTTTCATTTGTGGCTTTGTAGTTTCTTGATGTCTCTACTTGTAAAATGTGTACTTTATTGCATGTAGATTGCCTTAGTGTGGTTGATATTTTTCTGGTTGCTTGTGAGTTTGGAGTTTATTTTGCTCTTAAATGATGCCATTGTCGCCTTTGATGATGGTGCCATTTGGGATTCCATGAACTGTGGTTATGCTTGTGGCTTCTTTGTTGTTGAAAATGGAAAAATATGTTTCGGTAATAACCTTCGACTTCTGTTGCTATTTGTCTGAGTTGTTTGTTGTCCGACTTATAGTAACGTATTTACCTTTCTTTTTGTGGGTATATTTTCTGTATATCTTGTTTAGTAGTGTAAGTTGTGCCTTCCAACATCCCCTCTGACTTAGATTGGGTAGATAGCATAGTTCTAGCCACTGTGTCTATAGTTGATAGAGATATATTAGAAGAGTTCTGACTTAAACATATAATTTGTAGGAAATAGGAGGATGAAGAGAATTATGTGTTAGAAGCCTCTTTTCGAGGTACCCAGGACAGAAAGGTGTTTTCCATCTTCGAGGATTCCTTCCATGATTTCAAAAATTACTATTTTAAGGTCCGACTTTCTAAGGGTGTCCGGCCTTTCTATCAAAATGAGAGGGGGCAATATATGTTCTATTTGTATTAGGAGGAGGTGCCAATAGTTGTAAAATATAATCTTGAGGATCTTGATGAGTTGGAGTAGAGTATAGTGGCCTTTTTCCAGGAATGTTGGGGTCAATTTCCTCATTTAGACACAGAAAATTTTGGTAGCAAAACCGAGCTATGTTCGGATTGAACTAGCTCGAGAGCTTTATTTTGTAGATAGCCTTTTATTTATATATCTTGTGTTTGCTAAGTCTTTGACCTCTTTTGCTTTCAAAAAAGGGACCAATGGCTCGGCTCATTACAACAGACTTAGGCAGGCCAAGAAGAATAAGGCTGCTCGATAGGCTAAGCTCAAGGAGGCTAGCAAGTTAGGTAGCACTTTCACCCCACCTCCAAAGTTGGGTCCAACCTCTTATCCATCTAGAAAATCTATGAAACCTCTTTAATGAATCCACATTTGATGATAATTTTTTGCTCGAAATGAGTGGATTTCATCACATAAACTTGTATTTATTTACTTGAATAGTATACTTTTGTACATTCTCTCTAAATTGCACCTAATTGTTGAAAACATGCTTTTTATACTGTAAATAGTCAATTTAATTCCACTTTTATTCCATTCGATACTGTGATATATTTTGTTGAGTGATTTCAGGACTAACAGACAAGGATGACTTTGGAGAAGTGGAAGGAAAGCATACAAAGTGGGAGAATTCATGAAAAAACAAATGAAAAGAGCACACTGGTGCATGCGTACACACACCTATCTAGCATACGCACAAGTGGAGCATTTTGGTGCATGCGAACGCACACATACCCTTATGTACACACAAGAGAGATTTCAGTAAGTGTGTGTACACACACATGGTTGTGCATACGCACAAGTACGAGCACGTGCCTGATTAAGAAAGTCACGTGGCTCACGATTTTAGGGGCCTCTTTGGCGCAAAAATGCTGAAGCTCTATCAAAAGGGGTAATATTCCAACACATACATACATCATTTTTAGCAAGTTTTGATTAGGTTTTAGTTAGTTTTCTCTTAGGAAAATACTATCAATTCTCATTAGGGTTTTATTAGCATTTTTGGTAGAAATTGCTATTTATATTTTCAATCTTGGATTCTAGCTTGTTTCCATTATAAGTTGCCTTTAATTTTCTCTTTAATTACACTATATTTACTCATACTTAGTTTAATTACTTGTGAATCTTTGAGTTTCTTGTTGATGAATTTGATGTTTTAAGGTTTATACATGCTTGATTGAGTTACTATTGTTGATTGTTTTCATTGATTAGTCATAGTTTCAAATATCTTTTGCAATTTATTATATTTTGTTATTGTGCCCACCAAGTATTTGTTGAAATGCCCATTTTAAATATGGCGTAGATTTTCTCTCCTTGACTTGGGGCTTGAGTAACTAGGATCCTAGAGTCATTAATGTCCAATATTAAGTGGTAAGTTTGGGTTGTTAGTTGCTCTTGTTTCCACTAACACTAGCTTTTTACTAAGCTTAATTAGTAAGTTAGTTAGGATTTGTAGATTGAGGCCAATTATGCCTACTTAACTTTTTTCATTATTTAGGGGTTAACTAAGTGGGATTAACTCATTGTAATTGCCATGGTTATGGTTATGACAAGGATAGAATTCCTTAACTCTCAACTCTAAGTCAAGGGTCTTTCATGCATTGAATTACATTCTCATTAGTTTATTGCTTCTATCGTCTTTAATTTGCATTAATTATTTTTTGATCTAGTGATAGCTTAGTAATTGTTCTTGTTTATGCTTGCTTAGTTCATTGTTTTGCTTGTTTGCTAATTCTAGTTCTTGTTATTTCATTGCTTTAGTTCATTTAATTTCTAAGTTCTTTAATTTCCGTTCTATGTGTGAAAACCCCCTAAATTCACAACCAAACTTGTGCACTTGATTTCTAGTCTGAGGAAAAACGACCCGAGAAGTAAAACTCTTGGTTTTTATTGATTTCAATTATGACACTCTTCTTTTAAACTTTGATTGAGAGTTATTAGTCGGTTTGGAACTATACTTGCAACATGATTCTTTTGTAAAAATTCTAAATCGACATTAAATCCTCCTATCAAGTTTTTGGTGTCGTTGACGAGGACTATGCAATTGCGTGTCATATTTTTTATTGTTGTGAATATGTGAATAATATGAATAGTTACTTCTTGCTTGTTAGTTGACACGAATTGGTAGAGAGTGCTTTTGTTTTGGTAGTTATTATTACTTATTAGTTGTTAGTTTATTTCTTTAATTACTCTTGTTTTGGTTTTTAATAATTCCTTAATTTCTATGATTTCCCAGTTGAATGACACAGTCGCTTCCAGACCCCAGCTTGGCCCTGTTTGATCCTGAGAGAGAAAGAACTTTAACTCACATTAGGCAAGCTCGGCGTCAGTTAGTGATGAATCCATATTTGATGATGATTTTTGGTTAGAATTGAATGGATTTTCATCGTATAAACTTACAATTATTCCCTTGAATAGCATGCTTTTGAACATCCCTCCCAAATTATGCTTGATTATGAAAATATGCGCTTTTGTGCCTAATTTAATCTATTTTATTCCATTTGCCTTCCATTCGATGCCTTGATGTTGTTTGTGAGTGATTTCAGGTGTATAAGGTAGGAACGGGTTGGAGAAAATGGAAGAAGAGCATGCAAAGTGGAGGAAACATAAAGAATCAAAGGAGATGAGTTCAGAGACATGTGCATGCGCACGGATGCTTGTGCGTGCACACGGCTGCTTGTGCGTACGCACAGCTGTCCAATCAGAGCGCGTAGATTTTTTCGAGCGCGTCGCGCGTCCATTCAAGCATCACTTAGTGTGCGTGCGCACGGCTACTTGTGCGTACGCACAGGACGAAATTTTTCGCAAGGTGTGCGGACACACGCATCTGTGCGTCCGCACAGGTATCCGCACATGGCTTCATTAAAAGAGCACGTGACTCACGATTTGGGGGCTTTGGAGGCCCATTTCTAAAGTTTTCTAGCTCATATTGGAGGGGAAATGAGGGACATAGGATAGCATATCATTAGTATAGTTTAGGAGTAGTGGTATGAAGTTTTTAGTTTTAGTTTTTTTCTCTAAGTTTTTCATCATCTCTATTAGGGTTTATGTTCCGAGGGTTACCTGAAACTGGAGGTCAATCTCGGATGAGATCTTTGGTACTGGTTGGAGATGACGTGTCCGGCTGGCTGGAGGCGGCCGGAGCTGTTGTGTTCGACTTGTTGGACTTGCTGCACTGCTGATCCTTGGCCACCGGAGGGTGGGGGGTACCTGCAAGAGACTCTGATGCTTAAGTTAGCATGGGTATTAGGCAGGTTTTTATGTAGAATCAGAGTATGAGTTATATCTGGGTGTTCCAGTGTATTTATAGTAGTGTGGGCTGACCTTTCTGATAAGATAAGTTAGTTATCTTATCTTATCTTATCCTGTTTTGGATGAAGTCAGCTTATCTTCAAGGGAACTGCCTTTATCTCTATAGGCTGGGATTGCCTTTGGATTGGGGTCGTGTTCCTCTATTTGGGCCCTTTATTGGGCTTTCCTGTCGATATGGGCGAGTTCTTTGTAACGAAGTCGGTCCGCTTGACCTTAACAGGTCGGTCGCTGCATCGTCGATCATCCCAGGTCGGATAGCTCGACCCAGGGTATGAACAGTGCCCCTGCTTGAGCTCGGTCTTCTTTGTCGAGGTCGAGTCCTTGACTTCGGTCCTTCTCGTAGCGAAGCCGAACTCAAGCATTTTGTCGACTTCTTTTGTAGCAGCTTTTGAATGTAGAACGTTTTCCTCTACAAGCGCGTGCTTTTATATCGGTGCTTTGAGAACGTGCGAGGGTTTAATGCCTTTTAATTTCAGCATTAATTGCCCCGTTTCCTTTTGGCTCTTTTATTTTGATTTTGAAAACCCAGAAACGGTTTCTCTTCTTTCGCCCTTTTCGTAACTTCTTCGCATTTTTCCCTTCATTCTCTCGCTTTCAACTTTTCTTTGTGTTGCGGCATTTGTTTGATTTTTCTGAAGCCTCTGCCTGGAGTTCGTGGTTTCGCGTTTCAGCCCAGTGACGTTTTCTTTTGCTCGTGTCTTTTCTTTTGCTTCGAGGTAGTGATTCCAGATTTCGCCGTCCCTCTTCACCTTCCCTGAAGTCTGCTGCCTTTTCAGGTTGGTACTAACTTTCTTGCTTCTTTCACGGCTTCATCTTTAGTTTTTTGGTGAAGCTTTTGCTTTTGCATGTTTTGAAAGTTTGAACCTTTTCATGATTTTGCATCTGTTTGTCGCTGTAAATGCGTTTTTCTTGGCTTTCTTTTGTGTGTTCCTCTGGCATTTCCGTCGAGGCTTTATATGGTTTTTGTTTGTTGCTTCTGATTTTTTACTATCTGATAGAAACCCTGCATCCGTTCCTTGCTTTGCTTGATTGCTTTTTGTCTGATTTCTCAAAAGTTCGTACCTTTGATGATTTTTATTTGACGTGTTTTGATGTTTTGGGAATGCTTTTTGCTTGGTTGACTGTGATGACTTATGCTTCTGGAAATGCTTGCTTGTTTGAAGTCTTTTTCTTGTTTGTAAGATGTTGGGGTGAGAGCTGTAGATTTTCCTGGAAACCTTGCTTTGTTACTGCCTCCAAAGGATGCCCCAAGATTTTGGTTTGAGTCTTGGGGTTTTCCTTTTCTGTGTGTTCACCTGCATCGTATTGAGTTGTTTTCTCCCTTGTCCGAGATGTTTTTAGTAATCCCATCTTCTTTTCTTACTTGTAGGATTAGTTGGCCTCATGTCTTCTCGCAATAACATTGTAGAGATGTCTTCCAGAGTTCCCGAGGGGATGTCCGATTGGCTGGACTCCCTTGTTTTGTTGTGTGTTTCTATTGTGGATGCTAAATTTTTCACAGAGCTGAGGAAGCGCTATAGGATTTGTGATAACAGTGCCCGCGAGAGTGATTATGAGCTTGTTGCTCCTGATTCCGATGGGAGAGTTTGTTTTCCGACTTCCGTCGAGGGGGAGCGTCCCTCTTTCTATGCTTATGAATACTTTTTCAGCCAATTAAACGTTACTTTCCCTTTTACTGCTTTTGAAACTAACTTGTTGTGGTCCTGCAATATTGCTCCATCCCAGCTTCATCCGAACTCCTGGGGTTTTATCAAAATATTTCAACTTCTTTGCCATGAGTTGGACATAACACCTTCTGAAACTCTTTTCCTTTATCTTTTTGTCTCGGCCAAACCTGGAGGTTCCTCTAGAAAGAAAGCTTCCTGGGTTTCTTCCAGGTCGGCCCAGGGGCATAAAGTTTTTGCCATGTATGACGAGTCGTTTAAAGATTTTAAGAACTATTTCTTCCGAGTCCGTGCCATTGAGGGGGTTCGCCCCTTTTTTCTTGATGAAAATGATGAGCCTGCTTTTCCTCTGGAGTGGTAAAAGAATGTAAGAGTGCCACGTTACACATGGAAAATGCTTAGTGAGGTTGAGCGGGCCTTTGTAGTTGTTCTCGAAGATTTGTGGGGGAAGCCTCCCCATCTGGACACGAAGAGATTTTTGAGTGATCCATCTTTGGTTCGGGCTGCTTTGGGTACTGTCTGATTTATTTTTATACTTGCTCCCGAGCTTTGTTTCTCCTGTGTTGTAACTTGTCTTTGTTTTTTGTGTTTTTCAGAGATGTCGAAGAATAATGATTCTATGAGAGCCTATAAGAAGGCGAAGAAGGCGACCGCTGCTTTAAACATCTCGGCCAAGGCGGCCGGAGAGGGGTCTTCTCAGCCTCTAGTTAAACCTCCTATACCGAGTTCTCCCGGGCCGAGGAGAGCAATTCCTACTCCCTGGGTCCGTCTGGTCGATCCTCCACAATCTTCCGTTGCAGCTTCCAGTGCCCCTCCTAGTAAAAAGCAAAGAACAACTGAGCCTTTCAACCTTGATGCTCCTGATTTTGATGCGGTTGAGTTTGTAGATCAACAAATCGGCCCTTATGGTGTTCTTCCTATGGACGACGTGTCGCTTCTTCATCATTTTGATTATATCACCCGGAGTGGTATTAAGTTGGCCCACATGGGGGCAGCCCTATATCGAACTACTCAAAGTCTTCCTCTCCATGCTACTAAAGCTTTTATGGAGGAGGCGAAACAGAAGTTTGATCGGATGAAGGACTTGAAGCGGGAGCTTGAAGTAAGGGTGGCCAAGTTGGAGAAAGACTTGGAGAATGAAAAGGCTAGTTCTACTTCTCTGGCTGGTTCTCTGAGACTGGCCGAGGACACGGCTATGCGGCATAAGGACAGTTATTTGACGTCTTACCGGGAGGTGTTGCATCTGAGAGAAGAATTGGAGAATGCCCGGGCTAATTATTCCGAACTCCAAGGTCATCTTGTTGGCAGTGTAACTGCTGCCTATGAGAACCCGAGGGAACAAGTTCGGGTTATTGCTCCCGAGGCCGACCTGACCCTCTTTAGCTTGGAGAACGTTGTCAGGGATGGCAAGGTTGTCCCTAATGACGAGGATGAGGATGATGTCGATCCTCCCCCTGTAGCCTCTACCAAGGTATCGACTTCTGCTGTCCCTGCCGAGGTTGGTCCTCCCGCTTCTGACCCCGACTGCCAGATCGTGAACCAGGATAACGGTACTGTAGATACCGTTCCTCTCCAGACTCGGCCTCCGTCTCCTCAGCCTGATGCTGCTAAAAAATCTTCTGACCCTTAGTTTTAACTTTATTCTGGATATGTAGTTGGCCCGGCTTGTGGGCTTTTTTAAACTCTTTATGTTTTGTTAATTGCTGACACTTTCCCGTTGCTTGTCTAGCAACTTTTGTTTTTTATGAAAAACAAATGGTAGCATGCTTTAGCTTTTTTGAGATAGGTTTTGGTGTCCTCTGAGGCTTTTATAACCTTGTGGATGATATCGCGCTTTTTGTGCTTGACTTGGTATCTCTTTTGGATTGCTTTGTATTTTGTATCTTGAATCCTGTGTGGTTGTGACTAGGTAGGTCTAACTTGATTTTTGGTTCGTTCTCGCTCCGGCTTGTATTTCTGACGATTTGTAACCGATTTCTTCAAGTTAGTCCTCCAAGTTGTTTTCGCAGTCCTTTTCTAAGTTATTTTTGTAATCCCTTTCCTGGATCTTTGTCAGGTCTCTTTCAGGGATTGCTTTGATGACTTTTAAGTAGTAGGAGTCCGACTTGGTTATATCAGTCTCCTTTAAGTTATTTTTGTAATCCTCTTTTTTGGATCTTTGTCCGATCTCTTTCAGGGATTACTTTTATAACTTTTTAGTTGTAGGAGTCTGACTTGGTTATATCGATCTCCTTTAAGTTATTTGTAGTCCTCTTTCTTGGATCTTTGTCAGATCTCTTTCAGGGACTACGTTGATAATTTTTAAGTAGTAGGAGTCTGATTTGGTTATATCGGTCTCCTTTAAGTTATTCGTAGTCCTCTTTCTTGGATCTTTGTCAGATCTCTTTTAGGGATTACTTTTATAACTTTTTAGTTGTAGGAGTCCGACTTGGTTATATCGGTCTCCTTTAAGTTATTTGTAGTCCTCTTTCTTGGATCTTTATCAGATCTCTTTCAGGGACTACGTTGATAACTTTTAAGTAGTAGGAGTCCGACTTGGTTATATCGGTCTCCTTTAAGTTATTCGTAGTCCTCTTTCTTGGATCTTTGTCAGATCTCTTTCAGGGACTACGTTGATAACTTTTAAGTAGTAGGAGTCCGACTTGGTTATATCGGTCTCCTTTAAGTTATTTGTAGTCCTCTTTCTTGGATCTTTGTCAGATCTCTTTCAGGGACTACTTTGATAACTTTTAAGTGGTTTGTCTGAGTCTCAACTTGGTGCCTCATTAAAAAACCTTTTCAGGAAAAAGAGTGCATCCAATAATGAGATCTTTTATCTTTTCTAACTGTAGTACCTTCTGAGGTTGCAGGCGTGCCATGACCTGGGAAGCTCTCGTCCATCGAGTTCAGACAGTCTGTAGTAGCCCTTTCCAAGTACTTTTACAATTCGGTAGGGCCCTTTCCAGTTTGCTGCCAGCTTTCCCTCTCCTGGTCGAGTTGTTCCGATATCATTTCGGATTAGGATGAGATCATTTTATGTGAAATTTCTCGGCACTACCCTTTGATTATATCTAGAAGCCATTCGGCGTTTTAGAGCTTCTTCCCTGATCCGAGCTCTTTCTTGGATTTCGGGTAACAAGTCGAGCTCTTCTCTCTGAAGTTGGAAGTTTGCTTCCTCATTGTAGTGAACTACTCTGGGCGACCCTTCCTCAATCTCTATTGGAATCATCGCCTCTATTCCGTATGCTAATCGGAAGGGGGATTCCTTCGTGGTGGAATGTGGCGTTGTTCGATATGCCCACAGGACCTGTGGGAGCTCTTCTGCCCAGGCTCCTTTTGCATCTTGTAATCTCCGTTTTAATCCAGCCAATATGACTTTGTTAGCAGCTTCGGCCTACCCATTGGCTTGTGGATGTTCGACGGAGGGGTACTGGTGCTTTATATTCAAGTCGGCTACTAGTTTTCTGAAGCCTGCATCTGTGAATTGGGTGCCATTGTCTGTGGTTATTGAATATGGAACCCCGAACCTTGTGACAATGTTTCGATATAAGAATTTCCGGCTTCGTTGAGCGGTGGAATTGGCTAGGGGCTCTGCCTCGATCCACTTTGTAAAGTAATCTACTCCCACTATGAGAAATTTAACTTGTCCTGATCCTTATGGGAAGGGGCCGAGAAGATCGAGTCACTATTTTGCAAACGGCCAAGGCGAAGTCACGCTGATGAGCTCCTCTGGCGGGGCGATGTGAAAGTTGGCATGTTTTTGACATGGTGGACATGTCTTTACAAATTCTGTGGCTTCTTTCTGTAGAGTTGGCCAATAAAATCCCGCCCGGAGCACTTTTTTGGCGAGAGCTCGTGCTCCGAGATGATTGCCACAAATGCCGCCGTGTATTTCTTCTAGCACTTCCCTTGTGTTGGAGGTCGGCACGCATTTTAGTAAAGGTATTGAGATTCCTCTTTTGTACAGAATGTTGTTTATGATGGTGTAGTACTGTGCCTCCCTTTTTAACTTCTTTGCCTCCTTTTCTTTTGCGGGGAGTGTTCCTTCTTTGAGGTAGTTGATTATGGGGGTCATCCATCCTTGGTCCTGACTTGTTATGGTCAGGACTTTTTCCTCTTCCGAGATTGACGGGTTTTGCAACATTTCCTGGATGAGGCTTCTATTGTTGCCCCCTGGTTTGGTGCTGGCTTGTTTTGAGAGTGCATCAGCTCGGGCATTTTGTTCGCGGGGTATGTGGCAGATCTTATATTCCCCAATTTGTCCGAGTAGTTCCTTGGTTTTATCCAAATATTTTTTCATGGTGGGGTCTTTGGCTTGGTAGCTCCCTGTTATTTGTGATGTGACCACTTGTGAATCGCTGTAAATGTTGAGTTTTTGAGCTTCGACCTCTTTAGCCAGCTTCAAACCAGCTAATAATGCTTCATATTCTGCTTGGTTATTGGAGGCCGGGAACCCGAACTTGAGGGAGAGCTCAACTTGGGTTCCTTGGTTGCTTTCTATTATCACGCCTGCACCGCTTCCAGTTTTATTTGAGGAACCGTCCACGTAGAGATTCCATTCTGTGGGAGTTTCCAGGGTATCTGTGAATTCTGCGATGAAGCCGGCCAGATACTATGATTTGATGGCCGTCCGAGCTTCATATTGGAGGTCGAATTCTGACAACTCGACTGCCCATTGCAAAATTCTGCCTGCTAAATCTGTTTTTTGCAATATTCCTTTTATGGGCTGGTTAGCTCTAACCTTAATGGTGTGAGCCTGGAAGTACGGGTGGAGTCGTCGAGATGTTAGGATGAGAGTATAGGCAAATTTTTCTATTTTCTGGTAGTTCAGCTCGGATCCCTGTAGTGCTTTGCTAATGAAGTAGACGGGTTGTTGCCCATTTTCGTCTTCTCTTACTAGTGCTGAGGCTATCACCCGGCTTCCTACTGCGAGATATAATATGAGTGGTTCTCCTTCTCGTGGTCGAGATAGGATAGGTGGCCGTCCTAAGAACTCCTTGAAGTCTCGGAAAGCTTGCTCACATTCTGTCATCCATTCGAACTGTTTTTCCTTTCTTAAAGTAGCATAGAAGGGGAGAGATCTTATCGCAGCTCCTGCTAAGAATCGGGATAGGGCAGCCAGTCTCCCGTTGAGTTATTATACTTCTTTGACACAGGTTGGGCTCTTCATGTTGAGTATAGCTTGACATTTGTCTGGATTTGCTTCAATTCCCCTTTGTGTGAGCATGAAGCCCAAGAATTTTCCTGCTTCAACTGCGAATGTGCATTTTGCGGGGTTGAGTCGCATGTTATGCTTCCTTATAGTGTCAAACACTTGAGCCAGGTCGGACAATAATGTATCTTCGCTTTGTGTTTTTATCAACATGTCGTCCACATAGACTTCCATGATTTTTCCGATGTGATCTGAGAAGACTTTATTCATTAGCCTTTGATAAGTAGCTCCCGCGTTCTTGAGACCGAAAGGCATCACGATGTAGCAGTAGTTCGCCTTTGGTGTTAAGAACGAGGTCTTTTCTTGATCTGGTGGATACATGGGGATTTGGTTGTATCCCGAATAGGCGTCCATAAATGAGAGGTATCTATATCCGGAGGAAGCATCTACCAGAGCGTCAATACTTGGGAGTGGGTATGGATCTTTTGGGCAGGCTTTGTTGAGATCGGTGTAATCGGTACACATGCGCCACTTTCCGTTTGATTTTTTTAACCAAGACGACGTTGGCTAGCCATAGTGGGTACTTGACTTCTCTTATGAATCCTGCCTCCAGTAACGTTCGTACTTGTTCTTCCACAGCTTGGGATCATTCTGGTCCGAGTTTTCTTTGCTTCTGCTGCACCGGCCGAGATCCTGGATAGACCGCCAACTTGTGGCACATTAGCTTAGGGTCTATGCCTGGCATGTCTGCGGTTTTCCATGCGAAGAGGTCGACATTATCTCGTAAGAATTGTATCAGTAATTCTTTTGAGTCTCCTCTTAGGACCGTGCCGATATTAGTCGTTTTGTCCGAGGTGTCTCCAATCTGAACCTTCTCTACCTCACCTTCTGGGTGCGGACGGAGTTCTTCTCGACGCTGAGCTCCGCCAAGCTCAATGGTATGAAACTCTTCTCCTCTGCCTTTGAGGTTTAAGCTCTCGTTATAACAGCGACGTGCCATCTTTTGATCTGCTTTTATCGTGGCTATCCCTTCTGTAGTTGAGAATTTCATGCATAGATGTGGAGTTGAGACTATTGCGCCGAGTTGATTGAGTGTTGTCCGACCTATGAGAGCATTATAGGCTGAACTTACGTCGACCACAATGTAGTCTATTTTGAGGGTCCTAGATTGGTTCCCTTTTCAAAAAGTAGTGTGTAGCGATACGTATCCCAGCAGTTGTATCGGAGTATCTCCTAGTCCAAACAGATTGTTCGGGTATGCTCTAAGTTCCTTTTCGTCTAAACCGAGCTTGTCGAAGGCTGTTTTGAATAAGATGTCGGCAGAACTCCCTTGGTCTACTAGTGTGCGGTGTAGATTGGCGTTTGCCAGTATAATAGTGATGACCATGGGATCGTCGTGTCCCGAGATGATGCCGGATGCGTCCTCTTTAGTAAATGTTATCGCCGGGATGTCGGGTGCTTCCTCCTTTCCCTCAACATGATATACTTCTTTGAGATATCTCTTTCGAGACGATTTGGAGATCCCACCTCCTGCGAATCCGCCGTGTATCATGTGGACGTGTCTTTCTGGTGTCCGAGGTGACCATTCAGATCGTCCGTCATCTTCATCTCTCCGTCTTTTTCTTTGGTCATCATTCCGGGTGGCCAGAAATCGATCTAATTTTCCTTCTCTTACCAATTTTTCTATGATATTTTTCAAGTCGAAACACTCGTTGGTAGAGTGCCCTCGAACTCGATGGTATTCACAATATTCCTTCCGGTTTTCTCCTCCCCTTTTGCCTTTGAGTGGCCGCGCTGGGGGATTTTTTCTGTATGGCAGACTTCTTTGTATACGTCGACCAGGGATGCTTTGAGAGGAGTGTAGTTGTGGTATTTTTTTATTTTCTCACCCTGTCGATCTTCTTTTCTTTTGGAGTCCTTGTCTTTGTCTCGGTGGGAGGCCCCAGATTTTGAGGTTTCTCCCAGCCGAGCGTTCTCTTCCATGTTGATGTATTTTTCTGCTTGCTCCTGTACTTCGTCTAAGGAGGTAGGATACTTTTTTGATATAGATTGGCTGAAAGGTCCCTCTCGTAAGCCATTGATAAGCCCCATGATGGTGGCCTCTGTTGGTAAACTTTGTATGTCCATGCATGTTTTGTTGAATCTTTTCATGTAGTTGCGGAGGCTCTCCCGATCTCCTTGCTTGATCCCTAGTAAGCTGGGTGCGTGCTTGGCCTTATCTTTCTGGATGGAGAATCTGGCCAGGAACTTTTTGGCCAGGTCGTCGAAGTTTGAGATGGACTTCGGAGGTAAGTTGTCGAACCATCTGATCGCCGTTTTCGTGAGAGTTGTTGGAAAAGCTTTGCAGCGAACGGCATCTGAGGCATCGGTAAGGTACATTCTGCTTCTGAAATTGCTGAGATGATGGTTAGGATCTGTAGTGGCATCATACAAAACCATATCCGGGAGCTTGAAATCTTTTGGGATTTTGGTCTTCATGATTTCCCTGGTGAATGGATCCTGTTCTTTGCGTGAATTTTCCTCAGGAGTGGTCCGAGGAGCTTTTGATTTGAGGTCGGCCTCTAATTGCTGTAGTTTTTCTTCTAGTTCTCGACGTCGCCGTACTTCTCTTTGTAGATCCTTTCCGATCTCCCGTTGTTGCTGGGTTTCTTTCTCAAGTTGCTATAAGCGATCTTGAAGTGCTTCCATGGCTCTCGGATTTGGTGAGTTTTTGTCCCCGTTGGATTCCGGAGTATCCTTTAGTGTAGTGTCCGCGTTCTTGTATGGTGTTCTGTTCTCCAGATCCGAGTCGTGCTCGTTGTCATGGCCGTCCGCCATGGTTTTGGGATGACTTTCAGGTTCCCCGGCAACAGCGCCAATGTTCCGAGGGTTACCTGAAACTGGAGGTCGATCTCGGATGAGATCTTTGGTACTGGTCAGAGATGACGTGTCCAGCTGGCTGGAGGTGGCCGGAGCTGTTGTGTCCGACTTGTTGGACTTGCTGCACTGCTGATCCTTGGCCACCGGAGGGTGGAGGGTACCTACAAGAGACTCCGATGCTTAAGTTAGCATGGGTATTAGGCAGGTTTTTATGTAGAATCAGAGTATGAGTTATACCTGGGTGTTCCAGTGTATTTATAGTAGTGTGGGCTGACCTTTCTGATAAGATAAGTTAGTTATCTTATCTTATCTTATCTTGTTTTGGATGAAGTCAGCTTATCTTCAAGGGAACCGCCTTTATCTCTATAGGCTGGGATTGCCTTTGGATTTGGGTCGTGTTCCTCTATTTGGGCCCTTTATTGGGCTTTCCTGTCGATATGGCCGAGTTCTTTGTAACGAAGTCGGTCCGCTTGACCTTAACAGGTCGGTCGCTGCATCGTTGATCATCCCAGGTCGGATAGCTCGACCCAGGGTATGAACAGTTTATATTAGGGTTTTGCATTCAAGTGCCATTTCCATTTTTGATCTTGGATTTTGCTAGCTTTTATTGTATGTATTCTCTTGTTATTACTCTTTATAGTTACATTGTCATTACTCTTTCTTCTAATTCAAGTTATAGTTCAATTTTGCTTCTCTCTTGCAATTTCAATTTCTTGTTGATGAATTTGATGTTTGATGTTTGTTTCATGCTTTCTTGTGTTATTATTGTTATTGAGATTAATTGTTGCTTTTAGTTTCAAGCCTTTTCTCATTTTCTCCATGTCTAAGGTTTTTGCCCACCAAGTGTTTGACAAAATGTCAAACATGATTTTAGGCTAAATTTTTGGGTTCTTGACTTGGGTAAAGTGAGCAATTGGATTTCTAGAGTTGGAATGTCCAACATTTAGTTTCAATTCTTGGATTGTTAATTGTTCTTGTTCCCACTAACGCTAATTTGTTGCTAAGGCAATTAGCAAGCAATTTAGGATTTGTGGGTTAAGAACACTTATGCTCATTTAACTTACTTTCCGATGTGAGGGTTGATCAAGTGAGACTAATCCATTATAATTGTCATAGTTGTGGTTCCAACAAGGAAATGACCCTTAGCTCACTCCAAGCCAAGCCTATTTTTGATGCTTTCAATCTTTCATACACTTCTATGTTAATCTCTTTTATACTTTACTTGTTTATATTACATAGTCGATTCTTTAATTTCTTCATTAGTTGAATCATTACAATTTTTCATGTTCTTTTATTGATTTATATGTTCATTTATTCATTGACAACTCCTTGATCACTACAACCGAATTTGCACACTCATTGTTCTAAAGTACTCCTTGGGAGACGACTCGGGAGTCAAATACTCTCGGTTTTGAATTAGTTTTGAATTGTGACATATTTTGTGAGTTTCCAATTTGATTGATGGCCAACTTGTTGGGTTAGGACTATACTTACAACGTCAATTCCATTTTTGGTAATCGAGTTCCTAACTCGTGCATTTGGGGCTTTCGTCAGTTAGCATTTGTGTATAGTGAATCGGATTCTCTTGACGAGCAACCCGATTCATCGTCGCCCTCTAACTGTGATTCTCATTCTTCATTTAATGAGGGAACCTTGTATTCTGAAGTTTCTATGAGTGATTTAGGTGACGGAAACATGGCGGCACCACAAAAAGTCACTCTTATGGAAGTGGGAGCTCCGGACATCACTTTGCAACCATTGCAAGTTCGTTACCCGGATTTGGATGCAAACTTTGAACTTAAGATTGAGTTAATCAACTTTCTTCCTAAGCATCATAGGTTGCCAGGTGAAAATCCAGTTAAACACTTGAAGGACTTTCAAGTGGTGTGCTCAACCACAAGGAGGCATGGATCAGATGAGATAGATGTAATGGTTTTTTCTTTCCCTTTCTCTTTAGAGGGAAAAGCAAAGGAGTGGTTTCATACTTAGCTGGATGAGGTGATAACCAACTGGGATTTGTGGAAGAAGGAGTTCCTAGATAAGTTCTTTCTACCTTAAAAGACGGATCGTTTGAGGAAAGTGATTTCTTGTATTATGCAAAGAGATGGTGAGATACTTTATGAGTATTGGGAATGTTTCAAGAAGTTGCTTGAGTCTTACCCTCACCACTGCATTGAGGATTTGGTGCTCATAAGTTATTTTTGTCAAGGCTTAGTTTCACAAGACAAGCTTCTTATTGATGCCTCAAGTGGAGGATCTCTCACTAAGCATAAAACTACGGAAGAAGCATGGGAAGTCATTACAGATTTAGCAGATTCAACACAATACTTGAGTGCAAGGAATCCCTAACCAAAGTCTATTAGTGAGGGTTTTCCTTTCGGTGATGCTATCTTGACTAAGACACTTGGTGAAATGACCATTTTGTTGAGACAAATCAATCAAAGTCAACAAGTGCCACCAATGCTCTTAGCTCAACCTCAACCACCTCAGATTGAAGGACCTTCTAGACCATGTGGCATTTGTGCTTGTAGTAGCCATTATACCGATGAATATCCACAAATTCAAGAGAACAACACATTGGTGGTAGATAAACCTTATCCACAAAGGTCAACTTTCCATCAAAGCAATCAAGGGTCATATCAATATGGAGAAAATCAAGATCAAGGGTGGAGAGATAACTCCAACCAAAGATAGCAACAACCCTCTCAAAATCACCCATTTCAATCCCAACAAGCTTACTATCATCAACTATCTCAAAATCAATAACCCCCCATTCTACCAACCACCACAATTCCACCGACAACCATACCAACCACAAAGCCCACCCCACTCACAATCAAACCAACAATCACATCACCAACCACCATATCAATCCCTGCCTTAATTAAGATACCAACCACCACACACTAGACCAACCTTCCACCAAAATAACCAAACCTCTTTCTTTAACAACCCCAAGTGGATGATACACTTCGGACCTTCATTCAAGAGCAATGGGAGTTCTAAAAGAAGCAAGATACATATATGGTGACCATAGCAGAGGCCTTGTCCTATTTGATATTACTACCATCCAACAACAATCACAACACCTCCCAACCATCAACATCTAGTGATCTACCCTCTCAACTTCAACCAAACTCCAAGGGTAGCATCAATGCAATCACCCTAAGGAGTGGTACAAAACTTAAAGAGATTGACCTTAAGCCTACAATTATGATGGAGGATATCCATGATGAAGAAGTTGATGAGGAAGTGGACTTGGATGAGAATGAAAAAGGAGATGTTGCAAAGAAAGAGGAGGAACAATTAAAGCCCAAAGAGCTAAAGAGGAAGAACATCTTAGAAGGACCAACTCCTATACCTTTTCCAACTGTGGCCAAGAAGGCTAAAAAGCATGAAGAGTTGGATTCCAATGTGGTGCAAATTTTCAAGATGGTTGAGGTAACCGTTTTATTTTTTGATGCCATCCAACAAGTTCTAAATATGTTAAATTCCTTAAGGATGTGTGCACTCACAAGGAGAAAATTGGTAAGCTAAGAATGAATCTGGTGAGTAATTCTATTTCCTCTCTCATAGGAGGTATTCCTGAAAAATATAGTAATTCTGATTCTTGCTTGGTATCTTTGTGATTGGTGGGATACAAATCATGGATTGTATGTGTAATTTAGGGGCATGTGTGCGCATTATGCTACTTTAGATTTATGGAAAGTTGAATTTGGCACTGTTGAAGTGGTCTAGGGCTAGATTTGTGTTGTTCGATAAAAGCATAGTTTCGGTTGTGGGCATTGCTGAGAATATGTTGGTGAACATTCAAGATTTAACCTTCCCGGTAGACTTTCATATCTTGAAGACACCTCCAATTGACTCCGATAGGCCGTCTTCTATCATACTTAGAAGACCATTCTTGAAGACATTCTAGTTCAAACAAGATGTATTTTCGGAAGCCTATTCTTTTGAAGCTGAAGGAAACGTAGTGAGGTTCAAATTGGAGGGGACCATGAGACACCCACATGAGGTGTATTTTATGTTTGGATGTGATATAATTGAAGAAGATGAAGTTGAAGTCTATCTCGGAAGTAATGAGGAGGTAAGTGTCAACGAAAGCACGGGAGGAGTTAAAAAAGAAGATGAAAGAGCTCCACCATTTCCAAACCATCAACAAGACAAGGAGTCCACTCTCACATTGAAGGACACGCATGTCAAGCACAACAAGGAGTTATAGGTGTTCCTCCTTGGGGATACCCCGAAAGACAACCATTGAAGTCATTCCTGTCTAACTTAAGGACATTAAAGAAAAGTGTTAGATGGGAAACATCCCACCATGGTAACATGCTTCTAACTCTTCCCTTTTATCTTTTATTTATTGAATTTTTGCTTCTCTTGGTTAGCCTAGTTAGGTTGAATTTTAGTATAGATCTTTTGTTTTTATGGTAGAATAGGTTTTGGTGGTTGAAAAACTATGTGAATACCATGTTTGATGACTTTAAAGCCTTAATTTTTTGCAAAACAAGGTTTTGTGTGTAGGCACGCTACTGTTCATGTGCACAGATAGTTTTGAATGCTTTGTTGCGTGCATATGCACACTGCTATGTGTATCCACACTTTCCCATTTTCTCTTGAATCATGCGTATGCATGCATTGTTGCGTACGCAACCTCATTTTTTATCTCTCCGTCGCGTGCGTACATACCATTGGTGCGCACGCACACTGACGCATGAGCATCTTATACCTTTTTATTAGCATTTTCTAGTTGTTTTTAGTCAGATTTTATTAAGTTTTATTATATTTTAGTACAAAAATCCTTTTTGGATGCTACTTTGAGTTTTTGAGTTATTTTTATGATTTCAGGTGAATTTTGGGCGAATTTGGCAGAGTTTTGTGCAAAAACAAAGAAAGGATAGTAGATGTTGTCAACCCTGACCTCCTTGCATTCTAACGAGCATAACCTGAGATACAGAGGTCCAATTGACGCGGTCTTAATATCATTAGAAAGCTAACTTCTAGAGCTTTCCAATGATATATAATAGTCTATACTTTTTTTCTAGAATCACTGCCAAATCTGGCGCTAAACGCCGAGCCTGGCGTTTAGCGCCCAAGAAGGAGTAACTACCGGTGCTGAACGCCCACAAGAATGCCATAACTACCCCTTTTTGGCGCTGAACGCCAGTAGGGGGCCAGAATCAGCATAGTTAAACGCCCCCAGCAGCCCGAATCACTCCTCTTTGGGCCTCTCAAGTGGATTTAGTACTTCTTAGCCTATTTTATTTTATTTTTGTAATTTTTATTTACAAACAATATCTTTTAGGTTCAGAATTCAATATTTCATTTTAGTTTCAATTCAAAAGATTTGATTTGATCTAGATTTGATTTTGTTTTGATTTAGTTTGAATTTGAATTTTAGGTTTAATCTTAGAGGTTTTTACTATAAATAGGGGACTTTCTTCCTCCTGAGAATCATGCCTCCCAGGAGGGGAGATCTTCTCTCAGCACTTTTGAGAACTCTGTTTTTTTTTGTAAAGTTATGAGAAACAAATCCTCTTGGATAAAGTTAGGAGCTCTATTTATTTCTACGGATTAAAGATTATTACTCTTCTATTTTAATTAATGTCTGATTCAATTCAAAGGTGTTGTTTTCGTTTTAATCTTATGAATCTAGGTGGAACAAAAGTATGGCCCTTATTCTACATGAGCTCTTGTGATTCTCGAGAGAGCTATCTCGCTTGAGCTACAGCTTGAAAACACTCCTCCTAAAATGCTAATTATCTGGACTAATTGGGATATGTGACATATAATCCTCTTATATTTGGGTAATTAGGGTTTCTGTGGCATATAAACTAGAATTGGACTTAAACCTCTAATTGAAATTAAGTGACCAAGAAATTGGTGGTTAACTAGGTTAGAAGAGACTAAATTACTAAGGAATTAGGGTATAGTCATATATATTTTTCCATGAATTAAATCTTGCATGATTAAAATAGTTTGGTAAGAAATAGAAATTTGGAAGATAAACAACTCTAAAACTTTAACTATTTTCTCATATATATTTCACAACCCATTTACTATTTGCCTTTAATTCTCGGAATTTACTATTTAATGCTTTACAACACCAAAACACTAATTTCTGTTTGTCTAATGGTGCACAAATTGTGAATCACACTTTTCACAACTCGTACCACTAACCAGCAAGCGCACTGGGTCGTCCAAGTAATACCTCACGTGAGTAAGGGTCGAATCCCACGGAGATTGTTGGTTTGAAGCAATCTATGGTTATCTTGTAAATCTTAGTCAGGAAGTCAGTTATGTTTATCAGTTGAATTGCAAATAAACAAGAGAGCACGAATTAAAGGTTACTTATTATGCAGTAATGGAGAAAATGTTGGAGTTTTGGAGATGCTTTGTCTTCTGAATCTCTGCTTTCCTCTGTCTTCTTGTTCACGCACGCACGTCCTCCTATGGCAAGCTGTGTGTTGGTGGATCACCGTTGTCAATGGCTACCTTCCATCCTTCCAGTGAAAACTACGCTCACGCGCTCTGTCACAGCACGGCTAATCACCGGTTGG
>NC_029786.2:36200160-36202887 GCF_000816755.2 Arachis ipaensis | reverse complement strand
TGGATCATCACCTTCATCACAGTTAAGCGCGAATGAACATCTTAGATAGGAACAAGAATGTTTGAATAGAAAACAGAAATACTTGCATTAATTCATCGAGACACAGCAGAGCTCCTCACCCCCAACAATGGAGTTTAGAGACTCATGCCGTCAAAGAGTACAAAATTCAGATCTAAAAATATCATGAGATGCAAAATAAGTCTCTAAAAGTTGTTTAAATACTAAACTAGTAGCCTAGGTTTACAAAAAATGAGTAAACTATGATGGATGATGCAGAGATCCACTTCTGGGGCCCACTTGGTGTGTGCTGGGGCTGAGATTTAAGCAATTCACGTGCAGAGGCCATTTGTGGAGTTGAACGCCAGTTTTTGTGCCAGTTTGGGCGTTCAACTCCAGCTTTTGATCCTTTTCTGGCGCTGGACGCCAGAATTGGGCAGAGAACTGGCGTTGAACGCCAGTTTACGTCATCTATCCTTGTGCAAAGTATGGACTATTATATATTTCTGGAAAGCCCTGGATGTCTACGTTCCAACGCAATTGGAAGCATGCCATTTCGAGTTCTATAGCTCAAGAAAATCCATTTTGAGTGGAGGGAGGTCAGAATCCAACAGCATCAGCAGTCCTTTTTCAGCCTGAATCAGATTTTTGCTCAGCTCCTTCAATTTCAGCCAGAAAAATACCTGAAATTACAGAAAAACACACAACTCATAGTAAAGTCCAGAAATATGAATTTTTCCTAAAAACTAATGAAAATAAACTAAAAACTAACTAAAACATACTTAAAATTATATGAAATTAACCCCAAAAAGCGTATAAAATATCCGCTCATCACAACACCAAACTTAAACTGTTGCTTGTCCTCAAGCAACTAGACAAATAAAATAGAAGACTAATGGGTTGAGAAGCAATAATATCTCAGAGTTTTTGAGTGAAGCTCAGATTCTAATTAGATGAGCGGGACTAGTAGCTCTTTGCTTCTGAAAAGTTTTGGCATCTCACTTTATCCATTGAAGCTCAAAGTGATTCTTCTGAACAGTTTTGGCATCTCACTTTATCCATTGAGGTTCAGAATGATTGGCATCTATAGGAACTCAGATTTCAGATAGTGTTATTGATTCTCCTATTTCAGTGTGATGATTCTTGAACACAGCTTCTTTATGAGTCTTGGCCATGGCCCTAAGCACTTTGTTTTCTAGTATTACCACCGGATACATAAATGCCACAGACACATAATTGGGTGAACCTTTTCAGATTGTGGCTCAGCTTTGCTAAAGCCCCCAATTAGAGGTATCCAAGGTTCTTAAGCACACTCTTCTTTTTGCTTTGGACCTTGATTTTAACCGCTCAGTCTCAAGTTCTCACTTGACACCTACACGCCACAAGCACATGGTTAAGGATAGCTTGGTTTAGCCGCTTAGACCAGGATTTTATTCCTTTAGGCCCTCCTATCCACTGATGCTCAAAGCCTTGGGATCCTTTTTATTTGCCCTTGCCTTTTGGTTTTAAGGGTTATTGGCTTTTTGCTCTTGCCTCTTGGTTTTAAGAGCTTTTGGCTTTTTCTGCTTGCTTTTTCTTTTTCTTTCTAAATTTTTTTTCGCCTATTTTATTATATATATATATATATTTTTTTTTCTGCAAGCTTTGTTCTTTGTTGCTTTTTCTTGCTTCAAGAATCATTTTTTATGATTTTTCAGATTATCAATAACATGTCTCATGTTCATCATTCTTTCAAGAGCCAACATATTTAACAGTCTTAAACAACAAATTCAAAAGACATATGCACTGTTCAAGCATTCATTCGGAAGACAGAAAGCATTGCCACCACATGTTACTAATTAGAATTTTTCTTATTAAAAACTCGAAATTTTATTGCCTCTTATTCAAAAGATCTACTATTTTATTCATGTTTGCTGATGATGAGAAAAATAAACTATAACTTAATTGGGGATAAAATCAAAATAGACACTAATTACTACTAATGATCATGTAATGAAGACACAAACATAGATAAGCACTTAACATAGAGAAAACGAAAAACAGAGAAAGTAAGAACAAGGAACGAGTCCATCTTAGTGATGATGGCATTTCCTTCTTGAGGAACCAATGATGTTCTTGAGCTCTTTTATGTCTCTTCCTTGCCTTTGTGGCTTGATTCCTAGTGATTTTTGGTATTTCTATCCTCAGTTGCTTCCAATAATTATGTGGAGGGAAGTGCATCCCCTGAGGTATCTCAGGGATCTCTTGATTTGCAGCCACATGTTCTACCACTGAGATATAGATCCTTCACATAATTGTTTTACCACACCAAACTTAGAATGTTGCTCGCCCTCGAGCAAAAGAAGAAGGAATAGATGAAGAAGAAGATGTGAAAAAAAAAACTAGGATTATGAGGAGGGAAGGTGGGGATCTTGTGGGGTCCACAGATCTTGAAATGATCCTGTGAGGTCCACAGATCTTGAGGTGTCAAGGCATTTACATCCCTGCACCAATTTAGGCATGCAAAATGCCCTTGCACACAACTCTGGGCATTCAGCGCCAGGTTGGTGCCCATTTACTAGCCATTTCTGGCGTTGAACGCCAGAACCATGCTTGTTCTGGGCGTTCAGCGCTAGGATGTTGCCCATTTTGGGCGTTCAGCGCCAGAAACATGCTCTGTTCTGGCGTTGAACGCCAGATAGGTGCTTCCTCCAGGGTGTGATTTTTCTTCTGCTGTTTTTGATTCCGTTT
>NC_029786.2:36198954-36200097 GCF_000816755.2 Arachis ipaensis | reverse complement strand
TCCTCTAGGTCATTTAGCTGGAGCAATCTTTTTTCTCCTGCTAATTTGGCATCAAAGTTTAGGAATCTGGTTGCCCAGTAGGCCTTATGTTCCAGTTCAACGGGCAGGTGACATGCCTTACCATACACGAGTTGGTATGGAGAGGTCCCTATAGGGGTCTTGAATGCTGTTCTGTAAGCCCACAGAGCATCATCCAAGCTCCATGCCCAATCCTTTCTACGGGTATTTACTGTCCGTTCCAGGATTCTCTTTAATTCTCTGTTAAAGACTTCAGCTTGCCCATTAGTTTGTGGATGATATGGAGTAGCCACCTTGTGGCGAATCCCATACCGAACCATGGCAGAGTAAATCTGTTTATTGCAGAAGTGAGTACCCCCATCACTGATTAGTATTCTAGGGACACCGAACCTGCTAAAGATATGTTTCTGGAGGAACTTCAGCACTGTTTTAGTATCATTGGTGGGTGTGGCAATGGCCTCAACCCATTTTGATACATAATCAATTGCCACCAGAATATAAGTGTTTGAGTATGATGGTGGGAAAGGTCCCATGAAGTCAATTCCCCATACGTCAAACAACTCAATCTCCAAGATTCCTTGTTGAGGCATGGCGTAACCATGAGGCAGATTGCCAGCTCTTTGGCAACTGTCACAGTTACGTACAAACTCTCAGGAATCTTTATAGAGTGTGGGCCAATAGAAGCCACATTGGAGGACCTTGGTGGCTGTTCGCTCACCTCCAAAATGGCCTCCATATTGAGATCCGTGGCAATGCCACAGGATCCTCTGTGCTTCTTCTCTAGGCACACACCTACGGATAATTCCGTCTGCACATCTCTTAAAGAGATAAGGTTCATCCCACAAGTAGTACTTTGCATCAGTAATTAATTTTTTCTTCTATATCCTGTTGTACTCCTTGGGTATGAACCTTGCAGCTTTATAGTTTGCAATATCGGCAAACCATGGTGTTTCCTGAATGGCAAACAAGTGCTCATCTGGAAACGTCTCAGAGATCTCAAGAGAGGGGAGGGGTGTCCCTTCTACTGGCTCTATCCGTGATAGATGATCAGCCACTTGGTTCTCTGTCCCTTTTCTGTCTCTTATTTCTATATCAAACTCTTGCAGAAGCAACACCCATCTAATG
>NC_029786.2:36189188-36198923 GCF_000816755.2 Arachis ipaensis | reverse complement strand
TTATGACTCAAGATCTCTTTCATGAACTTGGCATAAGAAGGTATTTGCTTAAGTGCTTCTGCAAATGGAATCTTTATTTCAAGAGTCCTGAGATAATCTGCAAAGCGAGCAAATTGCTTATCCTGCTCCTCTTTCCGGAGTTTTTGAGGATAAGGTATCTTGGCTTTATATTCTTCAACCTTAGTTGCTGCAAGTTTATTGCCTACAGAAGTGGTTGAAGAAGCCTTTTTAGAGGGGTTGTTATCAGCATTTGTGTGTGTCTGATCCTTCACTGGCAGTTGAGTGCCAGAGTTAGAAGCTGGAGTGAAATTGGATGCCAGCTCCTTGTCTGCTCCTGGCATCTGAACGCCAGAACTGTGCCCATTTTGGGCGTTCAGCGCCAGATCTTGCCCATTTTGGGCGTTCAACGCCAGATCCTTGCCCATTTCTGGCGTTGAACGCCAGTTTTGCCTTGTTTCTGGTGTTGAACGCCAGTTTTGGGCATGGTCTGGGCGTTCAGCGCCAGCCTTCCACCAATTTTCTGGCGTTTTAGTGCTAGAATTATTTTTCCCTGGGCTCTTACTGTCCTCAGGTGAATCTTTGGTAGGTTGCTCATTTCTTGACTTTTTGATGCCTTGAGGTGGGGTATTTAATGTTTTCCCACTTCTTAGTTGAACTGCTTGGCATTCTTCTGCTATTTGCCTTGACAGCTGCTGCTCCTGATCTATTTTCTTATCATGTACTGTGTCAGCAATTTGTAAAAACTGTGCCAGAAACTCTGTAGGTTCTTCTTGTGGAAGACCGGAATACTGGCAATTTTGCTGCACCATGATAATGAGCTGAGGATTCAACTCAGAGCTACTGACTCCAATGGAGGGTATGCAGATGCTACTCCCATATGAAGCAGTAGAGGGGTTAGCATATGACCCCATAGTCCTCCTGAACTGTTCATTTTCACTTAGATCCATGATGGAGAAAGGGAGATGATGTAAAATAAAAAAAAATATTTTTATTTATTTATTTATTTATTTAATTATTTTGAAAATAAAATAAATTAAAATAAAATAAATAAAAATAGGTGAAGATTTTCTGGCGCTGGACGCCAGAATTGGGCAGAGAACTGGCGTTGAACGCCAGTTTACGCCATTTATCCTTGTGCAAAATATGGACTATTATATATTGCTGGAAAGCCCTGAATGTCTACTTTCCAACGCAATTAGAAGCATTCCATTTCGAGTTCTGTAGCTCCAGAAAATCCACTTTGAGTGCAGGGAGGTCAGAATCCAACAGCATCAGCAGTCCTTTTTCAGCCTGAATCAGATTTTTGCTCAGCTCCTTCAATTTCAGCCAGAAAAATACCTGAAATTACAGAAAAACACACAACTCATAGTAAAGTCCAGAAATATGAATTTTTCCTAAAAACTAATGAAAATAAACTAAAAACTAACTAAAACATACTTAAAATTATATGAAATTAACCCCAAAAAGCGTATAAAATATCCGCTCATCATCTAACGAAGTAAATCACTCAACCATTGTTGCTTAATCCATCAAGTCTCGTGGGATCGACCTTCACTCACCTGAGGTATTACTTGGTACGACCCGATGCACTTGCCAGTTAGTTTGTACACTTCAAATTTCGCACAAAGTTTTTGGCACTGTTGCTGGGGATTGTTCATGATTAACAACTACTGGTTGTCTTGTTGCTTAGATTAGGTATTTTCATTAGTTCTTGTTTAATTGTTTTTCTTTCTTGATTTTTTGAATCTCTAACTTGTTTTACTTCTTAAGTTTCAATTTTTTTCTTGTTTATCTTTTCTTAATTTTTGATTTCATCTTGTTTATCTTTTTCTTGATTTTTGAATTTTATCTTATATTATTTTCCACCGACAGTATTCAGGAAGCTTCTTCTGAATTAGAAGCTTATGATCCTGATCAACCCACCATGGATGAGTTGAATTATATGGGAGAACCCTATGAAAACACCTACAATCCTTCATGGAAGAATAATCCTAATCGTTCATGGAAGGATCAACAGAAACCTCAGCAAGGTTTCAATAACAATCAAGGTGGAAGGAACCAGAATAGTTTCAACAACAGACCACCATTCCCATCCTTTCAAGGGAATATGGAAACCCCTAAGCAAAGCCTTTCTGACTTAGTCACTCTGGTTTCCAGCCTCTCTAAGACCACTCATAGTTTCATAATTGAAACAAGATCCTCCATTAGAAATTTGGAGGTACAAGTTGGTCAACTGAACAAGAGGATCCCTGAGACTCCTCCTGACACTCTTCCTAGTAACACTGAAGTAAACCCAAGAGAATAGTGCAAGGCCATCACCTCTGAGGCTGAGGCTGAATCTGGAGAAATTGGGAAGGTATTGAACGCCAGTGAAAAAGATTTCACTGGGAGTTCAACGCCCATCCTGGCAGCAGAGCTGGCGTTGAACGCCAGCCAGGCCCAAACAGACAGGAACTCTGGCGTTGAACGCCAGTGAGAACCCCTCACTAGGCGTTCAACGCCCAACCAGCCAGGGAAACTGGCGTTGAACGCCAGCAAGGATACCCCTGCTGGGCCTTCAACACCCAAAAGGATAGAGGAACTGGTGTTTAACACCAGTAAGAGTGCACAGCATGGGCGTTCAATGCCCAAAGAGCTAACAGAGCTGGCATTGAACGCCAGTAAAAGCACACCCCCTGAGTGCTCAATTCCCACTCAAGAAACCCCTGTCCCAAAACCAAAGGAAGCCAAGGCTCACATAAAGACCATAGAGGTTCCTTTGTAGGCACTTCTACAGTGCATGAGTTCTGATGAGCACTTATCCTCTGATGAGGATGAAGACACTAGGGAAGAGCAAGTTGCTCGGTACCTAGGAGCTCTCATGAATCTGAATGCCAAGCTATTTGGTACAAAGTCTTTGGAGGAAGAACTTCCATTGCTTTCCAAAGAACTCCATGCTTTGGTTCAGCAAAAGCTACCTCAGAAGCTTCTAGATCCTGGACGCTTTCTGATTCCATGTACCATAGGCACCATGACCTTTGAGAAGGCTCTGTGTGACCTAGGGTCAAGTATCAACCTCATGCCACTCTCTGTAATGGAGAAGTTGGAAATCTTTGAGGTACAAGCTGCAAACATCTCATTAGATATGGCAGACAAGATAATGAAGAAACCATATGGCTTAGTAGAGGATGTCTTGGTGAAAGTTGAAAACCACTATATCTCTACAAACTTCATAGTTTTGGATATTGGAGAGGATGAGGATGACTCTGTCATCCTTGGAAGACCTTTCCTAGAAATTGCTAATGCTATCATTAATGTGGCTAAGGGAGAACTGACTCTACAACTAGGGAAGGACCACATCTTGTTCAAGATGCCTTATCCCAATTCTCCTCTAATAAAAGAGAGATAATTGTGCAACACCTAGTGTTATAACCCTCTCTTTCTGTGCAAAGCCTTATAGAACCCCCAAACATCAATTCTAAGTTTGGTGTTGGGCAGCCATCAACAAGCTCTAAGCACAAAGGTACCAAGAAGAAAGTACCTAAAGGCTGGAGGGACAAGAAAGTCCCAACTAAAGGCCTCTCACTTGGCATGAGAGTTATCTTCACCAAAAAACCAGTCTTACCACATACAATGAGTCGTATCCTGTCTTTAGAGTATGTGGAGCTCATTCGTGAGAAGACAGAAAGAAAGTTCACTGTAAGGGGTGAAATTCTGAGCCCATACTCACCTCCGTAAGGAGCTAACTGTCAAGCTAATGACGTTAAAGAAGCACTTGGTAGGAGGCAACCCAACCTTAATTAATTATTTATTATTTTTATTTCTTAATTTTATTTTTCTTTAAGTTCTATTTTCTTAGGTTCATAATCATGTGCAGCAGTCAGAACAGAGAAAGAATTGTTTATCAGTGAAAATAGAACACTCTGGATGGAGTGTTATTAAAGTTGAACGCCAGCCAGGGAGCTTTGGCTGGGCGTTCAACGCCCCAAATGGGCAGTATTGCTGGCGTTGAACGCCAGCCAAGGAGCAGCCCTTGGGCATTCAAACGCCAGTGCAGAGGGCAGAGAATCTGAATTCCCTAGCCTCTCAGGACCAGTGGGTCCCACAGCATCTTTACCTACCCCACTTATTCCTTCTTACTTTCACACTTTCCCATACACACTTCCCTATATATCCTAGCCCAATCACATCCATATCACTTCCCCAAACCATCATAACTCCCACCAACCCCCACCCACTTCAAAATCAAATTTCCCACCCAAAACCCCACCCATGGCCGAACCTAACCCTACCCCCATCCTATAAATACCCCTCTTCATAATGCTTCATACACACACCTCTCATATACACTTATAAGCCCCACGGTCGAGCCCTCTCTCTCCCTCTATCTTCTTCTATTTTCTTCTTCTTCTACTCCATTCTTCTCTTTCCTTTATTTTTCCTCGAGGACGAGCAAAGTTTTAAGTTTGGTGTTGGAAAAGCATAGCTTTTTTCTTTCCATTCCCATTCATGGCACCCAAGGTTGGAGAGTCCTCTAGAAAGAGGAAAGGAAAGGCAGTAGCTGCCACCTCCGAATCTTGGAAGATGGAGAGATTCATCACTAAAGCCCATCAAGACCATTTTTATGAACTAGTGGTAGAGAAGAAAGTGATCCCTGAGGTCCCTTTTAAGCTCAAGAAGAATGAGTATCCGAAAATCCAAAGAGAGATCCAAAGAAGAGGTTGGGAAGTCCTAACCAATCCCATTCAAGATGTTGGGATTCTAATGGTGCAAGAGTTCTATGCTAATGCATGGGTTACTAAAAACCATGACACTAGTATGAACCCAAATCCAAGGAATTGGAGCACCATGGTCCGAGGAAGAATCTTAGATTTCAGCCCGAAAAGTGTGACGTTGGCGTTCAACTTGCCCTTGATGCAAGGAGATCCATATCCTTACACTAGGAGAGTCAACTTTGATCAGAGATTGGATCAAGTGCTCTCAGATATCTGTATGGAAGGAGCACAGTGGAAAAAGAATTCCCAAGGCAAGCCCATTCAACTAAGAACCTAGAGCTAGAAGATGGTTGGAATTCATCCAACGTTCCATATATCATCCCTACTAGCAATCGGTCAGAAGTGACTATTGACAGAGCCATCATGATCCATTGCATCATGATTGGAGGTGAGGTGAAAGTACATAAGGTGATTCCTCAAGAATTGTACAAGATAGCTGAGAAGCCTTCCCCCAATGCAAGGTTGGCGTTCCCACGCCTCATCTGTCATCTATGCAATTTTGCTGGAATTGTCATAGAAGGAGATATCTCCATTGGGGAGGACAGGCCCATCACTAAAAAGAGAATAGAGCAAACTACAGAGCATGCACAAGAGCCTATGCAACCACCTCAGCATAAGATTCCTGAGATGCCTCAAGGGATGTATTTTCCTCCTCAAAGCTATTAGGATCAATGGCAGACTTCTCTTGGAGAGCACTAACATGGAGCAATTGAGGATGAAGCATCAAGAGCACTCCATCACCCTCAATGAAATAAGGGAAGATCAAAGAGCCATAAGGGAAGATCAAAGGGCTATGAGGAAAGTACAACAAAGGCAAAGGAGTGACATTGAAGAGATCGAGCACCACATTGGATTCTCAAGGAGGAGCACTAGCCGCCACCATTAAAGGTGGATTCGTTCTCTTTTACCTCCTTTTCCTTTATTTTTCTGTTTTTTGTTATGTTATATTGTCTGTTCTCTTGTTCTTGTTGCATGATCATTTGCATTGATGTCTTAAAGATGTAAAATGTTCCATATATCTCTCACCTTTCTTAAAATAAAATTTTATTTGAAAAGAATTAAGAGATACATGAATTTCAAGTTTATAATAAGAGTAGTTCAATTATCTTGATGTGGTGGCATTGCTTTTGTTTTCTGAATGTATGAATAAACAGTGCATATTTGAATTTGGAATTTTAGAATGTTGGCTCTTGAAAGAATGATGAAAAAGGACAAGTATTATTGGTAATCTGAAAAATCCAAAAATTGATTCTAAAGCAAGAAAAAGCAGCAAAAAGAAAAAGAAAAAGTATGTTGCAAAAGAAAAAAAATAATATATGTATGCGAAAAATAAATAAATAAATAAATAAAAAGAGAAAAATCCATTACTAGCCAAAAATGCAGGAAAAGGAGGGCAGATTGAAAAATCCAATAACCCTTTAAACCAAAAGGCAAGGGTAAAAGGATCCAAGGCTTTGAGCATCAATGGATAGGAGGGCTTAAAGGAATAAAATCCTGGCCTAAGCTGCTCATCCAAGCTGTCCCTAACCATGTGCTTGTGGCGTGAAGGTGTCAAGTGAAAAGCTTGAGACTGAGCGGTTAAAGTCGTGATCCAATGCAAAAAGAGTGTGCTTAAGAACTCTGGACACCTCTATCTGGGGATTTCTAGCAAAGCTGAATCACAATCCGAAAGGGTTCACCCAGTTAAAGTGTCTGTGGCATTTATGTATCCGGTGGTAATATTGGAAAACAAAGTGCTTAGGGTCACGGCCAAGACTCTGAAAGCTGTGTTCAAGAATAAAAAATTACTGAACTAGGAGAATCAATAATATCATTTGGATTCTAAGTTCCTAAAGATGCCAACCATTCTGAGTTTCAATGGATAGTGAGATGCCAAAACTATTCAGAAGCAAAAAGCTACTAAGTCCCGCTCATCTAATTGAAACTGAGCTTCATTGAAAACTTTGAAATTTATTTGTATCTTACTTTTCTTTTTATCCTACTGTGTTTTTAGTTGCTTGGGGACAAGCAACAGTTTAAGTTTGGTGTTGTGATGAGCGGATATTTTAGATGCTTTTTGGCATTGTTTTCATATAGTTTTTAGTATGTTTTGTTTAGTTTTTATTAAGTTTTTATAGGTTTTAGTGTTAAATTTATATTTTTGGATTCTACTACAAGTTTGTATATTTTTATGCAATTTCAGGTAATTTTTGGCTAAAATTGAGGAGCTGGAGCAAAAGTCCGTGTATAATAGTTTATACTTTGCTTCAGATTAGAAGGCCCAAAACTGGCGTCCAACGTCAGCCTCCTGCCCCCTTTCAGGCGTCCAGCGCCCAAGGAGAAGAGTCCAGTATC
This sequence comes from Arachis ipaensis, assembly GCF_000816755.2. Classification (NCBI taxonomy): domain Eukaryota; kingdom Viridiplantae; phylum Streptophyta; class Magnoliopsida; order Fabales; family Fabaceae; genus Arachis; species Arachis ipaensis. The sequence continues at coordinate 36,191,835 of NC_029786.2, read as the reverse complement.
CAAACACCCAAAGAGGACCCCCTAGCTAGCGTTCAATGCCCTAGAGGCCTCCTAGCACGTGGATCTCATAAAAACGCATCCCAAACACTCACCAAGTGAGCCCCACAAGTATATTTTAGCACTAAAAAGATTGTTTTACCCTTACTAGTCATTAGTTTAGTATTTAAGGGATTAGATTCATGTATTGTGCAGGAGATTTTTATGCCATATTCGAGTTTTACATTGTAATTTTCCTTTCAATATGAGTTTCTAACCCTCCTAGGTTGAGGGGAGGAGCCCTGCTGAGTTCTATGAATTAATAAAAGTATTACTGTTTTCCTTCGATCTGTGTTTGATTTAATTCTAAGATGTATACTCGTTCTTCAACATGGTGAATAGGATGATCAGTGACAATCAGCTCTGTTCATCATACTAGGACCGCGTGCCTGACAACCACCCGTCTCTACTTGGGTTCGTGTGAATACGTGGCTGGAAAGCGCGAACCGCCAGCTTGATTATACATCTCTCAGGTGGCTAATCCACGACTTCGTTGGGGACTTCTCGAGACACCAGTTCAGCCGATTTTTGGGGGAGATTAGGGTCTTTGTGGTAGAGGCTAGAATCCAAGGAAGCAGCATTCTCTGATCCGGAAGATTCGACCTTGTCTGTGGCATTTTGAGTAGGATCGCCAAGAAAATGAACTGCTAGAGCTTTCACCCTCGTTTAGATTGGATGACCGCGGCCATACGGCGTTTGACCTGAAGCAGAGGAGATTGATGACCACGGCCAATGGCGTTGATCACATACAGCCTGCCATAGAAGAAATCACTCACAAGCAAAGGAGACAGTAATACCAGAGTTAATTCAGAAAGACAAAGCAACTCCAATCTTTAACCGTATTCCTATTACTGATTCCATTTAATTTACAAAATATTTTATACCCTTTTTCTTTATTTACATGTCAACTTAGTTTAGATCTCACAAATACAAACCCAACAACCTCTGATTCGCCTTATTAAGACCTGCAAGATAACCATAGCTTGCTTCAAATCACAATCCTCGTGAGATCGACCCTGACTCGCTCAGGTATTACTTGCACGACCCAATACACTTGCTGGTACAGCTGTACGGAGTGTGGAGATTCGTGCACCAGTGACCTTTATCATTTTTGGGATTACAATGTGTCACATTCACTTTGGGGAATGGAGTAGAGCCAAAGGGGAGAGCTTCATAATTTTTCATGAGCAATTTGTTATTTTGTTCTACCACAAGAAGATATCCCATTAATTCAGAATATTTTGTAAATCACTTCTATTGATATTGCTACTACAGGAGCATATTCGAAGCATGAAAGGTTGAATATGTTTTTTCCAATATATCTTTATTAGTAATATTTTTTCTACACAATTTTAATTCTGAGGTTATTTTAAACATTGCGAAATTATATTTAGCAATGGATTTAAAATGCTGTAACCACAAATGAAATAATTCATATTGAACATTTGGAAGAATCACCGATTTTAGGTGATAATACCTTTCCTCTAGGCTCTTCCATAGTTCTATTGGATCTTTTATAGTAAGATATTCATTTTTTAATCCTTTATCAACATAATGATGAAAGAAAATCATTGCCATAGTGCAATCCTTTAGGGTTGTATTATTGTTTGCATTAATGACATTACCGAGACCCACTGAGTAAGGTAAATTTCGACGTTTATAATACAAGATAAATAATTTTTTTCAGACAAATGAAGTAGTACAAATTTCAAACGAAAAATATTTGACATAATTAAAATTTCTTACTTTAAGAGCCTTCATGCTAATAACGTGTTGTAAAAATATGATAAAAGTAGATACATAAAAATTTATATATGAGAATATAGAAAAATTATATCTTAATGATATTCTTACAATATAACACTTGATAATTTATGAGAATAAATTTTGTATTGCACAAGAATTATACACAGAAATTTAACACAAAAGTTAGGATAATATAAATTTGTAAATTTTATATATCTTAAAACCTTTTTTCAAGGATCTATTTATAGATTATAGATGAAGATATTGAATAATAGTAGAGTATTATTTATTTAACTCACTTATTAATTAATGAAAACACATTATAAAAATCTATTATTCATTAATTGATAATGTTTTATATTCTATTATGCATGATAATATTCTATTATGACATCCAAATGTCATTTTATAACAAATATAAAGATTAATGATAAGAGAAAATCAATAATATGAGATAAATAAGAAATTGAAAAGATTATTGTCGCTACGGAAGAAAGATATCAGATTTTAACTTTTGCTGAAGAGGATGATCTAATTTGTATTGATATTGGATAATGATGAATGATAATTATAAGTTTGTAGAACATAAAACCTTGATTTGCTTTTTATTTATGAATTATGATTTTTTATTTTTATGCAACTTTCGATACACATACAGAAATTAAATTTCTCGATACAAGATATGTATTTTGATTGTATTGTTCTATTTTTTGTATATTTTTAAATTTTAAACTCTCTTTAACTTCTTAAATTATTATGATAACATTCAGAATATATCAGAACTACAATAAAAAAAAATATGGTAACAAGTACTCAAAATGGAGATATATGTATATATATATATATATATTAATATACAATGCAT
>NC_029786.2:36187862-36189147 GCF_000816755.2 Arachis ipaensis | reverse complement strand
ATAGTTAATTGATAGATACATGTTCAACGTTAATTAATCATCATAAACTAGTGAGAACACACAAATTTCAGAATCAGATCATTGCAAACCTTAAATATTATACTCTTGGTTATATAGTGAAGATTGGTTCACTTTAATCTCTACAAGTAACAAGTTATTATATATAAAATTTTGTTTGATTATTAGAATTCACCTCCCTTGATTGAAAGAGGAGAACCTAATGGAGAGCTTGTATCAATAAGTTTGGGATTGAGAAACACAACAATCACTGTTATATCATCATGAAAATGTCTCCTTACTCCTTGTTCAATTTTTTGGAGGTCTGCAAATCTCATTTCTCTCTTCTTTGCTGCTTCTCTTAGTGCAGCTTTCACTAGTCTTCTTGCAATTCCCTGTAACAATGAAAATGTTTACAATTGATTTAGAATAATTTGTTTATAAAAAGAGTGACCTACCAATTAGATAGTATACTGATAGTAAAAGACTTGAAAAATATTTTATATGACCATAGATATGAGTTTCTTCTATCTTTGTGAGGAATTTTTTGATGAGTGATAAATANNNNTTCCAAACTTTTTATATATATATAAAAAAAAAAAGAACAAAAAATAGCCTAGTATTCAAAACTCCAGACCGAATTCGGGAAAACATGACTTTTTTTTAGTAGCTGAACTTGTGACATCAAACTCACAAAACAACAAAAATACCATATGCACAATTATCATAAAAGATAAATAAGTCTTATCCTACGAAGTAGAGTTGATATATCATTTAAAGGATATCAATTTGCCATTTATGCAATGAATAAAAAAAATATAACCAAAAATGGAAAGTAAACAAATTTAAATGGGACATTACATTAGGTGGGTTGTTGCTGACTATGCTAACAGCTTCTTGGTTGCCAAGGTGCTCCCATAAACCATCAGAAGCAAATATGAGGAATTGGTCATCAGGGTGGAGTTTGTGCACCGATATTGATGGCTCACAACTAAGAATTGGCTTGAAGAATGTCTCAGCTAGTCTGTACTTAGATGGCAGAGGATCTCTATTGAACTCTGCTTTCTTCAGATATGCATCACCAATGGATCTTGAAACCTGCAATACCATGCAAGTTATTATCTCAACATTGGATTTAAAAATGAGCAATGCTATGATCAGTAAATATTATCATTTTTAGTAAGTATTTAGTCAATAACAATTTATATTTATATTTACATACGTTTTACATACAAAAATGTATAATTTATATTTATATTAATTAAAATTTTATGTACATAATACATAA
>NC_029786.2:36185617-36186400 GCF_000816755.2 Arachis ipaensis | reverse complement strand
TCAAAATAAAAAATACTAAAAATTGATAGTTCCAAAAGTTTCTCTTTAAAAATGGCTAGCACGTTCTGCTTAATTGGTAAAAGATTATTCATGAATACTATACGCAAGCAATACTGGCAGTAATTAATGGTTGTGACTGAATATATGTAACCCATATAATTAGGAACACACTTTCATAATATTGTTAGTGTTAGGACTACCATCAAGGATATTTTTGTCAATTAATAATAAAGAGAATGTTCCTAATTATATAAAATGAGTGATTGCTATAGTACTTAATTTGAGAAAAAAGACTAAAAATTTATTTAATTTAAAAATTATAAAAATAAATAATAAATATTTAAAATTTATTATAAAAGATAAATTAAATAAAAATTAAATATTAAGCAATAAATACCGTAAAACTGGGCATATAAAATGTTTATTTATTATCTTTCTAATTAAAAAGAAAAATAGTAGTAGCAATTTAGATTAGAATCTTATTAGATAATCCACCAAGTTATGATAAAATCTAGCTTAATTCTTTTTTCTCTTACTTGGTAAGATGTAAGAAGCAAGTTTTAACGTATATGCAATCTTACCATCACAGATGAAAACGCTATTTTCAGCAACTTTATCGTTGTGCTCGAGATTCACCTTCTAATTCTCAAAAGCTAGCTAGAGAGTAAGAAACTAAAATCTTGGTGACAAAAACCAACACATACATGATCATCATCTACTAAATTTCTTTTGGTACATACTAAAATTACCAAATGAATTTTTTTAATAAAAATATATAAAATC
>NC_029786.2:36183171-36185170 GCF_000816755.2 Arachis ipaensis | reverse complement strand
CTTAAAATCACAGGTTAGCTAAACAATTTTTTTTTTTTTTACCTGTATGAGTCCTTTTACACGCCAAACATTGTGTCTCATAACCACAATCTGTGAATCAAAGGGGTGCTTTGAACGAAGTTCATCTCTAACAGTTTCTTGATTAACATTATGTTCGACGGATAATTGAACAGCAGATGCTTCTCTTGTTTGTCTCTCTAATCTACCTAGCACCGCCCTCGAGTCGCCGGAGTTTGCGATGTAAAGCATGCCGTTGCAGATTATTCCAACCAAGCAACAAGTTCCTGTGGATGCAATCTCCGGCTTAGTTAGCCATTGTTTCTTAACTCGAGACAAAAAACCATCCTCTGTTGCTGAGAATGCTTTTTTTATAACGGTTTCTGATATGCTTTGATTTTCAGCTGCAAACCCTGTGGGATATATCACAAAAGAATAATGGAGCAGCTTATTTTTTAAGTTTTCAGATCGCTTGTAATAAAAACCTTCCACAATTAAATACCAAATTCTTTTTTCTTAAGGATTATTTCTTATTAATCATTATATAGTTACCAAAGTTCTATTAAATATCAAGAATATTAGGATAATGAAAAATTAAAGATAAAAAATATTACGTGAAAATTAATAGTTAATTTTTTTTATGTACAAGTCCAATTGATTAAAGTTGATTAAACCCAAAATTATTATGGATTCTATTCTTATTAGAAAACCCAAGTTGAAAGAGTCAATTATTTGTAAATAATTACTAGCTTGCTTCCCTAATAATAAGGGAGTGCTCTAGCTAGTGCTTGAAGCTCCCACAATTTTGAAAGACTTTAAAATTAAATATACTGAGAGACAAAAAATTTTCCCTTTTGCTTAGTGTTTACAATGAACTTGATGATATATTTTGGAAAGCATTTAGAGTGTGTAAAAACTATATGTTTGTAGAAAACCAGGGTTATGGAAGATATAAGTTGCTTATGCTCTTTTAAGTCCTCAATTTCATTTCAAGATCTGCGAAATTTTCAGGCCATAGCGGGATTAGGATAAACGTAAAGTTTAATTGAATTTATCGGACGTTAATAATTAATAATAACAATAAAAGGATGATAGCATCGAGATCACGGGAACATACTCTTGAGATTAGAGAAAAGATTGTCACTAACAAACTGTGAGGCTTCGTTTCCACCATGACCATCGTATACACCTATGAAGGTTCCATGAGGACCCAAATGGTGGTTGGAACTCAAAGGTCCAGATTCAACTTGGCTTCTATCTTCCAATGAGTTATTTGCTTGAATCACAGCCATTGAGAATTCACCATGAAGATGGTACCCCAAATCTTTGTACCACAACAACCCATCAACTCTCCCACTACTACTCCCACCGCCATCTCCATTATCTTCGCCTTCCACCAATGGTTTCCAGCATGATTTAACCATCTTTTTGGATACTCCTTTGATTTAACTAAAGCTTATATGATTCACATAAACACCCAGTATTAATTATGTCATAAACTTAAAAATATTTATGATTTTTTTTCCCTTGGTTTTGCTTTAGAGCAAAATCTCAGTTCTTCAAGTTATATAGCCTGCAGAAGAAGACAATATTAGAAAAAATACAAATTTGAGACAAAGACTTAATAGAAGCGTATGTATGTATGTATGTTATGGGCTAAAATGACTGAAACTAAATGATGAAAGAGACAAAATATATTAGTTTCTCATGCAAAGTTAGGGGAATATTATGGGAGCATGCTGGTTCTTTGTACCTTGAATGGGGTTCGGAATTTAAAGAAAGCTGTTTCTTATTTCAGATACAAGACTTAGCTGTAAAAAGAAGTTAAATGTTGAATATGGCAGACTTTGGTCTCATATCAGAGGGACCAAAGGGAAACCATGGATAAGAGAAAGATTTGGAGCTTTATGGCGGATGATATCTTCTCTGTGCTATGTCTGATTGATATGAGATCTGATTAATTAAAGATCAAAAGAAAAGAGATGGGGGAGATATATAAACT
>NC_029786.2:36182880-36183147 GCF_000816755.2 Arachis ipaensis | reverse complement strand
TAGATTACGAAAAAGGAAAAAAAAAAAAAAAAAGAAACAATGTATTTTGTGGTCAAGTTGGTTACTAAAGAAAAAGGGTGTTGAATTTCATGGCTGAGATTGTGAGTTCCATCACCTTTTTCAAGCAATAATCCTCAGTCATGGGGCAACTTGATTTGCATGTATAGCTTCCGTGATAATTCAAGACTTTACTAGATTTTGAGCGTGTGACCGACAGTGTTTAATTAATTTCCGACCATATATGCATTTGACCTGATATTAGAAAAT
>NC_029786.2:36177800-36182798 GCF_000816755.2 Arachis ipaensis | reverse complement strand
ATCTTTAAATTTTTATATTGTCATTATTCATCACTACAATATTTTTTCTCTAAAGTAATCCTTATTTAAAATAATATTTAACAGAAATTGTCTTAGTTAGAGAAAGACAATATTTTTTATGAATTATCTTTGACTAAGAGAAAGATAATAAAATTTTTTGCCATTCATAAAAATAATTCTCTTTGATATCTAAAGTAATATTTATAAAATGTTACAAAATAAAAATTTTAAGATAATATTTTTAAATAAAAATACAACATTTTATAAGAGTTGTCAAAAAAATTTAACAAATAACATTTATAAAAAGTTGCCTAAAATTATTTCTAATTAAAAATTTTAGATGAAAACTTTTAATCATATTCCCACCAATTATTTTTACCCTCAAATAAAAATTAAACAAATAACATTTATAAAAGATTGCTTAAAATTGTTTATGATTAAAAATTAAAAAAAAAAAACTTTTATTGATATTCTCACCAATTATTTTTTCAATGAAATAACTTAAAAAAAAAGAACAAATGTGCTTCATTACTCCACGGCACGCATACAAATCCTAACATAGCTACTGCAATAACGCACACATCCTTTCTCCCCTTCTTAACGGTGACAGCAACTCAATTGCGGTGCACTCCTCTACGTACGGTGAAGGCGCGATGCTCTCTTGATGGGCGATGGCGTGGTCATCTTCTTTTCTCTGTCGCAGTCATCTTGTTGCGGTCATCTGCGCGGTGCTCTTCGTTCTGCATGAGAAACCCCTCTCCCTTCTCTTCTCCTTCTAGTTCACTACAATAAATATGGGTTTTAGCAATGCCAAATTTTGCAATGCTTTAAAATCGTTCTCTTAGACAGTTTTAGACAACGATTTTTTATAGTGTTACTAATGAATTCAATTTTTCATTATTTTATAGCAACAAACTAAAACCGTTCTTTTTGACTATTTTAAAGAACAGTTTTATAACCGTTACCAGGATTTGTTTTTAAGCAACGATTTTTTATTGTTATTTAAATAATTGTACAAAATAAATGTATAAAAACCGTTGCCAAAATACTACACTTTAAAACCGTTCTATTAGATGGTCTTCGACGACGATTTTTACAGTGTTGCTGTTGAAGATCAATTTTTCATTACATTATAGCAACAAAATAAAACCGTTTTCTTTGACTATTTTATAGAACAGTTTTATAACCATTGCAACAATTTTTTATTAAACAACAATTTTTTAATATAATTTAAATAATTATACAAATTAAAAGATACATATAAAAATAATTATAAATAATCATACAAATGTAAACAATTTTTTCTATAAATATTAAATTCATAAAATATTCATTAAATTAAATTTTATTTTAAATTAATATTCTACTCAAATTCTGACAATTTCTAACCCTAATCTTACTTAACTCATTTTACTCAACACACACGCACAGGACAGTAACCCCTTCCACATTCACACACGCATTTCACTTTGAAGTCTGAACTACTCCATCTCACACAAACACACTATACAAAGAAGGAAAAATCAGAGAAGAGAAAAAGAGGCCAAGCACCGCGAGGAAGAAGAAGAGGAAAAAGAAGAGAGGGAGGAGGAGAGGCTCGTCGCGCCGTCGCTGTCACCAGAGTCAGAGGAGAGAGAGATTTGAAAAAAACTCATTTTGATGTTCTCTGATTTAATTTATTACATTTTAGTTAGATTTTAATTTTTAGTTAATAAATTTATTTTGCTATTCTCTTATTTACTATTTTCTAAAAAAAATTGAGTTGTTCTTTCAAACTGTTCTTTGATTTATTTTTATTCAATTTAAAATATATTTAGATGTGTCTTTTAAAAAATTACTTTTATTAAAAAAAAGTAAAATAGCAAAAGACATTTTTAATACTTAAAAATTCTTTTTAAAAAATCTATCTAATTGTGAATTAATTTTTGTTTGTTAAAAAAGATCTCTTTTAAAAAAATGAAAAAAATAAGTATTTTTTTCAAAATCAAATTCAAACTGATCCTTGGTGCTGTTTTGGTTGCTGGGAGAAGGGTCACACTTGATATATCAACGACTTTTCTTCTTTCTCCTTTATAGAAATAATAATAGAAATAATTAAAAAGAAGAGAAGGTTAAAATGCATTAAAAAGTGACAATGCAAGACTATAATTGTAAGTTAGTCTATAATTTTTTCTCTTATTTGTTATTTTGTGCTTAAGGTTGTAACTCTAATTATTTTAGAAACACAAGAATGGTTATTTTGTCCTTATGACTAATTTGGTTGCTATATATTTTGTGTTTATGGTTGTAATATTTTGATTGTTTTAATGGTGTTGGATTGCTGTCCCGATTAATTATTAATAAGTTGTTGGATTCCTTTATTAAATTTTTATCATTAAAAATAGGCATATAATATATTTGTGTGTACAGGATAAACTTAATGATCTTTGAGAAGCTGAAAAAATATCTACTAATGCATTTCAAAAAGTGTTTGATAAAAAGAATCCAGGAAGAGTTCGATGTTTTGGAAGAATTGTTACAAAAACTTCTCTTAAAAAAAATAAAGAAATAGATGAAATCAAGAATCAAAGTGAAGAGAAGGTAACAGTCTTAAAAACAAAACTAGACGACCATAAGCAAAGACGGCAAGGATTGGAAAATATTGTGAAACTTATGTTATAACAAACTTCTCCTGGTATGAATGTTGATGAAGCGCTTTCTCTCTTGCGATCTAAGTAATCGTTTGCAAATAGTGCACAAGATCCAAATTTGATTTCTTGACATTCTTCTCTATCGACTCATATACCAAATCATAATTAGGTATATATGTGTGTGCTAAATTGTTGTAATAATTGTTAAGCTGATGTTTTGACTATATTTTTTTTATCTATTTAGATTTAATTGCAACTTGCTTATGGTTGGATGAAATTTTTGAAGAGATAAAGGTGATTCTTGGAACAATGGTGAAGCACAAAGTCTTTGGTTTCAAATGAAAAATCTAATTTTTTTTTTTGTTCAAGTTCATCATAAAAAAAACATGTATTTTATTTACTTATGTTCATTATTTATTTGACTTGGTAACTTAACAAGTATGTTAATTGGTACTTGAAACATCTTTTTATATATATGAAATATATATTATTAGCTTATTCTCTCTATATTGATTAAATTGAATTTAAATATTTAAATATTATTAGTGTGTGCTATATATCCTTCAAATATCAGATAAATATAACAAAGTAAAAAATATATTGCTTTAGATATAAAAAAAGAGAACCTAAGAAAAACTCAATAAGGTGTTGCTTTAGGTTTTAGAAAAAGACAACTTCAAATAAACTTAGATAAGTGTTGCTTTAGGTATATGAACATGTAATTTAAAAAAAAAAAAACTAGACAAGTGTTATTTTAGGTATATGAAAAAATAACCAGAAAAAACTTATACAAGTGTTGTTTTAGGTATATGAAAAGACAACTTAAAAAATCTGGACAAATATTACTTATGTATTAAAAAATACAACTTATAAAAAGTGTTGCCATAAAGTCTTTATTAAAGCATTGTGTTTGGGTCCTTTAAGGTAACCTTATGTGAAGTTACTTTTTTTTAGTAGAAAAGGCAACGTTTCCTGAAGGTTGCCATAAAAAAGGTTTCTTTTGATACATAAAAGTGTTGTCTTAGAACCAAAGGTAACGGCCGTATAGTCAACCCCTAAAAAGCATTGTATTTTGTCGGAAAGTGTTTCCTTTGATTAAAGACAACACTTTTTTTTATTATAGACAACATTTTTAAAGGGTTGCCTCAACCCGAATTTGTTGTAGTGACATTTTGAATATAGATCTGGGTAGAAGACAAATAAGCACAGCAATCAAGTATTGTGCACCATTTTTAAAAAAAATATATATCCCAGTGGTCAAATTAGCCCCTAAAAGCTAAGATCACTCGTTTTCTAACACGTTAAGTGACAACACAACAAACACTTAAGAGTTTTAATTGACTATTAACATAATAAGTTCATAAAATTAGATCAAATCAAAACCTAATTGAGGGGAGGACTTAAAGCATTGAAATTCCTTAATTAGGGTTTATTTGATCTACTACTTTCATAAACTAATCATATTAACAGTCAATTAAGACTACTAAGTGTGTATTATGATATTTTTTAACGTACCACATCAACAAACTCTGACGCCGTTAGTAATAAAAGTGACGGAAGGACTAACATGACTAATTTAAAATCTTTAAAGGACAAATTTGATTAAATAAATCTTTCAGAGACTAATTTGAAAAACGAATAATCTTTTAAAGACTAATTTAACCATTTATTCTCTAAAATATGTTATTTTAAATAGATGTACATCTCTAAGATGTTGTGCACCCAGGGTAAAATAAAAAGATATTCATCTTAGTATATCTAAAAATGACAAATTGACAACATTACCCAAACTTGCAAGTATCTATCCGGCTCCTACCCATTCGAGAGCGGGTGATTGTCCGCCCCGATGCGAGGTGGAGCAGGATCGGACTTAGGTAATACCCGTTTTGGTATATATATATATAATTTTAATATATAATATATGTAAAATAATTAGTAAAATGATTAATAATATTGTGATATATTTTTTTTTATTTATCATTAGTAATTTTATCTTTTAACGTATGGATGGTTAATATACATCATCAAAAAAGTGTTATATGGTTATTTCATTTGATTTTTGGTAACCTTAACAAGTTTTTTCGACAGAATGTTGAATCAAATTTGTATCAAGATTTTAAGTATCGGAGAGTAGATAAAGCTGTTCTGAAAAAAGAGTGGGCTCGACTCAAAAATTACTTAGCGTTTGTGTTAAAATGTACGAGATGCTTGAATTGTGGCAAATAATAAAAAACTGCAATAAGATAAATGAATCTTTAAAATTGAAATTGAAAAAATTGCAAAATGTTTAAAGAACTAAAGCAAAAGTAAAATGCTTAAAGCAAATAATGAAAAAAAAACGAAAAAAAAAAAAAGAAGTGAACTTTCA
>NC_029786.2:36171897-36177243 GCF_000816755.2 Arachis ipaensis | reverse complement strand
ACACTCGCATGCATTTGTGTTTTATGGTCTTCTGTTACATCGTTGGGACTACAAATTTTGACGAAAACTTATATATAATGATCTAATATTTTTAAAAAAGTCACACAATTTTTCTAAGTTTTTTCTATTTATAAACCATAAAGATAAATGAATATAAATGAAAATACAATAGTAAAATAAATACATTGAGCTATCTCTCAATTTTCGCTCCCTTTTCTATTGCTTCCATATTCTCATTTTACATCTTTCAACCAAGAACTCCCAAAAGAACTGAAGGCATTGTGATGCTTGTCATATTCACATTTGACAATCACGCACTATAGACATATGCAGAGCACTTGAAAAATAGCAATCTAATCTGAGCTACTGTAACATGGTCCCTCGAGAACTCCGAATCAATAATCAAAACTTCTAAACTAGCTCTAACATTTTCCAAGGTTTTCTGTAACAAAGCAATAGACTACAGTAGTTTACATATGTAGTTATGTACCCAGAAAACCTAAGGAATGGAGAAATGAAAATAACAACAAAAACTAAAAAGAATATTCCAACATGACATTTTCTCCCAACCACAAACAGACTAGTCAATTTTCTCTATGCAAGCTCGCGAATATATTCCTTCCAACACTTTAAAATCCACAAAAATTGCATGCAATTGAGTAAAGTAAAATCTAAACCTCCAAGTATGTGGTATAGAGTTTACTGAAGAAATTAAATTAGACATTATTATTATTTTTAACATTCTCACAACCAGTGGCAGTTTTTTAATGCAAATAGTTTTCCCATTGAAATTAAATCAGCTATCAAACATAAATAGGAATACGAGTTAGTGAACTTGGCACCGAAGTAAATAATAATACATGAGCAGTGTATGTCTGTATCTGTGTGTAGTCAGCATCGATTTTCTACAAAAAGATGGCAGCGAGAGAAAAAGAAAAGAGTAGTTAAAGAGGGGAATGGTTAGTTATTTCATAAAACTAATAATTTATGAACCTCTAATTATTGTCAATAATTCTTAATTTAAATTTAGAATTTTAAATTTTTGAAGCAGTAAATTGGGATAGAACAAAGTGTTTGTTATTGATGATTAGAATTAGAGACCCAAATTATATTTTATGAATAATTGTATTCTTTTTATTAGAGAACAAATCAAATATAAATTGGGATAGAATAAAGTGTTTGTTATTGATGATTAGAATTAGAGACCCAAATTATATTTTATGAATAATTGTATTCTTTTTATTAGAGAACAAATCAAATATCAATATTATCAGACTAATTTCTATATTAATAAAATTGGACTACAAAGAGAGTAAAGTTCTAATAAGAATGTGTACACAAATCACAATAATTAATGTTCCGAAGGTTACCTGGAACTGTGTTGCTTTGGACTTGAACGTGAGGTCCAAACGTTTTTGGGGGATTGTGTTCGACGACTTCTGCTGTTGTGGTGCTACCATCCGACGTCTTAATGAAAGGGGGTGATATTTGCAAGGGATTACAATACTTAAGTTAGCAAGGATTTTAGTAAGTTTTTTAGTAGATTGGGTTCAAAATATATCTGAAGGTGTCAGGGTATTTATAACTTTATATGTAGAGTTAATAACCACCTCTGTAGTGGTTTTATCTTTGATGGTGGGTTAGTTACCCTTTTGTAAGGGAGGTTGTTAATTAGGATCTTCTTTCTAGATGTATAGGAGAGATAGTAGGAGTTGGATACTTATTTAGATAGATAAAACCGAGTTCATGTTGCTGTGTCCGACCTCTATGAGGTCGAGTAGGTGTTGATCTGAACGACGTCTGCAAATTGGGCATTATTCAATTTGGCCTGGCTCTTTAAAATGGTCCAGTGTATGAACAGTGTCCCTGTTCAAGGTTGAGCTTTATGAAGTTGGGCTTGAACATTTTGAAGTCGGCCCAGATCTTCTGTAGCTTTTAGGTCATCACGTCGGGTATACCATCTTTCTTGGGATTAGGTCAGATACGTGGTGCACGAAATCGTGATTGTTCATTCCCCATCAACGGCACCAAAAACTTGGTGCGCACGTTCATAATCTTAATTCTTTTTCACAACTTCGCACAACTAACCAGCAAGTGCACTGGGTCGTCCAAGTAATAAACCTTACGTGAGTAAGGGTCGATCCCACGGAGATTGTCGGCTTGAAGCAAGCTATGGTCACCTTGTAAATCTCAGTCAGGCGGATTCAAATGGTTATGGAGATTTGATAATTAAAAATATAATTAAAATATAAAATAGGATAGAAATACTTATGTAATTCATTGGTGAGAATTTCAGATAAGCGTATGGAGTTGCTTTTGTTCCTTCTGAACCTCTGCTTTCCTAGTGCTTTCATCCAATCATTCATATTCCTTTCCATGGCAAGCTGTATGTTGGGCATCACCGTTGTCAATGGCTACTTCCCGTCCTCTTAGTGAAAATGGTCCAAATGCGATGTCACCGCATGGCTAATCATCTGTCGGTTCTCGATAATGTTGGAATAGGATCCATTGATCCTTTTGCGTCTGTCACACGCCCAATACTCGCGAGTTTGAAGCTCGTCACAATCATCCCTTCCCAGGTCCTACTCGGAATACCACAGACAAGGTTTAGACTTTCCGGATCTTAGGAATGGCCGCCAATAATTCTAGCTTATACCACGAAGACTCCGATCTTTCGGAATGGAGGCTAAGAGATACACGCTCGATCTAAGGTAGAACGGAAGTGGTTGTCAGGCACGCGTTCATAGGTTGAGAATAGTGATGAGTGTCACGGATCATCATATTCATCATGTTGAAGTGCAAGCGGATATCTTAGAATAGAAATAAGCTTGAATTGAATAAGAAAACAATAGTACTTTGCATTAATTCATGAGGAACAGCAGAGCTCCACACCTTAATCTATGGTGTGTAGAAACTCTACTGTTGAAAATACATAAGTGATGATATCGTTCATTGGCTTCGGCCCAGAGGGGGAACCAGAATGACCAAGACCTTGGTCTAAGGACTAAACGTCCAAAGATATAAAATAAATCACTAAAAGTAGCTTTTATACTAAACTAGTAGCTAGGGTTACAGAAAATAAGTAAATGATGCAGAAATCCACTTCCGGGGCCCACTTGGTGTGTACTTGGGCTGAGCATTGAGCTTTACACGTGTAGAGGCTTCTCTTGGAGTTAAACGCCAGGTTGTAGCCTATTTCTGGCGTTTAACTCTAGTTTGCAACCTGTTTCTGGCGTTTAACTTCAGAATAAGGCAGGAAGCTGGTGTTTGAACGCCAGTTTGCGTCATCAAAACTCGTGAAAAGTATGGACTATTATATATTTCTGGAAAGCCCTGGATGTCGACTTTCCAACGCAATTGAGAGGGTGCCAATTGGGTTTCTGTAACTCCAGAAAATCCACTTTGAGTGCAGGGAGGTCAGAATCCAACAGCATCTGCAGTCCTTCTTCAGCCTCTGAATAAGATTTTTGCTCAAGTCCCTCAATTTCAGCCAGAAATTACCTGAAATCACAGAAAAACACAAAAACTCATAGTAAAGTCCAGAAATATGATTTTTATTTAAAAACTAATAAAAATATACTAAAAACTAACTAAATCATACTAAAAACTATGTAAAAACAATGCCAAAAAGCGTATAAATTATCCGCTCATCACAACACCAAACTTAAATTGTTGCTTGTCCCCAAGCAACTGAAAATCAAATAGGATAAAAAGAAGAGAATATACTATAGATTCAAAATATCAATAAAACTTAGCTCCAATTAGATGAGCGGGACTAGTAGCTTTTTGCCTCTAAACAGTTTTGGCATCTCACTTTATCCCTTGAAGTTCATAATGATTGGCATCTATAGGAACTCAGAATTCAGATAGTGTTATTGATTCTCCTAGTTCAGTATGTTGATTCTTGAACACAGCTACTTTATGAGTCTTGACCGTGGCCCTAAGCACTTTGTTTTCCAGTATTACCATCGGATACATAAATGCCACAGACATAACTGGGTGAACCTTTTCAGATTGTGACTCAACTTTGCTAGAGTCCCCAATTAGAGGTGTCCAGGGTTCTTAAGCACACTCTTTTTTTTTTTTTGCTTTGGACCTCGACTTTAACCGCTCAGTCTCAAGTTTTCACTTGACACCTTCACGCCACAAGCACATGGTTAGGGACAGCTTGGTTTAGCCGCTTAGGCCAGGATTTTATTCATTTAGGCTCTCCTATCCATTAATGCTCAAAGCCTTAGATCCTTTTTACCCTTACCTTTTGGTTTTAAGGGCTATTACCTTTTTGCTCTTGCCTTTTGGTTTAAAGAGCTTTTGGCTTTTTCTGCTTGCTTTTTCTTTTTCTTTTATTATTATTTTTTTCGCTATTTTTTTTCGCAAGCTTTGTTATTCACTGCTTTTTCTTGCTTCAAGAATCAATTTTATGATTTTTCAGATTATCAATAACATTTCTCCTTTTTCATTATTCTTCAAGAGCCAACAATTTTAACATTCATAAACTACAAATTCAAAAGACATATGCACTGTTCAAGCATTCATTCAGAAAACAAAAAGTATTGCCACCACATCAAAATAATTGAACTAATTTCAAGGATGAATTCGAAATTCATGTACTTCTTGTTCTTTTGTAATTAAAACATTTTTCATTTAAGAAAGGTGATGGATTCATAGGACATTCATAGCTTTAAGACATAGACACATAGACACTAGTGATCATGTAGTAAAGACACAAACACAAATAAACATAGAGTATAGTAAACGAAAAACAGAAAAAATAAGAACAAGGAGATTAAGGAATGGGTCCACCTTAGTGAGGGTGGCGTCTTCTTCCTCTTGAAGAACCAATGGTGTTCTTGAGCTCCTCTATGTCTCTTCCTTGTCTTTGTTGCTCCTCCCTCATAACTCTTTGATCTTCTCTAATCTCATGGAGAATGATGGAGTGCTCTTGGTGTTTGATGAGCGGATAATTTATACGCTTTTTGGCATTGTTTTTAGTATATTTTTAGTATGATTTAATTAATTTTCATTATATTTTTATTAGTTTTTAATTAAAAATCACATTTCTGGACTTTACTATGAGTTTGTGTGTTTTTTTGTGATTTCAGGTAATTTCTGGCTGAAATTGAGGGACTTGAGCAAAAATCTGATTCAGGCTGAAAAAGGATTGCTGATTTAAACTTGTAAGAAGATAGCTCATGAAAGTAGGGAACATAGAATTAAGCGCTGAACCCTTACAGGAAGTGTGTATGCACTCTAATCTCTCAAGTTTATAGGGTAATTCACTCTACTCTTCTCTAATCATGCTTTCTAAACTTTGTTCTTCATCTAACCAATCAACAAATATTTAGC
>NC_029786.2:36165983-36171868 GCF_000816755.2 Arachis ipaensis | reverse complement strand
AATAGAAGCCATGGCATACCAGTGGTGCAAAATTGCAACAATGGAGAAGAGAGTGGGGAAAGAGAGATAATATAAATTCATGTTAATGCAAAAAGTAATACAGGTATAAAAGATTAGCATTGATTTAAATAATATTACCTAACTAGAATAAAACAAGTCATAAACACCAAGATAATACCAGAAAAGATATAACAGTTGAATAAGAACATTTGAACACCAATAGAAAAATAAAAATATGCAATGAATGAAAGTATGCAAATAAATAAAATAAAATAAAATAAAAGATAAGAAGAATGAGAAGGGAAAGAAGGGAAGAAGAAGTAAGTAAGAAAGGAGGGAGGAAAAATTAGGATTGGGAGAGAAAAGATAAGATATTTGGCAAATTAGGATAAGCTGTGCGGCGCAAGCGACGCGGTCGCGTGGGACACGCGGTCGCGCGGCTTGCGCTTAAACTGATTGACGCGGTCGCATCGGTCACGCGGTCGCGTGACCCGTTTTATGCTACTGGCGCGAGGGCAGCCTCGCTCTCGCACAACTCTCTGTTCAAAAATCATTAATTGCCAAATATTGGGTGACGCGATCGCGTGGGGCACGCGATCGCGTGAGTGGGCACTTAGTAGGATGTGACGCGGCCGCGTGGGGTACGCGGTCGCGTGAGATGGACTGCGCGTCCAGCGCCAGTCCAGCACCACTCTAGCACAACTTTCGGCTGTGCACCATTATTACGTCGAAATCCTGGTCACGCGG
Source organism: Arachis ipaensis (assembly GCF_000816755.2). Taxonomy (NCBI): domain Eukaryota; kingdom Viridiplantae; phylum Streptophyta; class Magnoliopsida; order Fabales; family Fabaceae; genus Arachis; species Arachis ipaensis. The sequence goes on along the minus strand of NC_029786.2, from coordinate 36,171,121 downwards.
CCGCGTGGGGCACGCGGTTGCGTGGGAGGCCAGTATTCCCACTCGACGTGGACGCGTCAGCGATGGGGTCGCGTGGGACGATTTGTGCCACGGGCACGCCTCTAGCCACGCTCCAGTGTGACTCTCTGTTCGTTATTCTCTCCTAATACCTGCAATTTTTTTTGTAGAATGCAAAATGCAGTATGTAGAATGCAATGCTTAATGTGAATGCTATGCATGATTCCAGGTTCAATAAAATAAAATAAAATTCAAAAACAAACAAAACTAAATAAAATTAAAATTGCAAAAGGAACGATCATACCATGGTGAGTTGTCTCCCACCTAGCACTTTTAGTTAAAGTCCTTAAGTTGGACATTAGATGAGCTTCCTGTTATGGTGGCTTGTGTTTAAATTCATCCAGAAATCTCCACCAATGCTTGGAATGCCAATAGCCTCCGGGGTCCCATACTAGGCATGTAAAGCTTCTGAGCAGCTTCAGACAGATTGTTAGGCTCACGGGGTGACGAATGTCAGAATAGATTCCAGGATCCCAAGCTTTGCTATTAAATCCACCTCCGTCTTGATCTATATGTTTCCATTCGGGTGGTTTAAAAAGTAGAATCTCACCATGGTGACCAAACATTTTCCGTGATCCATGCAATTGAGTATGATACCAATCCGTGTACTTCGAGGTGAAGCGTGGAACCTTATTGAACCTTGTGCACCAGCTCTGATTACGAGCCATTTCCCTCTTACTCTTAAAGCCGCAAAGAGCTCTAAGCTGGCCATCTGTTTCAAGCAAACCATATTCAAGTGAATAAGTAAAGTTATAGGTTAAGGATTGTATCCACTTGAAGCTTGTATTAGGTGGCAATGGCCTTGGGGTAGGTGTTTCTGGTGGTTCTGTAAGTTCTTCTCCCTTGGGTTCTTCTGTGAATTTCTCTACTTCCTTGCAAGAGTCTTCCGATGTAGTATCACCCTGGTCAAGGTCTTCTATGTCTTCCTCATCACTCGAGTCATAGATTGGAGGTTGAGAGAAATCTACCTCTGCATCATCTTCGTATTCATCTGGGAAAGATTCTTTGATCTCAGAGAATTCACTTGCGGATGCAAGTTCATTACTAAGAGAGCTAGACTTGTGACTATCATCATCAAGGGAATTTGTGTCCTGGGTCATTCCGTCTGATTCTTCATAAACAACTTACCTAGGAGATTGTACAATATCCTCCTTAGCATCAACTGTAGCGTCCTTGACGGGGTTCTCCTCAGTTCTGGATTCCCATGGAGGTTCAGCATCTCCTAGATCTTCAACCAACTCTTCTCCTTGAACAATGACAGCTTCTTCTACTTGTTCTAGTACGAATTCATTCTCTGTCTTGTCCACTGGAGTTTCTGGTATCTCCTTTATGCTATGCTCTTTGTTAGACTGTTCACATGGGGCTGTGGCTGATCCTTGTGTATTTGAGCGCCTAGAAACCCATTGAATTACTACTTGCTCCAAAGGTACACGTTAGCAGTTCCCCGGCAACGGCGCCATTTTGACGAGAGAACTTTTGTGTGGTCTAGAAAATTGCGGATAAATCCTCGTTGCAAGTATAGTTTCTAAACCTTCAAAAGTCCTTTCATACAAACGTTTTGGTTGTCACAAGTAACAAACCCCTTTAAAATTGATAACCGAGTATTTAAACCTCAGGTCGTCTTCTCAAGGAATTGCAGGGAGGTGTTCTTATTATTGATTATGAAAAAGTGTGTTTTTGGGGAATGTTGAGTTTGGGCAATGAGCACAGATATATTTAAATGACAAATAAAATAAATAAATAACTGTAAAATAAACTTTTGGCAAGGTAAGAGAAATTAGAAGTCCAGACCAAGTTATCCTTATCAATGATAATGAAAATTGAATCTTAATTCCACTTAGTCAACCTTTACTAAAGTAAAGGAAAGTCAAGGGACTAATTAGTTTGATCTTCGAATCCTATTTATTTTCTAAGAAAAGATTGAGATTATTGAAGTTCAATTCAATTGGCAAGATAACAATTAACAATCATGCTGTTGAGTTGGATAACTCCTGAGTTACTGATTTCTTAACCAAAACCAAAAGGGAAAAAATAAATCTATTGGAATAAAAATGCCTTCAGATGTAAAGCAACAATCATGTAAATAAAAGAGAGCAATAATAACTGAAATACCTCAAATAACATTAATTCAAGTAATCTGGAACAGTTCATAAACTAAATAAATAAAAATAAAGAACCTGGGATTGAGAGTCACTTCTAAAACTAAGAGAAGTCCTAAATCCTAAGAGAGAGAGGAGAGAACCTCTCTCAAACTAAATCTAAATCATGGAAAGTAGTAAAAATGCGAGCTCTCCTGAATGGATGCATTTCCTCACTTTATAGCCTCTAATCTGTGTTTTCTGGGCCGAAAACTGGGTCAAAAACAGCCCAGAAATCGCCCCGCTGCGTATTCTGGTACGTTCAGGTCGCGGACAAGTGACGCGGAGGCGTCGTCCACGCGGCCGCGCGGATTGAAGTTCGCAGATGCGACGCGTCTGTGTGGATCACGCGTTCGCGTTGCCTAGCATCAGAGAAACTATGGCATATTATATATCAAATCGAAGCCCCGGATGTTAGCTTTCCAACGCAATTGGAACCGCGTCGTTTGGACCTCTGTAGCTAAAGTTATAGCCGTTTGAGTGCGAAGAGGTCAGGCTGGACAGCTTAGCAGTTTCTCCAACTTCTTGTATTCCTTCCACTTTTGCATGCTTCCTTTCCATCCTCTGAGCCATTCCTGCCCTGTAATCTCTGAAAACACTTAACACACATATCAAGGTATCAAATGGTAATAAGAGAGGATTAATAATAAGCAAATATAAGATCAAAGAAGCATGTTTTCAATCATAGCACAAAATCAGGAAGGAAATATAAAACCATGCAAATATTATGAATAAGTGGGTAAATAGTTGATAAAATCCACTCAATTGAGCACAAGATAAACCATAAAATAGTGGTTTATTAATCTCTCCATCTCCCATGACTCAGAGGTGGAAGAAATTGCCTTCCCTTTCCTCTTTCTTGAGGTTTCTCTAGCCTTAGGTGCCATTAATGGTTATGGAAAAATAAAAAACAATGCTTTTACCACACCAAACTTAAAAAGTTTGCTCATCCCCGAGCAAAAGAAGAAAGAAAGTAGTAGAAGAATAAGAAAATAGAGGAGATGGAGGGAGAAGGTGTATTCGGCCAAGGGGGAGAAGTGGTGGATGTAATGTGTGAAAATGGAGTAGTGTTAAGGGGTTTATATAGGAGTGGGGGGAAGGGTAGGTTTCGGCCATTAGGGTTGGGTTTGGGAGGGAAAAGAATTTGAATTTTGGAGGTAGGTGGGGTTTATGGGGAAGAGTGGATGGATGTGAGTGGTTAAGGGTATTTGGGGAAGAGGTATGGAGGTGATTGGTGAAGGGTATTTGGAGAAGAGTGTTATGAAAAGGTGTGAAGAGGAGAGAAGAAGAGGTGGGGTAGGTGAAGATCCTGTGGGGTCCATAGATCCAGAGGGGTCAAGGACTTAGCATCCCTGCTCCATTTAGGCGTGCAAAACACCCTTAGAATGCATGTTTGGCGTTAAATGCCAGCTTGCTGCTTGTTTCTGGCGTTTAATGCCAGCTTTTCTCCCTTTCTTGGCGTTAAACGCCAATTCCATGCTCTGTTTTGGCGTTAAACACCAGTATGGTGCTTGTTTCTGGCGTTTAACGCCAGCTTGATGCTTCTTTCTGGCGTTAAACGCCAGTTTGATGCTTCTTACTGGCGTTTAAATGCTAGTAAGCTCTTCCTCCAGGGTGAGCTATTTTTAATGCTATTTTTCATTCTGTTTTTGATTTTTCAGTAGTTTTTGTGACTTCACATGATCATCAACCTAAAGAAAACATAAAATAGCAATGGAAAATAAATAGATATAATTAAATAACATTGGGTTGCCTCCCAACAAGCGCTTCTTTAATGTCAATAGCTTGACAGTGAGCTCTCATGGAGCCTCATAGAAGTTCAGAGCAATGTTGGGGCCCCTCAACACCAAACTTAGAGTTTGGTTGTGGCCTTCCAACACCAAACTTAGAGCTTGAATGTGGGGGTTTTGTTTGACTCTGTTCTGAGAGAAACTTCTCATGCTTCCTTTCCATGGTTACAGAAGGAGAAGCCTTGAGTCTTAAATACAAGGTAGTCCTCATTCAACTGAAGGACCAACTCTCCTCTGTCAACATCAATCACAACTTTTGCTATGGCCAGGAAGGGTCTGCCAAGGATGATGGATTCATCCTCATCCTTCCCAGTGTCTAGGATTATGAAATCAGTAGGGATGTAAAGGCTTTCAACCTTCACTAGCACGTCCTCTACTAGTCCATAAGCCTGTTTCATGGATTTGTCTGCCATCTCTAGTGAGATTCTTGTAGCTTGTACCTCAAAGATTCCCAGTTTCTCCATTACAGAGAGGGGCATGAGGTTTATCCCTGACCCCAGGTCACATAGAGCCTTCTCAAAGGTCATGGTGCCTATGGTACAAGGTATGAAGAATTTTCCGGGATCCGGTTTCTTCTGAGGTAATGTCTGCCTCATTAATGCATTCAGTTCATTAGTTAACAAGGGGGGTGATGACAAGTCATCTTAGCCTAGTTTCACTAGCCTTTTTCTTTTGTTTTCAATTGAATTATGCACTTTCTTGAGCCATAAGCAAGCCAATTGGGTAGATTTTCATGTTTCCTTTGATTTAATCAACCATGTATAAATTCATGCAATTTCATGAGGTTTTATGCTATAATTGTCACATATTATGAAAGAATGAATATCTCATGGTTTTGAGCATAGCTTTGATGTGTTTGGTTGATTAATGATAGGTGAAGAAAGCTTGGAGAAAGGTTGAAGCAAGGAGGAATGGCTAGGAGGAAGAGAGGACAAAAAGTTTGAGCAAAAGTTTGCCTCAAACTTTAGCTCAAACTTTTGGAATAAGTGAAAATGAACCAGGGAGCAAAAAGCTGGACCAAAAGTTTGCCTCAAACTTTTGTGCAAACTTTTGGGCAAAAAGCTGGAGAAAAAGTTTGCCTCAAACTTTTTGGCAAACTTTTGGCATCACAAATCAACACCCTGGAGAGCAAAAGTTTGCGCCAACGTTAGCC
>NC_029786.2:36161355-36165498 GCF_000816755.2 Arachis ipaensis | reverse complement strand
TGTTTAAATTTTGCAAATCCAATTCCCAATTCCCTTTACAATTCAAGCCATTTACATTTCTTGCAATTTAAGATTCTGCAATTTACATTTCTTGCGTTCTAAGTTTCTGCTATTTAATTTCTTGTTCTTTAAGATTCATCACTTTAAATTTCAGTTCTCTTTAATTTCATGCAATTTACCCATTCCCTTTACTTCTCATGCAATTTAAATTCTGCAAATCACAATTCACTCAACCAAATCTTGATTCGCTTGACTAAATCAACCACTAAACTAAAATTGCTCAATCCTTCAATCCCTGTGGGATCGACCTCACTCCCGTGAGTTATTATTACTTGATGCGACCCGGTGCACTTGCCGGTGAGTTTTGTGTCGGATCATTTTCCGCTCATCAAGTTTTTGGCGCCGTTGCCGGGGATTGATTAGATTGACAATGATTAAGTGAGGTGGTGATCTAGATCTAGCACTTTTTCTTTATTTTTCTCTAATTTTGACTAACCCACTAACTGTTTGAATTTTTGCTTAAGCTAACTAAAACTTCATTCTAGCAGTAGATTGAAGTGTCACTGGTTTGTGTGTTTCTTATGTTCTGCTTGTATGTCAGGTACAAGAAGAACCACACCCACCTTTCATGAACAAGACGAAAGAACTCTCAGGAGGTTAAGAAGAGCTGAAAGAGGGAAAAATATTGTTGGAGAAGAGGAATCAGAAGAAGAATTCCAAGATATGGAGGAACATTCAACCAATCCACCTGGTGGAGCAGACAATAACAACAACAACCCACCCCAGAGGAGAGTTTTGGCCTCCTACACCTTTGCAAATGCTAGACATTGTGGAAGCAGCATTCTCACTCCTAATGTCAATGCAAATAACTTTGAATTGAAACCACAACTCATTACATTAGTCCAAAACAACTGCTCGTTTGGAGGAGGACCATTGGAGGATCCAAATCAACATCTATCTACCTTCTTAAGGATTTGTGACACTGTCAAGTCCAATGGCGTGAATCCTGAGACTTACAAGCTTCTGCTGTTCCCGTTCTCATTAAGGGACAAGGCCGCACAATGGCTTGAAACTTTCCCTCAAGGAAGCATCACTAGCTGGGATGATTTGGTGACTAAATTTCTAGCCAAATTCTATCCACCTCAAAGAGTCATCAGGCTGAAAACTGAGGTGCAAACATTCACACAATTGGATGCTGAAATCGCCAACCATCACAAAGGAGAGGAGTAATGGAGCTAGAAGGAGTGGACTCAATCTTGGCTCAAAACAAGATGATGCAGCAGCAAATTCAACAACAATTTGAGCAAATGGCCAAGAGGATTGATAGCCTCCAAGTTGCAGCAGTTAACACAAGCCAACCATCACCCACATGGGGGCAAAATGAAGAAGCTCAAGAAGAACAACAACAAGAGCAAGTTCAGTATATGCACAACCAAGGACCAAATGAAGTGTATGGTGATACATACAATCCATCCTGGAAGAACCACCCAAACCTCAGATGGGGAGATAATCACACCCAAAACCAACAACCATGGTAGAGGAACTCGAACCAAAACAACCCAAGAAGCAACCAAAACCACAACCAGCAGCAAACTAACCAGAACCCCTACAGAAAACCTCAAAACAACTACCCCAACCCCAACCAGTACCAATCCAATAACCAACCCACCAACCAAAATGCCTACCATCTACCACCCACATCTCATAACCCACCTCAAGTATCACCTGAATCTCAAAGACTCACTAACTTGGAGACCTTGATGGATAAAATGTTGAAACACCAGGAAATGACAACCAAGAACCATGAAGCCTCCATAAAGAGCCTAGAGAGGCAGATGGGGCAAATCTCCAAGTAGATCTCTAGTGAGAGACCTTCAAGCTCTCTGCCGAGTGACATAATTCCAAATCCTAAGGAAGAATGCAAGGCAATACAATTAAGGAGTGGGAGAACATTGATGAGCAATAATGACACTACAAAGAAGCAAGTAGAAAGCAGTAAAAGGCCAATAGAAGATGAGGAGCAAACAAAGGCAGATGAAACCAAGGATCAAGTTGTGATGCCAAACAAGAGCATTGAGAAACTCAAAGAGAAGGACAACCAACCACACGGTCCAAAAGAAGTAACTCAGGGACAGCAGCAAATAGGAAAGAGCATCACACCTCCACTGCCATATCCCCAGAGGTTCAACAAAGAAACTAAGGACCAACATTTTCATAAGTTCCTTGAGACTTTCAAAAAGCTGGAAATCAATATTCCCTTGGCTGAAGCACTTGAGCAAATGCCTCTGTATGCCAAGTTTTTGAAGGAGCTTATCAACAAGAAAAGAAGTTGGGATGAGAAAGAAACCATACTGCTTACTGAGGAATGCAGGGCCTTGATTCAAAAAGGGCTTCCTCCTAAGATTAAGGACCCAGGGAGCTTCTTGCTGCCTTGCACCATTGGGGAATTGACCATCACTAAAGCAATGTGCGATCTAGGAGCAAGTATTAACTTAATACCATCCTCCTTGGTGAAAAAGCTGCGTATAGAGGAAGTTAAACCGGTACAGATGTCTCTAGAACTGGTAGATAAGTCAACAGTATACCCCAGGGGTATGATTGAAAACCTTCTGGTCAAGGTGAACAATTTTATATACCCTGCAGATTTTGTGGTTTTGGATTCAGATGGGGATGATGGTGATTCTATTATACTGGGAAGGCCATTCTTGGCCACTGCTAGAGCTATCATAGACATAGAGCAAGGAGAACTAACTCTCAGGATGCATGATAAGAGTGTCACTCTGAAAGTATTACCAGAAGCCCAGTTTAGTAATAGGAGGAGGGACTCTATGGAAATTGACAAGGTGATTCACAACAATATCCCAAGGCAGAAGAGTGTGCAGAAGGATGAAAAAGTCCAAGAGGATATTGGAGTATTAGCCACTGAAGAGGGAAAGCCCCAAGGTAAGTCTACAGCCATAAAAGAAAGATCAACAAAAAAAGGGATGAAACGCAGAAACAAAACAAAAAGGGGTTGGAAGAACAGGAAGATTCCAACAGAGGGGTTTTCCAAAGGTGACAAAGTGCAATTGATATATCAACAACTGGGAGCAAGCCAACAGACTGATGACTATTACAATGTCAGCAACATACTCTCGTTGGAACATGCTGAAATTGAACACCAGAGAACAAAGAGGAGGATCACAGTCAGGGGAGACAAGTTGAGGCACTACAATCCTCAACCACCATAAAAGAAAGCTCCAATGTCAAGCTAGTGACAATAAAAGAGCGCTCCATGGGAGGCAACCCATGATTTAAGATTTATGTCATTTTAAATTCAATAAGCTATGATCATCTGAGCATGAAATTTATTTTCATAGAAGTACTTAATGAATGCATGCAAATTTTTTTTTACATATGCTAAGACTTCTAAAGTTTGGTGTGCCTTCAAGCACACCAAACCAGTGTTACAAACATTTTCATACTATATGCCTAGCATATGACCAAACACTAAATTTGGTGTTTCTCTTCTCATGAAAATAAAAAAAATCATGCATCAATGATCATACATTATCTCTTACTGAGACTTTTCAATTAAAAAGAAATCATATTCTGTGATGAAGGCATCAATTGTGATTTACTACTAGCATCTCACATTTACCCCTTAAGCAAGATACAAGTTTGGTTGCACGGATTTAGGGACACAATTGATCCTTCATAAAAAAAAAAAAGAGAAAAAGGAAAATTATGATGAAAACATTTCTTATAAACATTTGACCAAGAATGATATTGGGATTTCAATTTCACTAGTTGGAGGAAGAAACACATATTTTCAACTATATGACCAAACATTAAGTTTGGTGTCCTCCAAGAAAAGCCACGGTTCAAATGGATATAAGGAATGATGATTCATATAGTGTTAATGAAAAAAAAAAAAGCACCATTGCCACGGTTTGATAAAGCTAATGTGTGTTGTCTTGTTGTGATGACTAGGTGGTCAAAGAACACTCTATGAGAGAGACAAGACAAAGGAAAGCATAGCATGAGGACAAAATCTCATCACATGCCTCAAAAAGAGAATCTGCCACTCCTTGAGATGATCACGGCAAAGACAATTGAAGAAGCAAGCTTTGTCTTCATTCATCCTTACATGCACACCTTTGA
>NC_029786.2:36145326-36161320 GCF_000816755.2 Arachis ipaensis | reverse complement strand
CCAATGGAAGAGGAGAATCCAATGTGGTTAAGCCAAGGCATGCCTATAACCATTGAAAGAATGATGATGGCTCCTGAAGCACATCAAGGCCGAAGACCACATGGAAGAAGGCAAAGAGAAGAACCAATGGAGGAAGATGAGTTACAAGAGGAAGAAGAGCCACAAGAGGAGGAGGAGCAGTAGCACATTCCTCTACATAACAATCTGGACATGACTCAAATGCAGGAAGCACTTGGAAGATTATCACAACAGTACATGAGAATTCAAGAAAGGCAAGAGGAATACCATTCACTATACATGAAAAACCAACAAGAACAAGAAGAACGGGAGCTAAGAATGATGAACAAACAAAGTGAATTCGAGTCAAGATTCCTTGTGATGCAAGAAGAGCATGCTTTTTAATCTCATGAATCATTTGGAAAGTTGGAACAAATGCAAGCTGAAAATTTGAGGGCTCTCAAAGAGTTCACAACACTCCAAGATGCAAGATATGAAGTCCAAGCCGACTACAACATAAATAGTCAAATCAAGCTGAACTATATTGGAGAGCATCTGCACAACATGGATCCAGCTTTTCCAACTTTTGATGAATTCTTCAAAAGGAGAAGTGAGGTAGAAGTAAGCAATGCAATAAAGCTTGAAGATAGAGTAGAGGAAGCGATGAATAGAGCTGGTTTCTGGCGGGATCAACAGACAACAGACATGGACACAGGGAACACCAGCAACCAGGTGTATGAAAGAAGAAAGAAAAAGCATGACAAATAAAAGGTGGACTTGCTCCTTGTTCATCACTACAAAGAAAAAAACATGCATTATGTCTGTTTTAAGTGGTCCTTGCATCTTTAAGTAGTTATTATAATTAATAGTCTTTGCATCATATTTATTTCTCTTGAAATAAGTAAGCTAGTCTATGTGTGTGCTTGTGTGTTTACTTTCACTAAACAAAACGCATGCTTTGTCCCCTGCACTTTCAATTCAATAAAAGAAATGTTTGAATGTGAAGTGAGATAGTTCTCTGTTAGATAGAAGTACAATAAAAGTAAGTGGTGGTGTGTGTGTGTGATTGTATAATAGCTCACTTTAGTGAATAAAAGAACTAGGATGTCTCCTTCTAAGTATAAAGTGGCCTACTGTCTATGAATCTCAATCAAATAAAAGTCCTTGGTTAGACAGAAAAACAAAAAGACAGAAAAAAAAGGGGAGAAAAAGAAATAGCCAAAGAGTGGCAGAACAAAAGAAAAACAAAAAGAAACAAAGCTGGACACCAATAGCTTGAACCTTAGAATATATGCCTGTGGTGTCTTTGTATTAGGATCTGCTTGGATTATTAAGCTCTTTGGAGTGCATCAACACTTGATGACTTGGGTTAACTAACCGGGGATCATCAGCTGAAAGTCTACTATCAAGAGCAACCTAACTACAAGGCATTTAGTAGCCCAAAGAGGTGCTGGGTATCAATGTTCTAAGAAGGAATGTGAGCCAAGTGTCTATAGTGAATAATGTGTCAAGTATAAAGAAAAAGAAATGAACTTGCTACACATGACACTCAAATAAAGCTTATGAACAAAATAATAGCCAAGGATAAAGAAATAATGAGAGGTCATAGCAGTATGCCACTTGAAGCTTGAAGGAGACTTTCTAAGCTTAAGAATCAATAAGAGGTGAGTGTATGCATATCCACATAAAACCCCATGAACTACCAATAACACTCTACATTTCTGTTTTTAGATCCGATTCAATCCAAGTTACCTTCTACTTGTCTGATCAATGCAATTTACTTTTCCTTATTTAAATTCTGCAAATCCAATTCCCAATTCCCTTTACAATTCAAGCCATTTACATTTCTTGCAATTTAATATTCTGCAATTTACATTTCTTGCGTTCTAAGTTTCTGCTATTTAATTTCTTGTTCTTTAAGATTCAGCACTTTAAATTTCAGTTCTCTTTAATTTCATGCAATTTACCCATTCCCTTTACTTCTCATGCAATTTAAATTCTGCAAATCACAATTCACTCAACCAAATCTTGATTCGCTTGACTAAATCAACCACTAAACTAAAATTGCTCAATCCTTCAATCCCTGTGGGATCGACCTCACTCCCGTGAGTTATTATTACTTGATGCGACCCGGTGCACTTGCTGGTGAGTTTTGTGTCGGATCGTTTTCCGCTCATCAGGGGGTTCATCCTCCCAAGTCTCAGTACCAAATAACTTGGCATTCAGCTTCATGATTGCTCCTAGATACTTAGCAACTTGCTCTTCAGTGATGTCTTTATCCTCTTCAGAGGAAGAGTATTCATCGGAGCTCATGAATGGCAGAAGGAGGTTTAATGGAATCTCTAGGGTCTCTGTATGAGCCTCAGATTCCTTTGGTTCCTCAAAGGAAAACTCCTTTCTGTCCAGAGGACGTCCCATGAGGCTTTTCTCACTGGGATTCATGTCCTCCTCCTCCTCTGGGCATTCGGCCACACCAAGTAAGGTTATGACCTTGCACTCTCTCTTGGAATTTTCTTCTGTATTGCTTGGGAGAGTACTGGGAGGAGTTTTAATAATCTTCTTACTCAACTGACCCACCTATGCCTCCAAATTTCTAATGGAGGACCTTGTTTCATTCATGAAACTTAGTGTGGTCTTGGATAGATCAGAGACTATGGTTGCCAGGTCAGAAAGGCTCTGTTCAGCATTCTCTGTTTGTTGCTGAGAAGATGATGGAAAAGGCTTGCTATTGCTAAACCTATTTCTTCCACCATTATTATTGAAGCCTTGTTGAGGCTTCTTGATGAACGGAACTCTTGTGTGGTCTAGAATTCCACTAATGAATTCTCGTTGTAAAGTATAGTTTCTAAACCAACAATAGTCCTTTCATACAAAAATTGTGTTTGTCACTAGTACAAACCCCTAAATTTATAAACCGAAGTATTGGAACCTCGGGTCATTCTCCCTAGGAATTGCAATAAAGTGTCTTGTTATTGGTTATGAGGTATGTTTTGGGGTTTTTGAGATGATGGACAAGAAATATAAATGGTAAAGGAAATAAACTAACAACTAAAAAGGTCTTGGCAAGGTTAGGTGGTTAAGGATCTCTATCCTAATCACTAACCACAACATGAGAATTGGCAAGGATCAACCCCACTAAGTTAACCCCTAACTAGTAGTAAAGGAAAGTCAAGTGAGCTATGTCAATCCAAGTCCATAAGTCCTAGTTCTACACCTAATCGATTGGTGAGATCTAGCGTTAATGGCTCCCAATCCTTAATCACTTGGACATTAGTGACTCAAGAGTTCCTAAGTTACCTTCCCAAGCCAAGAGCACAACATTCTACTCTAAAATCCAACTAAGCATTTTATCAAATACTTAGAAGGAATAAATGGAAAGCATAGTAAAATAGCAAGGAATGTAAATCTACACTACTCAATTGCAAGTAATTAAACAACAACAAATCAAATGAACAATAAAGGAACATGAATCATAAATTGCATTAAAGGAAAATGAAAGAACAAAGGTGCATGGTTCTTTCAAACATAAAAGTAGAGAATTACAAGAATTAAATGCTAAACTAGAGAGAAGAGATGTAGAAGAAGAAAAATTGATAAAGAAAAAGTAAATCAAAGCATGAAATTAGACTAGATCTAAGAAATTATAATCCTAATTCTAGAGAGAAGAGGTAGCTTCTCTCTCTAGAAACTAAGCTACATGATGCTAACACTTCAAACAATTGCTCCCCCCTTTGTTCAAGCTTTAATTCTACATGAAATTGCATTAGAAATAAGTTGGGTTGGGCTCAAAGTGCTTTAGAAATCGCTGGGGGCGATTTCACTTTAGTGGACCACGTGCTCAATCGGCGCACACGCGTACATGGTGCGTGCGCGCCCCTTAACGCGAAGCAACATATGGCAAATTTTATATCATTTCGAAGCCCCGGATGTTAGCTTTCCAACGCAACTAAAACCGCCTCATTTGGACTTCTGTAGCTCAAGTTATGGTCGATTGAGTGCGAAGAGGTCGGATTTGATAGCTTTACGGTTCCTTCATTTCTTCATGAGTTCTCCCACTTTGTATGCTTTTCTCCTCACTTCTTCCATCCAATACTTGCATTATGAACCTGAAATCACTTATCAAATATATCAAGGCATCGAATGGAATTAAAGTGAATTAAAATTACCAATTTTAGGGCCTAAAAAGCATATTTTCACATTTAAGCACAATTCAAGGGAGAATTACAAAACCATGCTATTTCATTGAATAAATGTGGGAAAAGGTGATAAAATCTCCCAAATTAAGCACAAGATAAACCACAAAATTGGGGTTTATCAAATCTCTCCACACTTAAACTAAGCGTGTCCTCATGCTAAAATCAAGAAAGAAGCAAAGGGACATCAACATTTATTCAATGCAAACTAACTACATGCAACCTATCTATATGCAATCTATCTACATGAATGCATCCATTTAGTCAAAATAAATCAATTCCCAAGAATACATATACAAACACAAGGGCTAAGGCAATAGAAATCACTCAACCCATAATTGAATTGAATTATTAAAAAGATTTTACAAACTTGCAAGAAAAGAGATGATCATGGGTGGAAACATGTAATTGAGTAATCGAACCCTCACCGGATGTGTATCTGCTCTAGTCACTCAAGTGTATGGGGTTGATTCACTCAATCCTCCCCTAATCATGTTTTCCAAGATTTGTTTTTCATCTAACAATCAACAATTATTTCATGCATGCATACAAATATCATGAGGACTTCCCATAGGTTGTAATGGGGTTAGGGTCAAGGTAGAATGCATATGGTCAAGTGGGCTTGAAATTTGAATCTTTGATTAACTTAAACTTCCCACCTAACCTATGACAACCTATACAATTCTAAACAAACCTAACTACCCATTCTTCACTTTTTCACACACTCATGCATTCTCTTTTTTTTTTATATCACCACCCATATGCATTGACTTTTATTGAATCTTGCTTTGGGGCATCTTGTCCCCTTTTCATTGCAATTCTTTGTCTTTCTTTTTTTTTTTCTATTTCTATTATTATTTTCATTTTTTTCTCTTTTTTTATTATTTTTTTTCATTAAATATTTTTTTTTCTTTTCAAACTAAAATATATATACAAGAATATCAATGCATATGGTTTACACATGATTAATATATGAGTATGTACCCAATTCCCAAGATTCTCAACACAAATATAAAAATACACTTTTATCTCTACCCAATGTTCCCAACTCTCCCAAAATCAAATGATAAACACTCTTACTAGCCTAAGCTAATCAAAGATCCAAATTAAGGGATATTTATTGTTTTTTACTTAGGCTTGTAATGTGCTACAATTAAGAACAAATGGATTAAGCATAGGCTCAAATTGGTTATCAACGGAAGATAAAAGGTAGGCTTATTTGGGTAAGTGAGCTATTTGAACAATGGCCTCAATCATATAAATGTATATATACACAAAATAATGGACATATAGAATTAAACAAATCAAAGATCACAATCATAGGAAGAGAATAATGCACACAAGAATGAAAGTAAGTGGTTATGTATGATGTAACCACACAATTAGGCTCAAATCTCACATGCTTGTGTTCTTAGCTCAAAACATGATCCACAAAGTATATAATTCAAGCAAGTTCTAATTTTTTTTTCAATTGGGGTGCCCTATAGATAAAATCTTTGGAAAATATCATGATTTTGACTAAGCTTAATATATACATATGCAATGCAACCAAAAAAATATAAAAGTCCTAAAAATGAAATGAAAAAGTGTTGGGATTAGAAACTTGTTACCCAAAAACGCCGAATGGTCGGATGACCTCCCCACACTTAAAAGTTTACACCGTCCTCGGTGCACTCAAAGATGAGCAAGGGGGTACGGCGACTTTCCGAGTTGCTACCTTCAGCTGGTAGGTCAACCGGTTGTTGCGTGTTCTTCCTCCCGCTTCTATTTTTGCTTATGGTGCATCGATCATGAAAAATAAAATAAACACTGTAAGATGAGAAAATACAAAAGGAAGGAAGCGTGAATTGTTGGAATGAGGTGAATCACTAGAATGGAGTGAGTGAATTAGTGTGACATTGATGAAAAATAGGTGTGTGGGTTCTAAAATTGCGCGCGGTTTAGAACACACACACTGGTATAAAAAGTTATGTCACCATTGCACAAAAGAAGACATGCACTTCACTGATTCTAGTGTGCTTGAAATACTTTAAAAGGCTTGTAGGTTAAAACAACCCAACAAGTAGTGAAAAAGCATAAAAGTATTCAAGCAAAAATCAAGCAATTGTGAAATTGGATAATGCATGGACATTGATTGATGTGTAAGTAAATTTGATGAACAAAATGGTCTAGAGAGCTCACACATCAAACAATGACACATATTGAAGTTGTTGCAACACCTAAGTGACATAGAGGTGAAACACATGGATGCTATGGAACTTAGGAAAAAGAAGATAGAAGTGGAAATCAATCATATAGCAAGCATGGCCCACAAAGCTTTACAAAGCTCAAAAATATGTCATTAGGTAAGCTCTCGATCCAATTTCACAATTCCACAAACTCAATGCATGAAATAGGTGATGTGAATAAGGGTAAACCATAAAGAAGCATCACCTAAAAAAATGCAATGATAATATACAATTGCCTAGCAGTGGGTGATGAATGCATGGTGGCCAAAACATGCAATTCAAAGAGGTAAGATGCATGAAGGCAATGTAACAAGTACTTGGTATTCAAAAGTGTTAAGCATGAAAAATTCCAAACCAAGTAACCAAACATAACCTCAACAAAGAATCCAACAATGACAATTAACATCAATGATGTTAAACTAACATCCTATCAATAAGCAGCAACAGTAAATAGTAAACAACATTAGTAATCCAACACTTATAATGGAAAATAAAATTTAAACTAACTAAAAGAAATAGTGTTACATGATATTTGGTAGTGTCGGATGATGTTTGAAGGGTAGAAAGAAAAGAAGAGAAAAGAGAAGAAGGAAAGAAATGGAAAGAGGAGAAGAGAAGAAGGTGAGTGAAACAGGGCAGTCCACGTGGGCGCGTCATGTGCGCATAAGCGTGGATTGATGAAAATGGAAGCGACGCGTACGCGTACAGCGCGCGTACGCGTGCATGGCAAAGCAGAGAGTCGACGCGGACTCGCAAGGTACGCGTTCGCGTGCCCTGGGGCACAAAGTTGGCACACTTCAGGCACAACTCTCGGGTGAATGTATGGAGAGGTGGAAAAACTCAATCCACGCGTACGCGTACATGGTGCGTCCACGTGGATGGCTGAAATTGCTTGATTCATGCGTATGCGTGGAGTGCGCGTGCGCGTGGGTGGTGCTCTGTTTTTTAAAATTTTTCTATGTTTTTGCTCCAAACCAAGCATTCCAAACCTCCAAACAACTACCAAAACATCATAAAACCTTATTTAACACACTAAACTACCAAACAGACTTAATAAACCAATCAAAACATGAAATTAAACCTATTTTACCAATATGTACAAAAGAGAAAATGAAAAGATGTTACCATGGTGGGAGACACTTTTGTTTATTGTCCTTAAGTTGGACTTATGGGGAGCTCCTCATCAAGGTGGCTTGTGCTTGAATCCATCCTTGAACATCCACCAATGCTTGGACTTCCATTGTGCTTCATCATTCAAAGTTAGTAACCCCAAGCTTTGATGGAGTTCTTCACAACCCATGGGCTCCCAAAGTTGATCCTCGTCTTGTGATCCGGGATCCCACACTTTATTTTCACACCCGTCTTCAAGTTGATCATCATTATTAGTCCAACCGGGTGGTGAGTAAGGTGAATTCTCAATAAAGTGGCCGACAATCTTCCTAGACCCCTCTAGTTGAGTACTACTCCAACCTTTAGATCTCATGTTTGAAGCATTAACCATAATGAGCCTTGATTTGCAATTTCAACCACAAAACATTTTTCTTTTATGCTTCATCCCACAAAGCTTCCTAAGTTGGCCATCCGTTTCAAGAAAACCATATTCAAGTGGTATAATAAAGCTAATAGAAATGAATTTCACCCACTCAAATGAAGGAATAGATGGCAACCTAGGTAGAGAAGTGTCCAAGGGTCTTGACAAAGCGTATTCAATTCCCATCCTTCTCTTTCTAAGGACTTCCACCTCTTCACAAGATCTCTTAATTTCAATCCTTTGTTCGACAATTTTATCTAAACATTTTCCCTTACTCAAATCACAAATGGGAGGACAAGAGAGATTTACCTCCACATTACTTTCCATCTCTTTGGGAGAAAGTTCTTCATGTTCAAAGGATTCTTCACCACTAAGACTTGATGCTTGATCTCCATCACCAAGGGAACTCAATTCTTGCTCTATCTCATTCAAGGCTTCATATGGAATATGCCTTGGAAGGTGTGCACTTTCCTCCCTAGCATCAATTTCAATCATCTTGGATGGGTTTTCTTCAACTCTATGTTTCCAAGGAGGTTCCGCATCTCCTAAGTCTTCAACCACTTCTTTCTCTTGTTCAATAATCTCTACCTCCTCCTCTTGCTGCATTTCTTGCTTTAACTCCTCTTCTTCACCTTGGAGCTTCAAGTTCACTCCCTCACTAAACTCCTTGGTTGCTTCTCCACATTCCACAATGGAAGTGCCTTGATCGCATAGGCTTAGGCGGGATGAGACTATGTTGCCAATGGCTTCTACCATGATAGCCATTTTTGCTCTTAACTCCTCAAATTTCTTCTCATCCTCTTCGTGTTGCCTTAAGATATGAGATTCAAGATCCCTTAATTCTAGCATAGAGGCTTCATCGGGAGGTGATGGTGGAAGAGAGGGTTCATTGTTTGGGGAAAAAGTTGGAAGGTGGTTCTTCTTGGTAGGGTTGTGGTGGTAAGTAGTATTCATCTTGATAATAATATAGAGGGGGTGGTTCTTGAAAATATTGATGTTGGAATGGTGGTGGCCCTATATGTGGTTCATATGGTTGTTGGTAGGATGGATATGGATTAGGGTCATATGAAGATGGTTGGTGAAGGGTGGCTTGTGAGTATGGTTGATGGCTATGTTGATGATATGGCTCATAGGTGTATGGTGGTGGTTCTTGGAAGTCACAAGGGGATTCACCATAACCATTGGATTGGTATGCATCATAGAATGGCTCTTCTTCATAGTGCATTGGTGGAGGTTGTTGCCAAGAGGATTGATCTTATGCATATGGCTCCTCCCACCTTTGGTTATCCCATCCATGATACACATCTTCATTGTAGTTCCCATTTCCTACAACATGGTTGTAATCACACTCATAGACAAAGTGAGAATTCATAGTGAAAAGTGAAAATAAGAAACAAAAAGCTAACAAGAAATAATGAAACAAAGTCCTAAAACTAGCAAAAACTAACAAGCAATCCAAAAATCAAGCTATTCACAATATTCACATATATACAATAACCAATAACATAACACCATTGCAACTCTCCGGCAACGGCGCCATTTTGATGAACGAAACTCTTGTGTGGTCTAGAATTCCACTAATGAATTCTCGTTGTAAAGTATAGTTTCTAAACCAACAATAGTCCTTTCATACAAAAATTGTGTTTGTCACTAGTACAAACCCCTAAATTTATAAACCGAAGTATTAGAACCTCAGGTTGTTCTCCCTAGGAATTGCAATAAAGTGTCTTGTTATTGGTTATGAGGTATGTTTTGAGGTTTTTGAGATGATGGACAAGAAATATAAATCGCAAAGGAAATAAACTAACAACTAAAGAGGTCTTGGCAAGGTTAGGTGGTCAAGGATCTCTATCCTAATCACTAACCACAACATGAGAATTGGCAAGGATCAACCCCACTAAGTTAACCCCTAACTAGTAGTAAAGGAAAGTCAAGTGAGCTATGTCAATCGGCGCACACGCGTACATAGCGCGTGCGTGCCCCTTAATGCGAAGCAACATATGGCAAATTTTATATCATTTTGAAGCCTCGGATGTTAGCTTTCCAAAGCAACTAGAACCGCTTCATTTGGACCTTTGTAGCTCAAGTTATGGTCGATTGAGTGCGAAGAGGTCAGATTTGATAGCTTTACGGTTCCTTCATTTCTTCATGAGTTCTCTCACTTTGCATGCTTTTCTCCTCACTTCTTCCATCCAATACTTGCCTTATGAACCTGAAATCACTTAACAAACATATCAAGGCATCGAATGGAATTAAAGTGAATTAAAATCACTAATTTTAGGGCCTAAAAAGCATATTTTCACATTTAAGCATAATTCAAGAGAGAATTACAAAACCATGCTATTTCATTGAATAAATGTGGGAAAAGGTGATAAAATCATCCAAATTAAGCACAAGATAAACCACAAAATTGGGGTTTATCACTTCTGTTGGTCCTTCCATGAGAAATTTGGATGATTTCTCCATGAAGGATTATAGGTCTTTCCATAGGGTTCTCCCATGTAATTCACCTCTGCTATTGCATAGTTCTCAGGATCATAAGCTTCTTCTTCAGAAGATGCTTCTTTAGTACTGTTGGATGTAGCTTGCAATCCATTCAGACTCTGAGAAATCATATTGACTTGCTGAGTCAATATTTTGTTCTGAGCCAATATGGCTTTCAGAGTATCAATTTCAAGAACTCCCTTCTTCTGAGGCGTCCCATTGTTCACAGGATTCCTCTCAGAGGTGTACATGAACTAGTTATTTGTAACCATTTCAATGAGTTCTTGAGCTTCTGCAGGGGTTTTCACGTGAAGAGATCCTCCTGTAGAATGGTCCAATGACATTTTTGACAACTTAGACAGACCATCATAGAATATACTTATGATGCTCCATTCTGGAAGCATGTCAGTAGGACACCTTTTGATCAGTTGCTTGTATCTTTCCCAAGCTTCATAGAGGGATTCTCTTTCCTTCTATCTGAAGGTTTGGATTTCCACTCTAAGCTTGCTCATCTTTTGAGGTGGAAAGAATTTGGCCAGGAAAGTACTGACCAGCTTATCCCAAGAGTTCAGGCTATCCTTAGGTTATGAATCCAACCATGTTCTAGCTCTGTCTCTTACAGCAAAAGGGAAAAGCATAAGCCTGTAGACCTCGGGATCAACTCTATTGGTCTTGACAGTGTCACAGATTTACAAGAATTCAGCTAAAAACTGATGAGGATCTTCCATTGGAAGTGAAACTTGCAGTTCTGTTGCATTAGAGAAACTAATTGAGGCTTAAGCTCAAAGTTGTTTACTCCAATTGCAGGAAGTGAGATGCTTCTTCCATAGAAGTTATAAGAGGGTGCAATAAAGTCACGAAGCATCTTCCTTGCATCTCCACCATTGTTATTAGGTTCGGCCATGTCTCCTTCTTTTTCAAAAATTTCTGTCAGATCCTCTCCAGAGGGTTGTGCCTTAGCTTCCCTTAGCTTCCTCTTCAGAGTCCTTTCAGGTTCAGGATCAGCTTCAACAAGAATGTTCTTATCCTTGTTCCTGCTCATATGAAAAAGAAGAGAACAGAAAAGAAAATATGGAATCCTCTATGTCACAGTATAGAGATTCTCTTTTGTGAGTAGAAGAAGAGAAGAGAAAAATTTCGAACACAGGGGAGAAGAGGGGGTTCGAATTATGAGTAGAAGAGAAGTGTTAGTAGATAAATAAATAAATAGAAAGAGATGAGAGGGGGAAGAATTCGAAAATTAAATAAAGTGAAATAAAAATATTTTTGTTTTTATTTTGACTATTAGTTATAATTCAAAATTTAAAAAGAAAAATAAAATTAAATCAAATTAAAATTTAAAACAAATAGTTAATTAAAAAGAAATTTTAAAAAAGAGGGGAGGGGTTTTCAAAAATTGGTGAGAAAAGAGTTAGTTAGGTGGTTTTGAAAAAGATATGATTGAAATAGAAAACTTAAAAAAAATAAACCAAAAAGTAAAGTAGTTAATTGAAAAAGATTTGAAAATCAAATTTGAAAGGGTGAGAAGTTAGAAAAGATTTTGAAATTGATTTTGAAAAAAGATATGATTGAAAATCATTTTGAAAAATATTTGAATTGGAAATAAAAAAAAATTTGATTTTGAAAATTGAAATTGATTACTTGACTGACAAGAAACTAAAAGATATGATTCTAAAATTTAAAGATTGAACCTTTCTTAATAGGCAAGTAATAAACTCAAAAAATTTTTTTGAATCAATCACATTAATTGTTAGTAAAGATTTTGAAAAATATGGAATATAATAAGAAAATTTTTAAAATTTTTTTTGAAAAGATAGGATTTTTAAATTGAAAATTTGACTTGACTCATAAGAAACAACTAAATTTTTAAAATTTTTTGAATAAGTCAACCCAAATATTCGAAATTTATGAGAAGAATAAGGGAAAGATATTTTTTTTTTATTTTTGAATTTTTATTGAAGAAAAAGAAAAACACAAAAAAGATACAAGACATAAAAATTATGAATCAAAACAAGAAAAATATGCAAGAACACTTTGAATGTCAAGATGAACACCAAGAATACTTTGAATGTCAAGATGAACATCAAGAACATGTTTTTGAAAATTTTTAAGAAAAGAAAAATATGCAAGACACCAAACTTAAAAATTTTTAATGTTGAGACACTAACAAATTGAAAATACATACGAGAAACAAGAAAAGATGCACCACAAGAAAATGCAAAGATCAAACAAAGAAGATCATCAAGAACAACTTGAAGATCATGAAGAACATATGATGAATTTTTGAAAATTAAGAAAAAAATTACAAACATACAATGGACACCAAACTTAAAACTTGACACTAGACTTAAACAAGAAACACAAAATATTTTTGGTTTTTATGATTTTGTAAATTATTTTTTTTGGTATTTTTCGAAAATTATTTTGAAAAAGAAAAATAAGAATTTCAAAATTCTTAATGAGAATTCCAAGAATCATGCAATGTTAGTCTAAAACTCCGGTCCAGGAATTAGACATGGCTTACTAGCCAGCCAAGCTTTCAGTGAAAGCTCCGGTCCAAAACACTAGACATGGCCAATGGCCAGCAAAGCTTTAGCAGATCATTACATACAACAGCTAATTTGCTGAGAAAGAAAAAGAAGCTCTTCTAAAGATAGTTGAAACCTCGGTCCAAAAGATTAGACATGGCTTATTAACCAGCCAGGATTCAACATATCTCATGAAACTCTAGAATTCATTCTTAAAAATTCTGAAGAACATAGAATAATTTAATTTTTTTTTCGAAAATAAAAATAATAAAAACAAAAAGCTTAAAATTTAAATTAAATTACCTAATCTGAGCAACAAGATGAACCACCAGTTGTCCAAACTCGAACAATTCCTCGGCAACGGCGCCAAAAACTTGGTGCGCACGTTCATAATCTTAATTCTTTTTCACAACTCCGCACAACTAACCAGCAAGTGCACTGGGTCGTCCAAGTAATAAACCTTACGTGAGTAAGGGTCGATCCCACGGAGATTGTCGGCTTGAAGCAAGCTATGGTTACCTTGTAAATCTCAGTCAGGCGGATTCAAATGGTTATGGAGATTTGATAATTAAAATATAAAATAGGATAGAAATACTTATGTAATTCATTGGTGAGAATTTCAGATAAGCATATGGAGTTGCTTTTGTTCCTTCTGAACCTCTGCTTTCCTACTGCTTTCATCCAATCATTCATATTCCTTTCCATGGCAAGCTGTATGTTGGGCATCACCGTTGTCAATGGCTACTTCCCGTCCTCTCAGTGAAAATGGTCCAAATGCGCTGTCACCGCATGGCTAATCATCTGTCGGTTCTCGATCATGTTGGAATAGGATCCATTGATCCTTTTGCGTCTGTCACACGCCCAACACTCGCGAGTTTGAAGCTCGTCACAGTCATCCCTTCCCAGATCCTACTGGGAATACCACAGACAAGGTTTAGACTTTCCGGATCTCAGGAATGGCCGCCAATAATTCTAGCTTATACCACGAAGACTCCGATCTTTCGGAATGGAGACTAAGAGATACACGCTCGATCTAAGGTAGAACGGAAGTGGTTGTCAGGCACGCGTTCATAGGTTGAGAACAGTGATGAGTGTCACGGATCATCATATTCATCATGTTGAAGTGCAAGAGGATATCTTAGAATAGAAATAAGCTTGAATTGAATAAGAAAACAATAGTACTTTGCATTAATTCACGAGGAACAGCAGAGCTCCACACCTTAATTTATGGTGTGTAGAAACTCTACCATTGAAAATACATAAGTGATGATAGCGTTCATTGGCTTCGACCCCAGAGGGGGAACCAGAATGACCAAGACCTCGGTCTAAGGACTAAATGTCCAAAGATATAAAATAAATCACTAAAAATAGCTTTTATACTAAACTAGTAGCTAGGGTTACAGAAAATAAGTAAATGATGCATAAATCCACTTCCGGAGCCCACTTGGTGTGTGCTTGGGCTGAGCATTGAGCTTTACATGTGTAGAGGCTTCTCTTGGAGTTAAACGCTAGGTTTTAGCCTGTTTCTGGCGTTTAACTCTAGTTTACAACCTGTTTCTGGTGTTTAACTTCAGAATAGGGCAGAAAGCTGGCGTTTGAACGCCAGTTTGCGTCGTCAAAACTCGTGAAAAGTATGAACTATTATATATTGCTGGAAATCTCTGGATGTCTACTTTCTAACGCAATTGAGAGCGCACCAATTGGGTTTCTGTAACTCCAGAAAATCCACTTCGAGTGCAGGGAGATCAGAATCCAACAGCATCTGCAGTCCTTCTTCAGCCTCTGAATCAGATTTTTGCTCAAGTCCCTCAATTTCAGCTAGAAATTACCTGAAATAACAGAAAAACACACAAACTCATAGTAAAGTCCAGAAATATGATTTTTATTTAAAAACTAATAAAAATATACTAAAAACTAACTAAATCATACCAAAAACTATGTAAAAATAATGCCAAAAAGCGTATAAATTATCCACTCATCAATACGCAACGTATTTTTGAATGTGAATGTTACGTCTTTTTGTAATCATTCGCGTATCTTTACAACCATCTTGGTAGCCGTTCCTGGCATTAAATGAGAGGTAAAAGTATCATCCTGCCCCTAGTAGCTATATATAAACAATGTCATTTTCTCTTTCTTTTTTTTTTTTATTTATCTTCTGCACTTTCACTTTGTTTCTCTTAATTTTCTTTCACTGTGACTCCCTTTCCATCAATCTTCTTTCAAGATTTTTTTTATCTTGGAGTTTAGCTTTGGTTTGAATAGTCGTTTGTGGAGTGTCACTGTGACCATTACTTCTTATTCTTCTTCAACAAAATTGGTTTTCCTTCTTTCTCTTTATTTGTTTTTGCTTGGTTGGTGCTCTTTATGTTGTTGCTTCAATGTTGCTACTCATGACTTTTTTCTTCAATTATGGGTTCTTACTGTTTCCTCGCAAAAGTTTTCTTTTTCTCTCATTCTTGCTTTCTTGCTTATTCCTCTGGTTGTTATGAATCTTTATCATTGTTGAAAGTTTGCAGCGTCTGATGGAGGATTTTTCTAAAACAATGGTATAATCTAATTTTGTAGATTTGGGACCTTGTTTGTTGAATTTTTGGGGTTTTATCTTAACCCCCAAATGGTGCCATTTTTACTCTGAGTAATGGTGCAATTTCGTATTCTTAACAAAACTCAATAATGGTCCCATTATGAAGATGGTCCGACCTCTTTTTGTGTGCCATGTTGTTTGTTCCTAATTTGTAGCTTATGAGTTTTTTGTAGTGACTATATTTCTTTTGTTTTGTAGGTATAACTCTTTATGTCTCATTCTGTAATTTTCAGTATAACATCCCGAGTTTCTAAAAAATTTAAATAATAAGTTATTCATGATTTATTATTTTATTTAAAAAAATTATTTCTCTAAAAATAATTAAATTAAAATTTATGATTTTTTAAATTTAAAATTTATTAAGATTTTTTTAAATTATTTTTATTATAATAAAATATTTTAAAAAATTTAAAAAATTATTATTATTATTATTATTATTATTTTTA
>NC_029786.2:36121868-36145161 GCF_000816755.2 Arachis ipaensis | reverse complement strand
TTGGCCGAAGCCTTATGAGAACAAAGGAAGGAAATAAAATAAATTGGCTTGCATGCTTTTATATATATATGATTCTTACACGTTTCCTTTTTATATATATAAACCATGGCACCTCATTATTTCATTCATTAAGTGTCATATAATCACATAATCATCTTCAATTGGCTTCATTTCCTTTCTTTCATACAATAAGAGAGAGAGACCGAACTTGCATGGAAGAACCGTAAATCCTACTAAAATTTCAGCTTTGATTTATTGAGATTCGTAATTCTAACAAAAAATTTAATCCAGTAAAAGTGTTCGTATCTTCTTCTTCTATACGTTGACATTATTTTTGTCCAGTAGAAGTTGACGGTGACATAGTTCTTTTTCCCCTTGAGTTCGGTCAATTGGAGTTCTAGGAGGTACAAGTGATTTCTGACGTTTTTTTCTTCAGCAGCTCGATCAGAAAACTTCTCCAGAGCTACCGTTGTTTTGATTTCGTATGGAGGTAGGATTTCGGTAAATTCTCACCAATTAAATTTGTGTTGGATAAGTGAATGGTTGTTGTGATTGATTATTGATGGAGTTTGATTGACTTTGTATTGAATTTTGTTGATATATTGTTATATGTGATTAAGCTTGTGATTTGGTCATGTTTGTGATGCCCAAACTATGATAATGAGGCTGATTTGGGGCTGTCATTGTGCTAGTTTTTGAATAAAATGGGTGAGGTTTAATGGTCGAGAAATTAAGTTAAAAGCTGTGAAAAATCAGTAACCGTAAAACTCAAAAACATATTAAGATTTAAATGTATATTTTAAAATAAAAATAAGGAGGTTTCGGTTCTTGGTAAAAAGAAGAATCAGCCAAGAAGAATTATTTTTGAAGAAATATACTTGTATTTTTATGAAAAGATTGAGTTTAATATTATAATTATATAAGTTTTTCGGATATTTTGGGTAATAAATAAAGTTTAGGGGTAAAATGGATATTTTATAAAAGTTCAGGGTTATTTATATAAATATGAAACAAAGTGAAGGTTTAAATATAATTTTATAAAATATTAAAGTCAAAAATAAAATATTAAAGAATTTGTGGTTTAGAAAGTAATTAATAAAAATTTAAAAATAAGGTTTTATAAACTAAGTTATGTTTCCTATTCGCGAAGGTTCAATATTAAATAAACATAGTAAATAATTAAAGGAATAGAGGTTAGTAGAGCTCGTACTTTTAGTACGATCATGAGGTGCTAAAAGTTAGAGTGTTACACTCAACATGTCTACCAAAGTTCCGTCTGACTTAGGATGGGTAGATGTTACTGTTTTTGATAATGAATATGTAGAGACTTTTCATAGGCAGCATAGGCTTTGTAGGGGGAGGGATGATGAGGAAAAGTACGAGATAGTGGCCCCCAACCCTGATGACAGGATTTGCTTGCCCTGACTTGATAAGTTGGAACAGCATTTCATTTTCATGTACGAATGCCTTTTTACTAAGTTAGGAGTGAACCTTCCTTTTTCTAACTTTGAGCTAGAAATCCTCCGTATCTTTAGAGTTTTTCTTTCTCAGCTTCACCCAAACTCGTGGGGTTTTATGAAGGTTTATCAACTTATAAGTCAGGAACTTGAGCTTCCTTTGTCTTCCAAAATTTTCTTTTATTTGTTCCAACTCACCAAGCCTTTTAGCTAGAAAAGGCAACACTGGCTCTCTTTCTGAGATGTTCAAGGCCGGAAAGCTTTTCTACTTTTGATAAATTCTTTCATGACTTCAAGAATTATTATTTTAAGGTCCGGCTATTGAGGGTGTCCGAGATCTTCTCAATAGGGTAAAATCGTTCTTGATATTCTCCCTCCTCCTCCTCCTCCTCCTCCTTCTCCTCCTCCTCCTTTTTCTACTGAGTCGACTCCTCGGACCGTTCCTCCTATACCTCCTTTTGGTGAGTCGGGTGCCAAGAAATGCAAAGTCCATTCATCCGACTCTGGTAATATGTATGATCAAGGATTCAACGTCAAGGCTTTCTTTGAAGAACACATCTTTCCTCATAGCTTTATAAGCATGGATGTTGTTTTCATAAAAAATCATTTATAGGTTCTAGCTTAAGGTGGTATTCAGACAGTAGGGGTATGCTCGGCTTTGCTAAAATGACTTGAAGAGACTCGTATTGGCGCTACCCAGCGGGAGTTGATCGACCTTTGAGCTGAGGTGACTTTTTTTGGGAGTCTAAGAAGGAGTTGGAGAAGGAGAAGAAGAAGGAAGTGCTTGTTACTAACCTTTCTAGACTTCGAGAGAGAGTGAAGCAATCCGAGGTGGCTTATGTCATGGTAGAGGGCTTGAAGAAGAAGGCTGGGGAGAGCTATACTCGCGTTTTCGAAAAAAAGTTGGACTTGAAGGAGGAGGTCACCTGGTTGAAGGAGGAGTATGCGGCCCTGGAGGAATCAGTGGCCCAAGGTATGGACGAAATGGCTGAAAATATGAAGGCTCAATTCTGGGTTATTACTCTCGAGGTGGACCATTCTCTTATTGATCTTGACATGGTCATTGATTGATGGGAAGATCGTTCTCTTGTAGGTCAGACACTTTGTAGTAACCTGATGATAGAATTTTTGTCGGTCTATAATTCCTTAATAAAATGAATCTCTTCGTTTCAAGCATGGTCTAGAGCAACAATGGATTCTCCATCAAAGTTTAGTTTTGATTGTCACAAGTTCAACCCAATTCAAATCAAAATAATCAGGAGTAGAATCCCAGGTCGTTCTCCCTACGAATTGCAATCGAATGCTCAATTATTGGTTATAAGATCAATGGGGGTTGATGATAAAAAGGCAAGAATTTAAATGACAAGAATGTAAATCAAACAACTAAAGATAACAAATACTAAAGAGGTATTCATGGCAAGGATTAAGAATCAAGGTCTTCTATCCCAGTCATTAATTATAACACAACAATTACCAAGAGTTAATCCTATTACGTTATCCTCATATTGAGAGAAAGTCAAACAGGCCTAGTTAATCCCAATCCATAAGTAGCATCAATGGAAACAAGATTAACTAACAACTCTAGATCACCAACATAAGTTGGGTATTAATGACTCAAGATTACCAAGCTTCTCTTTCCAAGCCAATAATGCTCAAAATCTACTCTAAAACTAATTCAAGTATTTTATCAAACACCTAGAGTGCATAAACATAGTGTATCATAAATTACAAAAATTAGTAAAATCTATAGCTACCAAATGCAAGAAATTAATAATAACAACTCAATTAAGCATCAGGAAAACATAAAACATCAAATTGTATTAAAGGAAATTGAAATTAACAAGAGGGTTTATAAACTAAAAATGACAAAAATGAGAAATTAACAAGAGAAACTAAGAGAATTGAGACAATAGAGCATGGAAATATAAATGAAACTACACTAAAACAAGAATTAAAGAGAAATTAAACTAACAACCCTAAATTCTAGAGAGAAGAGGGAGTTTCTCTCTTTAGAAAATGACCTAAAACATGATACTAAACTACCCTAATTGCTCCCCCCTTGTTCCTTCTTGAGTTTGGCTTGAAATACATAAGAAAATGAGTTGGATTGAGCCCAAAATACTTCAAAAATCGCTAGTCATGTGTTTCTTTAATGAATCATATTTTTGATCTCTCACGTATGCGACTTTTGGGCTGCGTACGCGAGAATGTGCACTCATGTCCACTATAAACCATTGCATATCATTTTGAAGCCCCGGATGTTGGCTTTATAATGCCACTAGAACTGCCTCATTTGGAACTCTGTAGCTCAAGTTATGATCTCTTTAGTACGAAGAGGTCAGGGCTGACAACTCTACACATCTCTCACTTCTTCATGAATTCTCCACTTTTGCATGCTTTTTCTTCATCTTTCCAAGCCATACTTGCCTTCTAAAACTTCAATCAGTTAAACAAACACATCAAGGCATCAAATGGAATAAAGATGGATTTAATTTGACAATTTAAAGGCATAAAAAGTATGTTTTTCACAAGCAAGCACAATTAGGAGAAATTCACAAAAGCATGCATTTTCCATGAATAAATGTGAGATAAGTTGATAAAATTCACTCATTTAAATACAAGATAAAACATAAAATTATGGTTTATCATAGCCTTTGCCCAATAATTCGATGATCTTTTAGGGTCCTTTCCAATTTTCAACCAACTTTCCTTTGCCCGACTTCCGCACTCCAATGTCATTCTTAATCAGTATGAAGTTGTTGTTCGTGGCAAAGTTTCTTCTGATGACCTTCTTGTTGTATCTTGTGGACATCCTTTGTTTCAACTCTTCCTCTCTTATACAATCTTGTTCTCAGATTTCTGGGAGGAGGTCGAGCTCTTCTTTTTGAGCTTGGATATTTTCCACTTCATTGTAGAACCTCACTCTTGGGCTTTCTTCCTGTACTCCAATAGGAATCTTAGCTTCTATGCTATAAGCAAGTCAGAACAAAGATTCTCCCATTGTATAGTGGGAAGTTGCCTGATACATCCATAGAACTTGTGCGAGCTCTTCAACCTATGCTCCTTTTGCCTCTTGTAATCTTTTTTTTGAACCCTAAGAATATGACTTTATTCACAGCTTCTACTTGTCCATTGGCTTGAGAGTGCTCTACCGATGTGAATTGGTGTTTGATCTTGAGACTCGCCACCAATTTTCTGAAGGTCGAGTCGGTGAATTGAGTTCCATTGTCTGTAGTAATGGAATATGGAAGCCCAAATCGGGTGACTATATTCTTGTAGAGGAATCTTTGACTTCTTTGGGCTGTGATGGTTGCCAGAGGTTCTGCCTCAATCCACTTGGTGAAATAATCAATCCCAACTATGAGGTATTTTACCTGCTCAGATGCTTGAGAAAATGGTCCAAGCAGGTCCAAACCCCATTTTTGTGAAAGGCCATAGTGAGGTGACATTGACAAGCTCTTCTGGTGGTGCCACATGGAAATTGGCATGCTTTTGGCAGGGTGGGCACTTTTTGACGAAGTCGGCCGCTTCCTTTTGCAAGGTCAACTAGAAGGAGCCAACTCGTATCACTTTCTTAGCTAGTGAGCGTGCTCCTAACTGGTTTCCGCAAATGCCACCATGGACTTCCTCTAGGGCTTCCTCAATTTTGGAGGTTGGGACACACTTCAGCTTGAAAAGCATCCCAGGGTATAGGATTATCGCCCTGCTATAGAAGGCGTTGTGTCCCTTGCCATCAATGCAATGTGATCTTCCAGCACTAGTTGTGCTTGTAATGCTTGTTACATTGCTTGAAACCAGTTGTTGGCTTCAGTCAGATTAGTGGTTCCTCTGAATTTCAGTGGATTAACTTTCAAGAAAGTTGCCAGCGTTATCGGGCCCTGATTTCCATTCCTACCATTTCCATTATTCGCCTACTGTCCTAGCACTTCTGCAATGGCCTGCGTAGCAGCAGCTATATTCTCCAAAGCAGCCATGAAGTTAATCGGGTTATTCGCATTTGTTTCAGGTTCCTCATTACTAGTTTGACCTCTCCCACAGCCACGACCGTGTCCACTGGGCGCCATTTGGTTCCTATGCACACCAAACAATTGATATCAAGGTGATCAATCTTAATATCGCAAGTCTAGTGCTTCAAAATCCCAAATGCTTGCTCATGAATGTTTATGCCACATATATCAGTTAGATATCCTAATAGCACATAGACACACACAGAGTATGTACAGAAGCATAGTCAGTCCGTCCCTCAGGCTCTACAGGAATGAACTGCTCTGATACCATAATGTAACACCCTACCACACAAAGTCTTATGCTTAAGTCATAAAACAAAGGTGGTGAGGTATTACAACCTCTAAAAGTAAAATCTTATATATAATATAGTTAAAAAGAAGTTTTATCTAGGAGCCTTTGAAGGAAAGTTAAGACAATAGCGTTAAATAGAAAATGTGCAGCACTCTCGTAAATGTTAACGTAACCGAAGCAAGATAAGAGTAAACTAAGCATGGATATATATACAAGAGAGTTTCAAGATACAGATAACCAAAGCTTCTGACCCAGCTCGCGAAGTTAAAACCGGACAGAGCATATAAACATATCTACATATATACATGAGAATCCCAAAAAGACCCAAAATACTGTTTATAGAACCTATTTCTTCAAATCAACCTCTAAGAGGGATAAAACATAATATATACAATGGAGATATAAAGTATCTACATATATATCAAGAACCAAAATAGAATCCCAAAAGGCAAGAGTTCTTCGCTTCAGAAACTTCTAGAATGCTTTAGCGAGGTGCCTTAAGCCCTGCATCTGAAAACCAAAAAATATGTATGGAGTGAGAACCAGAGGTTCTCAGTATGGTAATAGTGCCTACATAACTAACATATACTGTCCCAAGAAAGACAAAGGCGATCCTAGAACTTCCAACAAAAGATTCAAACTTAAAACTAAAATTTAAGGCCATAAAATAAGGCGAGGTATCTAAGTTTAAGAGTTCCTAGTTTTATCACAATTCTAACCTAAGTCCCTAAGTTCACCACATTTCTTCTAACCATCCAAAATACTGGTGGAATAGCCCTCGTCACTCCTCCTCCAGACAAGGGACATCGCAATTGCACAGACAAACAATGCATGCAAGGAAAACACAGGTAGTTTATAAATACAGATAACAAAGTATATAGCAGTTAAGCATGGATATCAAATAGGAAAACTCAAGAATGCAAACCAAAGCAAACAGACAAATGCATATGATGTATGCCTGCCTTATGGCTAATGAGTCTCATCTGTCGGTTATCAAGCCAATCCGACATGTCTGGCTGCTAAACCCTGGATAGTCCCTTGTGTGCGCATCCCCAAGAGTCTATGCATAGTTTCTTCTCAACAGAGTATCGAGTCTCAACCTGGAGCACGTGGTGGCAAGCCACTGCATCTACCGAAGAAAACTTGTATCTCAAATAAAGAAGTGCATAAGCCTCATAATAATTCGTATTCATTTATAGTTACTCATAGTCCATCATAATAATCCACAATCGCCATATTCGTCACATGCATAACACATATCTGCACTTCTCATACATAATTTATTTCGTCTCAAGCTTTCTTCATCTCCAAGTTACCATCTCTTCCTAACTTCATCTCATCCTTCAATATACAACTAAGTTTAGGGGCTAAAAGAGTAAAAATAGAGGTTTAGATGTTCCAAATTATGTTTTAAAACCATAAAATTCTCTTTGCTAAGACAATAGTTTGTGTATGCATGGATGGTCTCGCGTACGTGGGGGTGTGTTTTCCCTTGCTCGCCTACGCAAGGCACCAAACCCGAAAGGAATGGCCGTGTCGTGTGGAGGTGGTCGTGTATGCAACCCCTTAAAAACCCAGTTCTCGCGTATGCATACCCTGCTCGTATACTGATCTGAAGATTTTTGTTGGTTAGGAATTTCACACAAATAATTTCGTTGATAGTATAGTTCTCAACCAACAAATAATACTCAATCAAAGTTTAATTTTTGGTTGACATAAGTCCAACCAATAAAAATAACCGAGAGTATTAGTCCCGGGTCATCTTCTCAAGGAATTGCAGTGAGGTATGTATATTATTGGTAATGGTATCCAAGGGGTGGGTTGGTAAATAGGCAAGAAAATAAATGGCAAGTAAATAAAGAAAACAATTAAAGGAAGCAATGACTAAAGAGAGACATTCATGGCAAGGATTGAGAATTTAGGCTTTCTATCCTAGTCACTAATCATACAATGATTAACAAGAATTTATCCTATTTAGTCATCCCTAACAATGGAAGAAGGTATAATGTTATCTTCACATGAGAGAAAGTCAAATAAGACTAGTTAATCTCAATCCAAAAGTCCTAATCAACTTACTAATTGAATTAGCAAGAGATTAGAGTCAATGGAAACAATATTAACTAACAACTCTAGATCACCAACATAAGTTGGGTATTAATGGCTCAAGATTGCCTAATTTCTCTTTCCAAGCTAAGAATGCTCAAAATGCTACTCTAAAATCCAACCAAGTATTTTGTCAAACACTTGGAAGGCATAAAAGGGAAGCATCATAAAAATGCAAGAATAGTAAAATCTACAACTACCCAATGCAAGAAAAGTAAGATTAACAACTCAATTAAACAATAAAGGAACATAAAACATAAATTGCATTAAGGAAACTAAAATCAACAAGAGGTCATCAACATAAAAGAATAGCTCAAAAGAGAAATTAACAATGTAAACTAAGAGAATTAAAGGAAATCAACAAGGAAACATAAGGGAAACTAAATCAAAACAAGAAACTAAACCTAAATCTAAGATGAAAATAAACTAAGAACCCTAATTTCTAGAGAGAGCTCCCTCTTGAACTAACATACATGATACCTAAGCTACACTAATTGCTCCCCCCTTTGACCCATCTTGAATTCTGCACGAAAGAGCCTCAGAAATGAGTTAGATTTGGGCCTGGAAAGCTTAGAAATCGCCCCCAGCGAATTCACTTTAATGAGGTCACGTGATCAGCGTCACGCGTGTGCATCGCTGGCCAAGATTCCTCCTCACGGGTACACATGGATGACGCGTGTGCGTGGCTTTTGCAAATCTCTTCTCACACATACGCGTGGATGACGCGTGCGCGTGGCCTTCAATTCTCCAAATGCTCATTTCTTCATGAATTTCCCACTTTGCATGCTTTTCTCTTCACTTCTTCCATCCAATACTTGCCTTATGAATCTGAAATCACTCAACAAATATATCAAGGTATCGAATGGAATTAAAGTGAATTTAAATTGACAAATTTAAGGCCTAAAAAGTACGTTTTTACTCTTAAGCACAAATTTAGGGAGAATTACAAAACCATGCTGTTTCATTGAATAAATGTGAGATAAGTTGATAAAATCTCCTAAATTAAGCACAAGATAAACCACAAAATTAGGGTTTATCAATCCTCCCCACACTTAAACTAAGCATGTCCTCATGCTAAACTCATGAAAGAGACAAAGGGTATTAACATTTATTCAATGCAAACTATCTATATGCAATCTATCTACATGCAATCTATCTACATGCAATCTATCTACATGAATGCAACCACTTGGTCAAAATAAATCAATCCCCAAGAAGGCTTATATGAACATGAGGGCTAAAGGTATTAACAACCAAGTCAAACCTACAATTGAATTGATTTATTAAAAATATTTTACAAACTTGCAAGAAAAGAGATGATCATAGGTGAAAACATGTAATTGAGCGATCGAACCCTCACCGGATGTGTATCCGCTCTAGTCTCTCAAGGGTATAAGGTTGATTCACTCAATTCTCCCCTAATCATGCTTTCCAAGATTTTTTTTTCATCTAACAAACAACAATTATTTCATGAATGCATACAAATATCATGAGGACTTATCCAAAGGTTGTAATGGGGCTAGGGTCAAGGTAGGATTGTATTTGGTCAAGTGGACTAGAAATTTGAATCTTTGATTAACTTAAACTTCCCACCTAACCTATGACAACCTATACTATTTAAAGCAAACCTAACTACCCATTCTTCAATTTTTCACACACTCATGCATTTTCTTTTTTATCATAACTCATATGCATTGATTATTTATTGAACTCTACTTTGGGACATTTTGTCCCCTTTTTATTGGTTCCTTTTTCTTTTTCTTTTCTTTTTATATTTTTCTTTCTTTTCTTTTTCTACATTTTTTCTTTTATTTTTCTTTTGTTTTTTTCTTTTTCTTTTGATGAATTATATACAAAGGTACCAATGCATATGGTTTAAACATATAATGCATGAATATGTTCCCAATTCCCAACACTACAAGAATATGGATGATTAGCTACCACAAAAAGAGTCGTAAAATCATCACTAATCTGACGCAAAATATAATTTGGGATGGATTAGCTACCGCGTAGCAACTAATGCTTTCCTCGCTAATTACAAGTCGCAGATCAGTGAAGCAAATAGAACAGTCGCTAATTCATCAGAAAGTTTTTTAGCTATCGAATAGATAGTCGCAAATCCATCACTAAAGTAAAAGCTAATTCCATAGAAGAAATAGACTAAACGGTAGTCGCTAATTAGTGACAAACTCTACTGTAGCAGACTCATCGCAAATCTGTCACATTTTGTAGCAAATTTATAGCTAATCTTTGAAAATCCTTAATCAAATTTGTAAGAATTTTGTCGCTAAACAATAGCTATTTTAAACGAGAAAGTAGAGTTATGATGTAGTCGCTAACTTGCTAGGAAATAATATGTAATCAATTAGTTATAATACTATCACAAAATATCATCGCAATTTCCTTTTAAACTAGTAACAAATCGATAGATATCTCATAAATGTTTTAGTCGCAATAGAGTTTTTAATTTGTCACCATCATCAACAGCAAGTATGTCGCTATACTAAAAGAAACCTCTATTTTTTTTATTTTAGTCATTAAACTAAAAAATATCACATTCAGAATAAATTAGTTCATCAAAATTATACATGTTTAAAAAAGTTCAAACCATGTTTCAAGAAAGTAAATATTGAAGCTTAAACTGATAATAACCAAGCATTTGGGCTTGATCAAATGTCTACTCTAGCTTTTTAATAGCTCGAAATAAGATGACTTAATTAGTAAACTATGCAAGCAAAAGTGAAAAATACACATCTCGGTTTCTCATTTCACATTGAAAATTAAAAAAAAAATGAAAAATGCAAACAACACCTAAAACTTAGCATATCAATTGCACAAAGAATATGTCCGCCAATTCCACCTTCAGGTTCACCAATATTGTCACTTATACTATGATCAAACTACAAAAATGTCATGGAAAAATAACATCAGTAAATAACAGCACATCAGTAAATCAAAACCAAAAACAGAACAATAAATTATTTAATCAATAATAAATTAAATGCAAAAAATAGCAGTCATCAGAACAGCAGCGAAGATAAAAAAATTAAAATCAAGAAAAAAAATAACATAACCAATAAATTAAAATCAACAATTAACAAATTCAAAATGAAAATAACAGTAGAAGCAGCCAACACTGAAGAACAACAAATTAAAAATTAGCAACAAAAAATAGCAACAATGAAGAACAACAAATTAAGAACAGAAAATCAAGAACAAACAATAGCAAGAAGCCAAGAACAATAAATAAATAGCAATGAAGAACAACAAACCATAGCAAGAACAGAGAAAATCAAGAACATAACAAAATCAATTGTGTTGAATGAATTAATTAATTGATCGATTGATCAATAAAGACCCAATAATCAAGCTAAAGTCAAAATCAAATGAAATCACTATACCCCTAATAATAATCAAGCTAAGTAAAGTGAAAATCGAAGGGGGGAGGAGGTTGAACACCCAGGAAAATCATGAAGCTGGTAGCAGTCACAACCTTATCAAGAATGGCAGGTATATGGCGTTCAAGAAGTTGCTTTTTTGCTGTGGCTATCAGCGGCTTCCTAGTACTCGCATCCAAGTAGATCAAGCATCTATTATGTTTCTCTTGCAATCTTGTCTACAAAAATGAGTACAAAAATTATCCATTGAATACATAAACAATGTGATATGCAGGAAGGGTTCAACTATGCGAAGATAACTATTATGCATGATTAGATAAAATACATACATGGCATGGCAAGATCCAATAGTTAAAGAACTACTTAAAGGAGCACATACAAATACCAACAATTCAAGCTAACAAGATAATAGAAGGGGATAAAGAAAAGGAAGCACCTCCACATGCTTCAAATAATCTGGAACATCTGATTACTGCATGTATTTCATAAATTGAGCAACATGAAATTCATATGCGCATTCAAGAAATGGCTTCTCGAAGCTTTCTGCATATATTCCCAGTGCTGTGAATATCTTCAAAAGATGGTTTAGAAGCATTCTATCCACTACTTCACCTAATCCAAAATACTAGACGAACAATAGAAAAATGAAAGCTCCAACACAAAAGGACATTTATGCCCCCATCCCCCGTCCCTCCCCCCCAAAACATGATAATTTAGCTAATCTTTTTTTATGGTAAGAGAGATAAATTAATTCACATAACGACAAATAATGGTCATATATAATAAAGATGTATTCTACTGGACCAAATTCATTAAAAAATAATTAACAAAATACTCAAGCCAAAACTATTCACAAAATTATCCTTTGTATGTCAACCAGTTACAATGGTTACTGATATATTTTGAAACAGGAAATTAGAAATATTACAAGTATTTTGACAGCAGATGCTCCCTCATGATCTCATCAGTGTCATATCAACTCAGCCCATGCAAGGTAGTGGCAAGAAGAAACATAAAATCTATGATGACAGCAAATAGAAAAACTAAGGAAATACACTCCCTGCCACCGTCATATATAAAGAGGTCTGACATTCATTTATAAGATTAGGATTGTAACATAAGGATTTACCTTTCACTTTCAATCATTCTTAGAAGATCGGTAACATTTTTGTGTTCAACTTTAGGAGATAATGAAAGATGTTAGTGGAAAAGTTGTAAGCCCATGTCCCGTAAGGACCGTACATTTGCTGTTTGCTTCACATATGTCCTATCCAGATACAAGGCTATACTCTGAATAATCAACATTTGGTCACAAAGATCCTGCCAACATCTCTCAACTAGAGATAGAAAAACAACCAAATCTGGGCTTTGTCCAACCAAAGACTGCAAAGTTGTAGATATATGTGCTTCGCATTCCGTTTCAATTCACTGATAAAGATTTCCAGCCATTTTATATATGCAAAGATCACTAACAGCCTATAGAAGAGTTCACCATAAAATACTAATGAGCTATTTCACCATAAAATTCACAGGGCAAACCCAAGCCAACCCAACTGTAAATAATAAATAATAACAGAATATCTAGGAATACCTGATAAAGCTTTTCCAAATCACAAGAGTCGGGTTGCTTCAAGAATATAGAACAAATAGCAGACTTCAATTTTGCCCATGTAACCTCGTCAAAATTTGTGGGCAGTGTTGGCTTACCTTTGAAAGGAAAACAGGGACGTATGAATAATAAATTTAGAAGTTGTCCCTTTGTAAAGCTAAATATTCAAACTTATTTACAATACTACTGTGCCAATTTGTTTAGAAGTTGTCCCTTTGTAAAGCTAAATATTCAAACTTATTTACAATACTACTATGCCAATTTGTTTTCCAAAGAAAAACAAGAAACTACAAATATGTTCCGCTTCCACATAAAGAAAACAAGCTTATAGTACCACCATGTGTTACATATACATTCACTATAATTATAACCAAGGTTGCGAGAACCAGACCGGTTAATGAACCGGTAAGATAACTGGTTCATTGGTTTAATGGTTCGACCGAGATTTAACCGAGGTTCAGCCGGTTTAAATAAATTTTAAACAAAATTATTAAAAATTAAATATATAATTTTAAATATTTAAATTCAATAATTTCTAACCTAATAAAATTTAAAATTTCACCTTTTAAACTAAACAAAACTCTAATCATAAAAAAATCATAATCATCATTGTTAGTTTCAAGATTTCCATCATAGATAGGATTCTTAAAGCATAGCCACAGAAAAAATTCCATTCCTGCACTACATACTTGATGACATCTCATATCATAATAATCTTGCTTTCTTACTTACCACTACTACATGATTTATATTTCTAGGACATGAACATCATAGATATTAGATAATCACAATTCACAACAAAATGCAAACACATGCTTGAAAACCAGAAGGGGGGATTAAGAAAAATTATCTTGTTTAACCAGTGATTTGAATGGGCTTAACATTAGGTTTCTTAACTTCAGCCTTGGGAATAGTGACAGTAAGAATACTATTCTCTATGAATGTATTCACCTGATCCATGTTAGCATTCTCATGGAACCTAAACCTCTGAATGAACTTGCCACCCACTTACAATATTAGCCATACCCAAATCAGAAAACCAAAAAACCAGCAACAGTATTATTCCAGAAAATTAGCAACATCATTTCAAAAAATCAACAACTCAACAACTCAGGATAATAAAAAATGATCAAAATCAGTAATGCAGTACTATTAACTCAGCAAATCAAGATCACTAAAATAGTAAAACCAGCAACTCAATCAACACCTATTAACAAAAGTACAAAAACAAGTAAAATAATTCAAGCAGCATTATTTACTGGAGAAGGGTCGTTAGCTCGACGGTAACACAGAGAGATCGAGAGCTCAACGGCGACACACAGAGATCGAGAGATCAACGGTGACACACAGTGAGGGTCGATGGCTACAGAGAGGGCTCGACTGCGATAGAGAGAGACGACGGCATGGGGAAGAGAAAAGATGACAGGGGACGAGTATACCTTCACCTTCCACAGGCGATGATTCCTGATGCCACCACGGTCAGTTCCACCCAGCGGTAGCGATGAGACCTAGCGACGCAAGGAGATGGGATCTAGGAGAAGAGGATCGGCAACAATGAGGCTGGACGCTGGCTGAGGAGACGAGTTTGTCAGCAACGACGGCACTGGGAATTGGGCGGTGGCTCCTGGCATCCTGCTACTGTTGGCTGGGAGAGAGAAAGAAAAAAGGGGCTAGGGTTCCGTGGAATGCAGATAGAGAGGGGGCCTGGGTTCTGCGTGAGTGAAAGAGAGATGTAGAAGACTAGAAGTTATTAATAGATATCTCTAAATTAATTCCCATGATATTGTACCTTACACTATATAAAGTGAATTTCAATTTTTATGCATTGAGTCTTGCATTTGCATGACCATTCAAGTAGCGCTGATGGCGGAGTAGTGGGAGCACGATAGGGGACGCTGAGTCTCTGACTGTGGGTGTGGGAGACTGATTCTCGGCGCAGGAATCATTGAAGAGACAATGTTAAGGAGGGTTAGGTTAGGTCGTTAGGGTTGTTTCAAGCATTTGTCTTTCTCTTTCTATGGTGGTGGCTCCAATGATAAAAGGAAGTTATTATGAGATAATAGGATTTTCAATTTTTAATTTAAAGTACTGTAAAGAGCGCTTATACACAATTTTTGATTTGAAGTAATGGAAAGGGCACCCATTTGTGCGTTTTTAATTTTGAAATTAAACATTTTTTAAATTAATATAATTTATTTTGTTTTTTGAGTTATTAATTTTTTTTTCATTTTTAAATTTTTATTTTGATTTTTTACAAAAAAAAATAAATTTAAAAATAAATTTTTAAGATAGAT
This sequence comes from Arachis ipaensis, assembly GCF_000816755.2. NCBI lineage: Eukaryota > Viridiplantae > Streptophyta > Magnoliopsida > Fabales > Fabaceae > Arachis > Arachis ipaensis. The sequence goes on along the minus strand of NC_029786.2, from coordinate 36,130,001 downwards.
AATTTTTTTAATAAACATGAAAAATCTTAATTCACTATTTTTTATGGTTAATCGAACTAAGTCTATAACTATCAAAACCGAACCAACAATCAATCTAGTCAAATTACTGGATCATTGGGTCAGTGGTTCAACCGGTGGGTTATTGGTCGAACCGTTTAATCCGATAATAATTTAATAAATATATAAAATTATAATAAAATCAAATTTTAAATATTAAAAATAAAAATTAAATGATAATAACATTTTATATTATTTAAATTTAATTTAATTAAATTATATGTAAATTATGATATAATTCATACTTTTATATAATAGATAAAATAATGAGTAAATATAATAAAAAATCTACTAGTGGCACATATAAAATAATATGGTATATATATAATTATAAGCATTACATCTATTGAAGATTCACTTGTCATAGTGAGATGGAGGCTAACCTTAGAGAGCCACTTTTTGAAGGGGATTCAAATAGATGCTTCTATAGTGATCCACACCCTGCTAATCTACATGTGGAGTGTGTGGGTCAAGGAGAAAGTGTGGGACAACTGCCTAAACCGAGTTCGGTTTGGGATAAAACCATTTCATTTTTAACTATTTGCCCACCGTTGACTGAGTTAATTGCAAGTCCAGTCTTAATAATGGACCAAATCGGATAGGACATTGGTTCACTGGTTTTTCAGTCGAACCGGTCGATCCGGTCTGATTCTGATAACTATGGCTAAGTCGTTTAGACTTGTATTTTTACAAGTTTGATTTTAGAGTCAAATATTCATCTATTTAAGTCAAATATCCATATTTTACTCACTCTCAGGTTTAAGGATCGAATGTTAGAGACGCCACTTTTTGAAGGGGATTCAAATAGATATTCCTATAGTGATCCACACCCTGCTGGTCTACGTGTGGAGCGCGTGGGTCAAGGAGGAAGTGCGGGTCAACCGACTAAACCGACTCTAATTCGCGACAAAATCACCCGGTTTTGAAGGGTTTGACCATCGTTGACCGAATTAATTGCAAGTCCGATCTTAATAATGAACCAAATCGGATAAGACATCGGTTCACTGGTTTTTTGGTTGAACCGGCCGACCGGTTCGGTTTTGATAACTATGGCTAAGTCGTTTAGACTTGTATTTTTACGAGTTTGATTTTAGAGTCAAATATCCATCTATTTAAGTCAAGTAAACGAGCTAGTCCGACAGATTTGGCTCATCTTGACGATCCTAATTAATTCAAGAGTTAGCTCAAATTAATCTTTATTGAATGAATTCTAAAATGATTCTAATTAATAATAATCATATACAAATAAATCCTTATATATAACAATTTAATTATCTTATCTATTATATATTTTTCTAGTATATTTTGTGATTGAAAATATCAACATTATGCTCCTATTTTTAAAAAATATTGAATTTTTAAACTTGTCTTTAAAATATATTAATTTAAAACTCCAATTCAAATTAACAGCAAACTTTCCATTAAAAATAATGACTAATTTGTGATCTAATCGGGGAAAAAATCTTTTTTAAGAAAAACCTTTTGATTTTAGTTGTTTGTAACATTTTTTAGAATTGACATCTTGCTAGAATATTGTAAATTATTAGTTATTAAAAATTAGCTAGCTAATTGTTAGTCACAACTTTGAGACTTTAATTATTCTCTCATTTAAAATAACTTTAGATTAGTTACAAAATTATGACAAATTACATTAGCGTGCTTGGCAATTCCATGAATTTTCCATTATATAAAGGTTAGCGATTAATATTAACATGAAATAAGGACAAAATAAGGACTAACATTTTTTCTCACAAATTAGTAGCAACATAAAATAAGCGAGGAAAGTCTAACCGTTGTTGATCGGTCGCTAATTCCTTACTAAATAAGCTTTTGATTAGTGACTTAATTGCAACCAGTTACTTCTAAAATTTTCTCGGTTAGCTTTGGAGTTGTTAAAACTATGCAACGAATTTCCAGCGAGATTAGCGAGTAATTTGCTACAAAATAGGTAGGATATAGCTTTTGCTTTGTGACAAGATTGCAATTGCCAAATCTCTCGCTAAATCAAAATTGCGACAACTTAGTGACAAATGTATTTCGCCTGCTAATCAGCGACTTGAAATCAGCGAACGAAGGGTGGCAGTTGTTAAATGGTCGCAAATTTCTCGCTACTTAGGTACTAGGCACTCAATATCCGTATTTCCACTGTAGCGACTAATTAGCAAGGAACACTTCCCTAGCTGAATGATTTCTCCGTTGCGACGAGTTAGCGACGACTGTTTTCTGTCGCTACCCTTATTTTGAATTTTTACAATATTATGCAACAAATTAGCGAGAAACTAGTTGCTTGCTAAAAATAAAAACTTTAGTGACAAATTAGCTAGGAATTTTTCCATCGCAAAATGCATTTCAAGTCTTTGTGACGGATTAGCTAGTAACATTGTTCCTCACTAGTTAGCTTTTTTGCACAAAGTTTATTTAGCGACAAACTAGTGTGTGAATTGTTTCTCGCTAATTGTATATCAAACACTTGCGACGGAATAGTGACAATAATATCCCTCGCTACTTTACTTTTATTCGATTGAACCCCAAAGTGACTGATTTGCTAGAACATTGTCAGTCGCTAATTAATTTGTGACAAATTAGCGAGAAAATTTTTCCCGCTCTTTTTTTAGCTACAAAAGTCAATCTGCGAGAAACAAACTTACTCGTGAATCTCTCGCTAATCACTCACTTTTATCAAGTTCGGATATTTTGTGACCGCTCATTAATTTTGTCGTTAGTGCGTCACTAATTCCTCGCAAGTTAGTGACAGATTAGTGACAAAAAATATTTCTCGCAAAAATTCGTTGCTAATTTGTCAAATTGTTGTAGTGCAAAATTTCCAACAAAAATACACTTTTATCTCTACCCAATGTTCCCAAATTTTCCAAAATTGAATGATGAACACTCTCACTAGCCTAAGCTAATCAAAGATCCAAATTAAGGATATTTATTGTTTTTCTCTTTAAGGCTTGTAATGTGCTAAAATTAAGAACAAATGGGTTTAGCATAGGCTCAAAGTTGGCTAACAATGGAAGATAAAAGGGTAGGCTATTTGGGTAAGTGATCTAATTGAAACAATGGCCTTAATCATATAAGTGTATTCATACATAAAATAATGGACATAAAGAATCAAACAAATCAAAGGAAAGAGAATAATCACACACAAGAAGGAAAATAGTGGTTATATGATGTAACCACGCAATTTGGCTCAAAACTCACATGCTTATGTGTTCTTAGCACAAAAACATGATCCACAATATATAGTTCACGCAAGTTCTAAAAAAGTTTTTTTTTTTCAATTAAATTGGGGTGCCCTATAGATAAAATCCTTGAAAAATTTCATTATTTTAACTAAGCTTATTATATATATACAAACTAAGAAAATGCAAGTAAAATCCTAAAAAGACCTAAAAAATGAAATGCAAAAGTGTTGGGATTAGAAATTGTCACCAAAAAACGCGAATTCAGTCGGACGACCTCCCCACACTTAAAAGTTTGCATTGTCCTCGGTGCATTCAAAGATGAGCAAGGGGTACGGCGACTTTCTGGATTGCCACCTTCAGCTGGTGGATCAACCGGTTACTGCGTGTTCTTTCTCCCGCTTCCATTTTTGCTTATGGTGACTGATAAACCCATATTTTATGATATATTCTGTGCCTAATTTAAGTGATTTATTTAATCCTTCACCCACTTATTCATATTAATTGCACGGTTTTACTTTCCCTTCCTTATTATGTGATGTATGTGAAAAACATGTTTCCTATGCTTTAAAAGTAATTATTTTAATTCCCCCTTTATTACCATTCGATGCCGTGATTCGTGTGTTGAGTAATTTCTGATCTTCTAAGGCAGAGATGACTTAAAGGATGGAAAGAAAACATACAAAATTGAAAGGAAAGCATAAAACGAAGTTTTTGCTGAAACAGGCAGCGACGCGATGGCATGGACGACGCGACCGCATGCCAGCGCAAATTAACTGCGACGCGACCGCGTGCTTGACGCGGACGCATGACTGACGCAACCGCACGACAAGAAAAACTCCAATTAACGCGACCGCGTGACCCACACGGCCGCGTGATAGAGGCCACGCACCAGAAATTACAGAAAATGCTTCCAGCGATTTCTGAAGCCCTTTTTGGCCCAAATCCAAGTCCAGAAGGCACAGATCAGAGGTTATGAAGTGGGGGAATGCATCCATTCAAAGGGGAGTCTCCAATTTTAGTCACTATTCATGAATTAGATGTAGTTTAGAGGGAGAGGTTCTCTCCTCTCTCTTTTAGGATTTAGAATAAGGATTTATTTTGCTTTCAGGATTATCTCTATTTGTCAGGTTTAATATTCCTTTTTATTTACCTTCTCAATTTAGTTTATGAATTCTTCTATGTTACAGATTATTCTTTTGATTAATGTTATTTGAGGTATTTCAGTTTACTATTGCTCTCCTTTATTTATATTACTGTTGCTTACAATCTGAAGATATTTTTATTCCGGTAGATTTACTTTTTCCCTTTTTGGTCTTGGTTAAGAAATCAGTAACTCAGGAGTTATCAAACTCAAACATGATTGATAATTGTTATCTTTGCTAATTAAATTGAACTTCAATAATCCCAATCTTCCCTTAGGGATTAACTAGGATTTGAGGATCTAACTAATTAGTCACTTGACTTTTCTTTACTTCAAGTAAAGACTAACTAAGTGGAATTAAGATTCAATCTTCATCATCATTGATAAAGATAACTAGGATAGGACTTCTAATTTCTCATACCTTGCCAAAAGTTTATTTTACAGTTATTTATTCATTTTATAGTCTTTTACTTATTTCAATTGCAATTTAAATTACTTGCTCCTCATCTTCAAAATCCCGATTTACAATCTCCATAACCGATAATAAGAACATACTTCCCTACAGTTCCTTGAGAGGACGACCCGAGGTTTAAATACTTCGGTTATCAATTTATTTAGGGGTTTGTTACTTGTGACAACCAAAACATTTGTACGAAGGGATTTCTGTTGGTTTAGAAACTATATCTACAACGCGACTATTTTTATAAAATTCTTTACTAGCAAAAATTCTAACGTCAAAATGGCACCGTTGCCGGGGAACTGCAATTGTGTGCCTTATTATTGGTTATTGTAAATATTTTTCTTTTACTTGTTTATTTGTCTTTATTTTCCCTTTTTATTTCCATTAGCTACTATGAATTCTCACCTCTCTCGCTTCGAGTTTGGTTCTAATATTGTTGAAAGGAGTGAAAGTTATAACAGGAACATGCATCAAGGTCAGAGCAATCAAAGATGGATGGAGCCAAGAGGATCTGATCAACCCTTTAAGCAACAACACCCTCCAAGATATCATGGACAAAGACCATTCTACAATGCATACCAAGCAAATAGACATGGTGGATAACCTTGTAGTTACCAACAAGTCCCACCTTGTGCTTATAGGCCATCCTCTCAACATAACTTCGAACCACCACACTCACAAGCTTCTTTTCACCATTCGCCACCATACGATCCTCATTTACCCCGATTTCAATCCAATTACTCCCAAACACCACCACTTCCCAATGTACCACGTCCAAATCCAGCACCCCGAGAATCAGAGGTTCGCCTCAAGGAAACAGTAGATCAACTTCAAACAACCCTTTATCAACTAGAGCAAGCAATAAGTCAATTATCTTCTAGACGTTCGAACATTCAAGGACCTCCCACAACTCCGTGTGGACAATCTAATGATGAGCGTAGCATGAAGGAGATACTAGAAACTCTAGTGGACAGAATAGAGCATGACTTCGTACTAGAACAAGTAGAGGAAGCTATCATTACACAAGAAAAAGAGTTGGTTGAAGACCTAGGAGACGCTGAGCCCCCATAGGAATCCAGAGTTGTGGAGAATTCTGTCAAGGACGTTACAATTAATGCTAAGGAGGATAACACACAGCCCCCAAGGCAAGTCTTTTATGAAGAATTGGACGGAACAATCCAAGAAGCAAGTTTCCTTGATGATGATGATCTCAAGTCAAGTTCTCCCAGTAGTGAACTTACACCAGTAAGTGAATTCTCTGAGATCGCAGAATCTTCCCCAAGTGAATACGAAGACGATGCGGAGGTAGATTTCTCTCAACCTCCCGTTTATGACTTAAGTGACGAGGAAGACATAGAAGGCTTTGATCAGGACATGGATGCAATTGAAGAAGTCTGCAGGGAAGTGAAGAAATTCACAGAAGAGCACAAGGGAGTAGAACTCACAGAACCACTGGAAACACCTATCCCAAGGCCATTACCACCTAATACAAGCTTCAAGTGGGTACAATCCTTAACCATTATCTTTACTTTTCCGCTTGAATATGGTTTGCTTGAAACAGATGGCCAGCTTAGAGCTCTCTGCGGCTTTAAGAGTAAGAGGGAAATGGCTCGTACTCAGAGCTGGTGCACTGATGACAAGTCATCTTAGCCTATTTTAACTAGTCTTTTTCTTTTGTTTTCATTAGAATTATGCACTTTCTTGAGCCATAAGCAAGCTAATTGGGTAGATTTTCATGTTTTCTTTGATTTAATCAACCATGTATGAATTCATGCTATTTCATGAGGTTTTATACTATAATTGTTACATATTATGAAAGAATGAATATCTCATGATTTTAAGCATAGCTTTGATGTGTTTGGTTGATTAATGATAGGTGAAGAAAGCTTGGAGAAAGGTTGAAGCAAGAAGGAATAGCTATGAGTAAAGAGTGGTGCACAAATTTTGAATCACACTTTTCACAACTCGTACCACTGACCAGCAAGTGCATTGGGTCGTCCAAGTAATACCTTACGTGAGTAAGGGTCGAATCCCACGGAGATTGTTGGTTTGAAGCAATCTATGGTTATCTTGTAAATCTTAGTCAGGAAGTCAGTTATGTTTATCAGTTGAATTGTGAATAACCAGTAGAGCATAAATTAAAAGTTACTTGTTGTGCAGTAATGGAGAATATGTTGGAGTTTTGGAGATGCTTTGTCTTTTGAATCTCTGCTTTCCTCTGTCTTCTTGTTCACGCATGCACGTCCCTCTATGGCAAGCTGTGTGTTGGTGGATCACCGTTGTCAATGGCTACCTTCCATCCTTCCAGTGAAAACTACGCTCACGCACTCTGTCACAGCACGGCTAATCACCGGTTGGTTCTCGATCCGGTTGGAATAGGATTTACTATCCTTTTGCGTCTGTCACAAACGCCCAGCCTTCAGGAGTTTGAAGCTCGTCACAGTCATTCAATCCTTGAATCCTACTCGGAATACCACAAACAAGGTTTAGACTTTCCGGATTCTCATGAATGCCGCCATCAGTTCTAGCTTATACCACGGAGATTCTGATTAAGGAATCTAAGAGATACTCATTCAATCGGATATAGAACGGAGGTGGTTGTCAGGCACACGTTCATGGTTTGAGGAAGGGGATGAATGTCACAGATCATCACCTTCATCACAGTTAAGCGCGAAGTACGTCGTCTATCCTTGTGCAAAGTATGAACTATTATATATTGCTGGAAAGTCCTGGATGTCTACTTTCCAACGCAATTGGAAGCATGCCATTTCGAGTTCTGTAGCTCCAGAAAATCCACTTTGAGTGCAGGGAGGTCAGAATCCAACAGCATCAGCAGTCCTTTTTCAGCCTGAATAAGATTTTTGCTCAGCTCCTTCAATTTCAGCCAGAAAAATACCTGAAATTACAGAAAAACACACAACTCATAGTAAAGTCCAGAAACATGAATTTTTCCTAAAAACTACTAGAAATAGACTAAAAACTAACTAAAACATACTCTAAACTATATGAAATTATCCCCAAAAAGCGTATAAAATATCCGCTCATCACAACACCAAACTTAAACTGTTGCTTGTCCTCAAGCAACTAGACAAATAAAATAGAAGATTAATAGGTTGAGAGGCAATAATATCTCAGAATTTTTAAATGAAGCTCAGATTCTACTTAGATGAGTGGGACTAGTAGCTTTTTGCTTCTGAACAGTTTTGGCATCTCACTTTATCCATTGAAGCTCAGAGTGGTTGGCATCTATAGGAACTCAGAATTCAGATAGTGTTATTGATTCTCTT
>NC_029786.2:36121604-36121808 GCF_000816755.2 Arachis ipaensis | reverse complement strand
CACGTGTGGGATTACTGGATTTGGCTCCTCCCTGTCCTCCTGGCGTTTGAACGCCCAAACACTGCCTGTTTTGGGCGTTCAGCGCCCAAATGCTGATCTCCTGGGCGTTCAGCGCCCAGTTGTTGCCATTCCTGGCGTTCAACGCCCAGTGGGTGGCCATTTCTGGCGTTGAACGCCCAATTGCTGCCATTACTGGCGTTCAGC
>NC_029786.2:36120339-36121565 GCF_000816755.2 Arachis ipaensis | reverse complement strand
AATTACCTCTATTTTTGCTTGATCCACCTCTATTCCCTTGTTTGAGATTTTATGCCCAAGAACAATTCCTTCAGTCACCATGAAGTGACACTTTTCCCAGTTTAAAACTAGGTTGGTTTCTTGGCATCTTTTCAGAATAAGTTTCAGGTGATCAAGACAGGAGCTGAATGAGTCTCCATATACTGAGAAGTCATCCATGAACTTCCAGAAATTTTTCCACCATGTCAGAGAAAATAGAGAGCATGCATCTCTGGAAGGTTGCAGGCGCATTACATAGCCCAAATGGCATCCTTCTATAAGCAAACACTCCAGATGGGCATGTGAATGCTGTTTTCTCTTGATCCTGGGGATCTACTGCAATCTGGTTATAGCCTGAGTAGCCATCCAAAAAGCAGTAATAATCATGACCTGCTAGTCTCTCTAGCATCTGGTCTATGAATGGTAAAGGAAAATGATCCTTTCTGGTGGCTGTATTGAGCCTTATGTAGTCAATACACATGCGCCACCCTGTAACTGTTCTTGTAGGAACCAGTTCATTTTTTTCATTATGAATCACTGTCATGCCTCCCTTCTTTGGGACGACTTGAACAGGGCTCACCCAGGGGCTATCAAAAATTTTTGAAAAGATAAGAAGTTAGGAAGTTAGAAGAGATATTTTGAAAAGATATTGATATTCTTGAATTTAGTGAGGAGAGATAAAAACAATAAGATAGTACAAGATTTAAAATTTTTAGATCTAATGCTCCTTGTTTTTGAATTAAAGTTTGGCACACAATTTTATAGAGAAATATTATTTATGAAAAAGAAGGTTTTGAAAAGAGTATAAAAGATTCTAACCCAATTACCAAGAACACAGATTAACGCTCTAGCCAAATGAGTTATGGAACTTTCGAAAATTTTAAGAAAGATTATTTTTGAAAACACCAAATTTAAAGTTTGGCACAGGATTTAATAGAAAAAATTATTTTTTTTAAAAAAAAGATTTTTAAAAAATATGATAGCCAATTACCATGAACATAAACACCACGTTCTAACTAATTGAGCTATAAATTTAAAGTGTTTTAACAAGGGATAAATAATAAAAGACTTTAAACCAAAAAAGAAAGATTTTTTCTAATCTAAGCAACAAAATAAACCGTTAGTTTTCCAAACACGAACAATCCCCGGCAACGGCGCCAAAAACTTGGTGCACAAATTGTGAATCACACTTTTCACAACTCGTACCA
>NC_029786.2:36085009-36120215 GCF_000816755.2 Arachis ipaensis | reverse complement strand
GAAAAGTTAGACCCTAACTTTTGCTCCAACTTTTGGTCCAACTTTTGCAAAACTCCAACCTGGTTCAATTGGTTCACTTTGGTTCTTCTCCAACTCAAGGCTTGAAGATCATTTGAAGAAAGTGTATAAATAGGATAGAATTCAAGTTCTTCAGGGGCTTTTCCTTTTTGAATTTTCATAATAGTTTCCAGAGAGCTTTGGATATTGAGTGATCTTTAATTTCTTTGTCTTGGGGAAGGGGAATTCACTTCTCTTCCTCTCAGTTTTATTGCTTTCAATTTCAATTACAATTGTCTTGGATCTTGGGTTGAAGAATTGAAGAAATTCTGTTTCAATCTCATCCTTGGATCTCTCTGCTTTATTTACTGCTTGATTGAATTTCAATTTCTGTTAATTGCTCTTCATCCACTTTCTTTGCAATTTTCAATTCCCTTGCAATTGTTCTTGTTGGATCTAGGAAGGCATTGAGATCTAGACTTGGTTTTCTAGTCTCTGGGCCCTGAGATCTGAATTCCTAATTTATATTTTGTTTCTTGCTTTTAATGTTCATTTACTTTACTGCTTCAAGATCCGATTCAATCCAAACCTTCTTTTACTCTTTTGTTTGATGCAAGTTACTTTCCTTTGTTTAATTTCTGCAAATCCAACTCCTAATCCCCTTTACATTTCGAGCCATTTACATTTCTTGCACTTTAAGTTTCTGCAATTTACATTTCTTGCAATCTAAGTTTCTGCAATTTATGTTACTTGCACTTTAAGATTCAGCAATTTAATTCTTGTTCTCTTTAATTTCATGCCAATCACCCGTTCCCTTTACTTTCCTTGCAATTTAAATTCTGCAAATCACCAATCAATCAACCAAATCTTGATTCGCTTGACTAAATCAATCACTAAACTAAAATTGCTCAATCCTTCAATCCCTGTGGGATCGACCTCACTCCCGTGAGTTTTTATTACTTGATGCGACCCGGTGCACTTGCCGGTTAGATTTGTGTGTTTTGGGAGAAATTTATTTTTCCACCAAAATACTCATCATGCACAAGGTTCAATAAGGTTCCACACTTCAACTTGAAGTGTGCGGATTGGCATCATGATCTATCGAATGGATCTCGGAAAATGTTTGGTCACCTTGGTGAGAATCTAATTTCTAAACCGCCCGGATGGAAAAATATAGATCAAGACAAAGGCGGATTTAAAAGCAAAGTTTGGAATCCTGGAATCTATTCCAACATTCGTCACCCCGGGAGCCTGAGAATATGTTTGAAGCTGCTCAGAAGCTTTAAATGCCTAGTTTGGGACCCCGGAGGCTATTGGCATTCCAAGCATTGGTGGAGATTTCTGCATGAATTTAAGCATAAGCCACCATAACAGGAAGCTCATCCAATGTCCAACTTAAGGACTTTAACTAAAAGTGCTAGGTGGGAGACAACCCACCATGGTATGGTCATTTCTTTTTCAGCTTTATTCCGTGTTATTTATTTTTGTTTTTTATTTCCTTTTTCAAATTGAACCTGAATATTATTCATTCGCATTGCATACTATATACTTGCATACCTGCATATAAAAAAAAAGGAAGAAGGCGTGCGACGCGACCGCATCGCGCATGCGATCGCGTCAGTTGCGACTAACATTCCCCACGCGTCCATGTCACCCACGCGGCTGCGTGATCTGGAGATCGGCGTAAATCCCCAACGTCCAGAGAGTTAGGCTGGAATCGTGTGGCTATTGTGCGTTTCGCACAAAACGACCCACGCGGTCGCGTCCCTGACGCGATCGCGTCACTTGCACAACACCAATCCCACGCGACAACGTGAGCGACGCGATCGCGTCGCATGGATTGCACCACCACCCCAGAGGAGACAGAGAGTTGCGCTGAAATGACGCTGGAATTGTGCGTTTAGCACAATTTCCAGTGACACGGTCGCATGCCTCATGCGACTGCGTCATTCATAATTTACTCATTCCATGCGATCGCATCACTCACGCGATCGCGTCGACCCCATTCCACCCCAGCCACGCAATCGCGTGCTCCACGCGATCGCGTGGATTCAAATTTAATAACCCCCAGCCACGCGAAATCGTACCCATTCGCGCCCCCCAGCCCCCTCTCCTTCCTCTCTTCTCTCCACAACCACCACCCACAACTTCCAGCCACCACCCAGCCACCCTACGCTGCCGCCGCACCGCCAACCACCCCCCAGACCTCACCGTACCACCACCCCCTCCCCCATTCTCCCCCTCTTTCTTCTTCTTTCTTCCTCTTTCTCCCTCCACCGCCACTGCCCCCCTCCGCGACCACCATCCACCGCCGCCGCTCCGTCCCAGCCGCGCCACCCATCCGCCACCCACGCCCCTCTTCCCTTCCTTCCCCTTCCCCCCCAATCCCTATCTGAAACCCTACCTCCACCAAAGCCCCTGCCTCCGAACAGCACCCACCGCCGCAGCGCCACCCTCAGCCGCCGCATCAGCCACCACCACCACCTACCCCCAGCCACCTCTCTGTCCCACTTTCTTTCCTACGCCTTCCAGGTTCTGCCGAACGCCACTCTTCTATCATTCATAATTAATTCCAAATTTTTCTAATTTTGTTCATCATTAGGCTAGTTAGATATGCATGTTGTAGTGGATTTTAGGTTGTTAGGTAGCCTAGGATGTGGTTAGTGGATTTAGGCCTGATTAATTGCGCTGTTCGTGTTTCTTGTTTTCTACTTTTTGCAATTCTGCTGTTACTGTTAGTATTGTTCATATGCTGTAATTTCTTGTTTCATGCTGCTCTTTACACTGCTTTTCCATGTTCATATTCCGTATATGTAATTGCAGCTATATTTTTAACTCATATGAACTCTGATGACTGCTGTTTATTTTCCGGGACAATCTAATTTTCGCCGGAACGCTGCCCAAATTTCTGTAAACTGTTTTGATTTTCATTCATGTTTTGGTTTTGGCATTTTGAACTATGCTTTCCTCTGCTTTTACCAAACTAATTCATGATTGCCAGGGCAAGCTTTCTTATTTTTTTTATTTCCTAGTTCTTAATCTGCATTTTTGATGTTTAGATTCTAATTTTTGTTATTTCTATATCTATCTGAATCATCATCAACCTCATTTCCTTGTTCGGATATGAGTTACCTATAGCTTCTAATTGTGAATGCTTGTTACTTGGAATATGATCATTATGCCACTTACTTTAACCCACTTTTTACTAACTCACTAATTTTAACTTCCTAAACTCTTTTTAAATTCTAACTAAACCTAACCTTTCAAAACATCTCTTCTGGTTTTTCAATTTCTTTTAACATTCTAACCAAGGCATGATGATACTTTTTCTAATTAACTTGAATGGAAGTACATTTTGGATTGTGACATTTTTCTTCTCAGTATTCTAACTCTTATACAATCTTTAATGCAAATTTACTTAACTCAATTTCCTCTTCTATTGCTACTTTGCCACTTTTTGTTTCTTTTGATTATTTGCCTATTTATTTTCCTATTTTTTTATATATCCTGGTTTTCTGTTTTTCAGGATGTCAAACACCCAGAGAAAAAGAAAAAGAAAAGGCAACAACTGGCAAACGGAAAAGAGGAGAAGCCTCCATGTCCATACTGGACCTCATGCATGATGATTCCTGGCGGGAGAAACACTTTACCCCACAGGAGAAGGCTGACCAACTACTCCCTGCTATTGATCCCATTAAATTTGCAAACCGATACTGCGAGCTGAATTTTCCGGTGTTTGCAAATTCCAGGAACCTGTACCTGGAAAGGACTTTGAAGATCCCAGAAGAACTCCAGCAATACACCTCTGATCAGATCAAACAAAGAGGCTGGTTCTTCCTGGAGAGAAACCTGACTGAGGTCAATGCATCTTGGGTAAGGAAATTCTACTGCAATTACTTCAAAACTTCCCTAGATGCAGTAAACCTAAGAGGGAAGCAGATACTGGTCACTGAAGAGGCCATAGAGGATGTTCTGAAGCTTCTACCTAAATCTGATAAGCTGGATGGTTATCAAAAAGCTGAGGAGGATATGCGCTTCATAAAGTTTGATTTCGATGCCGTCAAGGCGAGGATAGCCCTTGACCCGACTGTTCCATGGGTCATGGGTCAGAACACCACCATGCCTAAGGGAATCAAGCGGGCATACTTGAATGATGAGGCTCGACTATGGCATCAGATCCTTAGCAACTTTATTATGCCGATTACTCACGAGACGGAACTACCTACCGCTATGATCACCCTCCTATGGTGTGTGATGGAGGGTAAGGACCTGTACCTGCCACGCTTCATTCGGTACTACATGGCCAGGGTCCACGTCCGAGGCACTCTTCCCTTTCCTTATCTGATTACACAGCTAGGCCGTCGAGCTGACGTGCCTTGGGAGGATGCTGATGAGAAGCCACCTGCTGCAGAATGCAAGAAGATTATCCCTCACAGCAGGAACTTTCTGGCTTTGGGCTACAGACCTCCATTCCTCACTCCTACTGATGAGACAGCCACACCATCTGTCGGCCCCTCTTCCTCTACAGCTACCCCTGCTACCACCACTGCACCTCCACCTGCCTCAGAGCTGGTTTATCACCTAGTGTACCTTCTGTTTCGACAGCTAGACCAGATGGAGTGCCGCAACCGGCGCCGATATGAGAGAGCTGAGCGTCGCAGCAAGCGATACTATGAGCACCTGAAGCTGATGATACGATCTGGCGATATTCCCTCCGAGCCTGACACACCATCAGAGCCATCTGAGGAGGAGGCGGATGATCATGAGCCAGATACCCACCCCCAGAGAGAGGCTGCACAGGCAGGCACAGAGTAGGCTGCATCATAGCCAGAGACCACGCATCAGATTCAAGTTTCGACCCTGAGATCCCTATTCAGTCAGCACCTCCTCTGCAGCAGACAGATCCTCAGACCACCACCACAGAGACTCCAGCTACCCACCCTTCCAGTGATAACACCCCTTCACACCCTGCTTGAGTGAGCATCAGGGACGATGCTTCATTTTAAGTGTGGGGAGGTCGCCATCTCTGGCGTATTTTTTGGTGAACCACTACAGACTCTTTCATTTTATTTTGCTACTTTTTCTGTATTTTTCTCTTTTATTTTTATTTTTATTTTCTCAGCACTTATACACTGCTATTTTCATGTATTTTTACTCGATTTCTGCATTTTGCACTTTTAGTTCATACTTTAGCCATTTAGTTTAGTTTGCAATTCTAACTTATTAGTTATAGAAAATGTGGATTAATTAGTATAGTTTACCCTTTTTAGCATAAGATAGCTTAGTTTAAATTGAAAATATAAAAGGAAGTAAACTAGAGACTTGAACATAATAGAAACAATCCACACACCTTATATATATAGCATCATATGTTAGTTAGTTAACAACATTTCATCAAGGAGAAACACTAGAACTTTAAAGCCACCTTAAGTTTTACATTGAGAGTAATGAGAACTCTTAATTTTTACTTGCATGACATATATAACTGATATATGATTTTTGAGTTAGAGAACACACAACCTGTGAGTTTTGAGCTTAATTGTATGGTTACATTCAAACCATAATTTTTATTCCTGTGTGTTCCACCCTTCTTTTTTATTCTGATGTTCTTTACTTTGTTTTAATCTATATGTCCGATTATAAAATATAGATACATACCAAGAAAGTGATTGAGGCCATTGTTTGATTTTAGCTCACTATTCCCAAATTAGCCTACCTTTTACATCACCCTTGTTAGCCCCCTTGAGCCTTTAAAACCCCTCTTGTTTTATAACTACATTACTAGCCTTAAGCAGAAAAACAAAATAAAAATTCCAAGTTGAATTCTTGGTTAGCTTAAGATAGAAATTGTATGTTGTGTAAGTAGGGAAACTTTATGGGAACATGGATGATAGAAACAAAGGTAGAATGTTGAAAAGTTTCAAAATAAGAATCTTTGGGAAACATGCTCATGTGAAATTAAAGTAATTAAGTTACCATGTGTAATAAAAAAAAATTTTATTTCAGTATTTGAATAAAGGGGATACGAAAGAATTCTCCAATTGCAAAATAAAATAATGCACATGGGATAAAAAATTAAAATTAAGGCATGAGCATGTAACATCAA
Source organism: Arachis ipaensis (assembly GCF_000816755.2). Lineage (NCBI taxonomy): Eukaryota > Viridiplantae > Streptophyta > Magnoliopsida > Fabales > Fabaceae > Arachis > Arachis ipaensis. Next base: position 36,114,112 of record NC_029786.2, on the reverse strand, counting down.
AAGTGGAAAAAAATATGGAAAAATAGGTAAAGAAGCTCTGCTTTACAAAATATGTATGTTAGGTGAGATTTTAGACTAATCAAGGATTCACTTAATTAGCTCACTTAGCCTTATACATATACCCTTACCTTTACCTTGGCCCCATTACAACCTTAATTAAAGACCTCATGATTTTTGTATGCCTATATTCTATAATTGTTGATTGGTTAGATGAAGAACAAAGTTGTAGAAAGTAAGGATAAAAAGAAGAATAGAGTGATTAACCCAATAAACACTGAGTGACTAGAGAGTAAACACAAAATCCAGTGAGGGTTCAATAGCTCATTAACATATATCTCTGCTTGAATTATTAATTGTCTTGCAAGTTTATAAAATATTTTTCTTTTTCTTTCCCATCTAAATTGTAAAAGTGCTTTATCATTATCTGAGGTCTGGCTATATATATAAATTCCTTGAGAAATGTGAATTAATTCAACTACATGTAAACTTTATATACAAGTGAATAAAAATAATTAGAATTGCATGATGCATTTAGGTAGTTCCTCTATCAATTGGATCTTTTATCCATAGAAAAAAGTATCTAGGCATATCTCTATTTCTTCATTTTTTTTTTATTCTATGAAGTTTTTTTGTTTGCTACAGCTGATAAAAATCGTAGTTTTGAACGATATATATGTACAAAGCCTTTTTTTCTATAGTGGAGATAGTCGCACGTAATGACAGATCACGGCCATATTATTAAAAGCTTGGGGTAAAAACGGATTTCGTTCGAGTGCCCGAAAATAATATTCTAATTAAATTATTAATTGAATTTTTTCTATTTCTCTTTATTGAAATACTCCAATTTAACTATTCCATATCCATTTATTTATATACTCTACATTTCTAGACTCTAATATATATCTAATAGATAAGATATATCTAATCGATTAGAATATAGAACTTTATGGATATAATAAAAAAGAAAAAAAAGATATATTATGTTTATGCAATAAATTAAGTATCTTTGTCTTCGGCTCAATCCTTTTTTGAAGATTGAGCCGAGTTTAATTGCAATTATCTAGAACGAACGGTAACCACCGGATTACAAAGTATCCATTGCTGGGAATTCAAATTTGATCGCCTTCCATACTTCACAAGCAGCAGCTAATTCAGGACTCCATTTGCTCGCCTCACGGATGATTTCATTACCCTCACGAGCAAGATCACGACCCTCATTCCGAGCCTGTACACATGCTTCGAGAGCTACTCGATTAGCTACGGCACCTGGTGCATTTCCCCAAGGATGCCCTAAGGTTCCACCACCGAATTGGAGTACGGAATCATCTCCAAAGATCTCGGTCAGAGCAGGCATATGCCAAACGTGAATACCCCCCGAAGCAACGGGAAGAACACCTGGTAGAGAAACCCAATCCTGAGTGAAATAAATCCCACGGCTTCGATCTTTTTCAATAAAATCATCACGTAATAAATCAACAAAACCTAAAGTAATATCTCTTTCCCCTTCAAGTTTACCTACTACGGTACCGGCGTGAATATGATCTCCACCAGACAAACGTAACGCTTTAGCTAGTACACGAAAGTGCATACCATGATTCTTCTGTCTATCGATAACTGCGTGCATTGCACGATGGATATGAAGAAGTAGTCCATTATCCCGGCAATAATGAGCCAAACTAGTATTTGCAGTGAATCCCCCTGTTAAGTAATCGTGCATTACGATAGGAGCGCCCAATTCTCTAGCAAATACAGCTCTTTTTATCATTTCTTCGCATGTACCTGCAGTAGCGTTCAAGTAATGCCCTTTGATTTCACCAGTTTCGGCCTGGGATTTAAAAATTGCTTCGGCAAAAAATAAGAAACGGTCTCTTTTCCATACTTCACAAGCAGCAGCTAATTCAGGACTCCATTTGCTCGCCTCACGGATGATTTCATTACCCTCACGAGCAAGATCACGACCCTCATTCCGAGCCTGTACACATGCTTCGAGAGCTACTCGATTAGCTACGGCACCTGGTGCATTTAGAATAGATTGCATTGCATGAGATTCCACCACTTCAACCTTACCTTACTCTTTATCTTGGATTTAGCATGAGGACATGCTATTGTTTAAGTGTGGAGAGGTTGATAAACCCATATTTTATGATATATTCTGTGCCTAATTTAAGTGATTTATTTAATCTTTCACCCACTTATTCATATTAATTGCACGGTTTTACTTTCCCTTCCTTATTATGTGATGTATATGAAAAACATGTTTCCTATGCTTTAAAAGTAATTATTTTAATTCCCCCTTTATTACCATTCGATGCCGTGATTCGTCTGTTGAGTAATTTCAGATCTTCTAAGGCAGGAATGACTTAAAGGATGGAAAAGAAACATACAAAATTGGAAGGAAAGCATAAAATGAAGTTTTTGCTAAAACAGGCAGCGACGCGATCGCATGGACGACGCGGCCGCATGCCAGCATAAATTAACTGCGACGCGACCGCGTACTTGATGCGGACGCATGACTGACGCGACCGCGCGACAAGGAAAACTCCAATTGACGCGACCGCGTGACCCACGCGGTCGCGTGACAGAGGCCACGCCCCAGAAATTACAGAAAACGCTCCCAGCGATTTCTGAAGCCCTTTTTGGCCCAAATCCAAGTCCAGAAGGCACAGATCAGAGGTTATGAAGTGGGGGAATGCATCCATTTAAAGGGGAGTCTCCAATTTTGGTCACTATTCATGAATTAGATGTAGTTTAGAGGGAGATGTTCTCTCCTCTCTCTTTTAGGATTTAGAATTAGGATTTATTTTGCTTTCAGGATCATCTCTATTTGTCAGGTTCAATATTCCTTTTTATTTACCTCCTCAATTTAGTTTATGAATTATTCTATGTTACAGATTATTCTTTTGATTAATGTTATTTGAGGTATTTCAGTTTACTATTGCTCTCCTTTATTTATATTACTGTTGCTTACAATCTGAAGATATTTTTATTCTGGTAGATTTACTTTTTCCCTTTTTGGTCTTGGTTAAGAAATCAGTAACTCAGGAGTTATCAAACTCAAACATGATTGATAATTGTTATCTTTGCTAATTGAATTGAACTTCAATAATCCCAATCTTCCCTTAGGGATTAACTAGGATTTGAGGATCTAACTAATTAGTCACTTGACTTTTCTTTACTTCAAGTAAAGACTAACTGAGTGGAATTAAGATTCAATCTTCATCATCATTGATAAAGATAACTAGGATAGGACTTCTAATTTCTCATACCTTGCCAAAAGTTTATTTTACAATTTTTTAATTATTTTACAGTCTTTTACTTATTTCAATTACAATTTAAATTACTTGCTCCTCATCTTCAAAACCCCGATTTACAATCTCCATAACCAATAATAAGAACATACTTCCCTGCAGTTCCTTGAGAAGATGACCCGAGGTTTAAATACTTCGGTTATCAATTTATTTAGGGGTTTGTTACTTGTGACAACCAAAATATTTGTACGAAGGGATTTCTGTTGGTTTAGAAACTATATCTACAACGCGACTATTTTTATAAAATTCTTTACTAGCAAAAATCCTAACGTCAGTGACTCACCCATGAAAAATAGAGAATAACATAGCAAGATGAGAAAATGCAAAAGCAAGAAAGCGTAAATTGTTGGAATGAGGTAAGGACCACTAGAATTGAGTGAGTGAATTAGTGTGACATTGATGAAAAATAGGTGTGTGAGTTCTAAGTTGCATGCGGTTTAGAACTCACACCCTAGTGTTTAAAAGCCATGTCACAATTATACAAAAGAAGGGTGCACTTCACTCATTCTAGTGTGCTTGAAATACTTCAAAGACACTTGTAAGTTAAGATAAACAACAAGTAATAAAGAAGCATGAAAGCATTCAAGCAAATAATCAAACAATTGTGAATTGGATAATGAATGGACATTGATTGATGTGCAAGTAAACTTAGTGAACCAATTGAAATATAAAGCTCACACATCAAATAATGACACATATTAAAGTTTGTTTGCAACACCTAAGTGACATAAGGGTGGAAGACATGGGTGCTATGGAACTTAGGAAAAGAGAGATAGAGATTAAAACCAATCACATAGTAAGCATGGCCCACAAAGCTTTACAAGGCTAAAAAATATGTCACTAGGTAAGCTTACGATCCAATTCCACAATTCTAAGGTCTCAATGCATGAAATAGGTGATGTGAATAAGGGTCAATCATAAACAACCATCACCTAACAAAAAATGCATTGACAATACAAAGATTCCCTAACAATGGATGATGAATGCATGGTGGCCAAAACATGCAATTCAAAAGACTTAGAAAGCTTGAAGGACCATGCCAAAACATGCAATTCAAAAGACTTAGAAAGCTTGAAGGCAATGTATAAGTACTTGGTATGCAAAGATGTCAAACATGAAAAATTCAAAACCAAGTAACAAAAGGTAACCTCAATAAAAGAAGTCCAACAATGGAAATTAACAACAACGATGTTAAAATAACATCTTATCAATAATCACCAGCAATGGATAGCAAACAAGATTAATAATCCAACACCTATAATGAAAAACAAAAATGGTAATATATGGTGATTGGTAGTTTTGGATGATGGTTGAAGGAGAGAAAGAAAAGAAGAGAAGAGAGAAGAAGGAAAGAAATGGAAAGAAGAGAAGAAAAGAAAAGTGGTGAAATAGGGTAGGGTCACGCGTACGCGTCATGTCATGCATATGCGTGAATTGCAGAAATGAGCTGCGACGCGTACTGATGTATTTGCATCTTAGCTAGATTAGTTAGTTAGTTTAGCTAGTTTTAGCTTAATTTCATTATTTTTCTTTGAAATTAACAAGCACTTTGATGAGTTTTGTCTCCACGCATTTAAGTACCAAGAATTAGGTGAACTTTGGTCAAATTCATGCAAGTAATTCAAGAAACTTATAAATTAATTTGTATGAATGAATTTCTTGAAATTGGTTGCATAGAATGGAAAAACTTTGATGCAAGTTCTTTGGTTAATGATAGGTGAAGCAGAAAGCCCTGGAGCAAAGTGAAGGCCATCAAAGGCATTGCCAACTCAAGTCTAGGCGTTGCCAACGCCTTCCTTGCTTTAAGATTGAAGGCGTTTCCAACTTGAGAATTCAAGTTAGCAACGCCTTCACTACTGCAACTATGAACACGTTGCTAACTTGGTTTTCCAAGTTAGAAATGCCTTCCCAATGTAGCATCACCACTTTCTCCATTTCATTTATGAACACGTTGCCAACTTAGTTTCTAAGTTAGCAACACCTTCTATTTTCAAACTATGAAGGAGTTGCCAACTTGGTTTATAAGTTAGCAACTCCTTCCCTTTTCAATAACAAAGGCATTGGCAACTTGACTTTTCAAGTTGGCAATGCCTTCTTTAACTCAAAACATGGAGGATGGTTATCAAAGCATGAAGGCGTTGGCAACTTGATTTTCAAGTTGGCAACACCTTCCTTAATTCAATATGGAAGTTGGAAGGAAAATTTTATGAAAGCGTTAACAACTTAGGATTCAAGTTAGCAATGCCAATGATTCTGGTTCATGGAAACACAATGAAGGAGTCACCAACTCATGCTTGGAAGTTGCCAACTTCTTCTTCAATTTGGGCATTGAACATGTTGCTAACTTGGTTACCAAGTTAGCAACGCCTTTGCAAACTTCTGGCCCTGGGAAGACATGAAGACGTTGCTAACTTGGAAGTATGAAGGTGTGTTTGCTGATAATGTGCCCGATGAATAGCTTGGAAAATTTTGTTACTGTGCGTACGCACAACCTAGAGTGCGTACGCACAACCTAGAGTGCGTACGCACAAAGAGGATTTTCGCTACTGTGTGCACGCATGACCTCGTATGCGCACGCACAAAGGGATATATGGCCAGAATGCGCACGCGAAGGATGATGGACACGCACACATAAGGAGAATTGTTACTGCTATGCGTACGCATGATTGTGTGTGCGTACGCACGTGAGGATTGTTATGCAAGCATGCGTATGCACAAGTAGTCGTACGCACACATAAGTAAAGACGTCCAAATTAAACCCTCAAGTCCAACGAAGCCCATTTCCTAATCCGAAAAGTATGATTGAAAGCCTTTCAAAGAGCCAAAGGACTAGTATAAATAGGAAAGAGTTTTGTACTTGAGGGGACTTTTGAACTTTCTCTTTTAGATCATACTTTACCTCACTTTTACTTTCATCTTTGCTTGTAGTTTTCTTTCCTTTTGCTTTTGTACTTAGCTTAATTTCCATTTTTGAATTCTAGTTTGTACTTGGAGCTATGAGTCACTAAACCCCATCTTCACTAGGGGGAGGAGCTCTATTGGTTTCAATGAATTAATACTTCTTCTGTTCTTCTCAATTCAAGTTAGTTTATCTAAGAGAAAACTCTTGTGCTTCATAGATTCAATTACCATCAAGAGAGGGATTGAATCTACTTGAATTGTGTGATGAACTTGAGAAAGGAGTCATAGAATTCAGCTTGGGGTTGTTCTCTCACAATTCTTTTGGTTGATACATTCTTGGTTTGGTATGTGAGATATAACCACCTTGAATTGAAACACTGGGAATTGTGTGGCAATGGGATTAGCATTTGATCTTCACCTCTTCTCATGAGCAATTAGATCAAGAGATTGGTAATTATTTGTGATAAGGGAAATTGAATCACCAAGAGATTGGGATTCAATTACTCACAATCCGCCATAGATCTATTCACGTGATTGAGAAGGAATTGATCACCATTAATTCATGAGAAATCAACATTTCTGATCCCTAGTGATCTCACCCATCACAAATCTTCACTTCAATTCTTTATAGTTTTTAGTTCTCTTAAATACCCACAACCCAATTTCCCTTTTATATTCTTGCAATTTATCATTCTGCCATTTACATTTCAGCTCTTGTTTTCTTGCACTTTAATTTCCTGCCCTTACATTTCCAGTTATTTACTTCATTCTTTTACTTTCAGTCATTTCAATTCCTTGTCATTTATATTTTTTCACTTTACTTTCATGTTGAATACACCAAGAACTCATAATTTGTTTCTCTGACTAGAACACCATTAAACTAAAATTGCTTAATCCACCAATCTCCATGGGATCGACCTCACTCTTTTGAGTATTAGTCGGTAGTTATACGGATAAATTTTTCCGTATCACGTACGCATCGGCTACGCGCACACGTGGGTGAAGAGAGAGATAAGTGACGCATACGCGTGGGTGAAAATTATGCTAGAGGCACAATTTTAGCACACTACACGCGCAACTCTCTGGTTTTAGTACTGGCTATGAAAAATTTGGATGTCACGCGTACGCGTGAGTGGTCGAAAAACATGGGGTCACGTGTACGCGTGGGTGATGCGTACTCGTGGCATGGTGCTCTATTTTTCAAAATTTTTCCAAGTTCTTGCACCAAACCAAGCATTCCAAACCTCCAAACAGTTACCAAAACACTATCAAGCCTTATTTAACATACTAGCTCCTAACTAAACTCAACTAACCAAACAAAACATGAAATTAAGCTAATTTACCAATATCTAGAAAAGAGAAAAATGAAAAAGATGTTACCATGGTGGGGTGTCTCCCACCTAACACTTTTATTTATTGTCCTTAAGTTGGACTTATAGGGAGCTCTAATCAAGGTGGCTTGTGCTTGAATTCATCCTTGAACATCCGCCAATGCTTGATCTTCCATTGTGCTCCAAGGATCTCAATTAATTTCACCAAGTCTTGATGGAGTTCTTCACAAGCTTGGAGCTCCCAAGGTTGATCCTCGTATTGTAATCCAGGATCCCAAACCTTATTTTGACACCCGTCTTCAAGTTGATCATGGTAATTTCTTCCGAGTGGTAAGATAGCCGAATTCTCATTTAAATACCAAAGGATCTTCCTAGACCCATCCATTTTGGTTCTACACTAACCATTGCTCCCAAATTTGGAGTTTCCAACCATAATGAGCCTAGATTTACAACGCCAACCACTAAACAACTCCTTCTTGCTTTTCATGCCACAAAAAGCTCTAAATTGACCATCCGTTTCAAGCAACCCATATTCAAGTGGAATAAGAAAGCTAAGGGATATGAAGTTTACCTACTTGAATGGTGTAAAGGATGATGGTGACTTAGGAAGGGAGGCCTCCAACAACTTTGACAATGTGAGCTCCACTCCCTTGTGCTCTTCCTTGAGTACCTCCACCTTTTGACAAGCATCTTCAATGTTCACCTCTTGACAAGGCTCTTCACATTCAATTACTTCCTCACCAACCTCTTCTAGCTCCTCTCCATTCTTTATGTCATAACTTGGAGGTAATGTGGAACTCATCGCAACATCTACCTTAATTTTAATGGGAGAAGACTCCTCAATCTCAAGAGGCTCATGTGTTGGTGTGGGATTGGAGCACGAATCCCCATACTTTTGTACAGCTGTACCAGTAAGTGCACTGGGTCATCCAAGTAATACCTGAGCGAGTCAGGGTCGATCCCACGAGAATTGTGGTTTGAAGCAAGTTTCTGAATTAAATTATACTCAGGGATAGGATAGAGTTGAGGATTGGAGTTGCTTTGTCTTTCTGAATTAAATCCGGTAGTACTGCTCTCTTTGCTTGTGAGTGATTTCTTCAATGACAGGCTATATGTGATTAACACTGGTTTGAGCAGCTGCCAATACTCCTCCGGATCTAAACCCTAGGTTTAGTATGGATCCATCTCTACTTGAGGGTGAAGCGCGTACAGTCCATTCTCCTTCATGATCCTACTCAAAACGCCACAGACAAGGTCGGATCTTCCGGATTAGAGAATTTTGTATCTTTGGTTCTAGCCTCTACCACAGAGACCCTAATCTCCCCAGAAATCGGCTGAACTGATATCTCGAGAAGTCCCCAACGAAGTCATGGATTAGCCGTCTGATAGACGTATCTTCAAGCTGGTGGTTCATCATTGTCCGATGAAAGACGCCTCTGAACCCATGTAGAATGTGATAACCTTATGCCAGTTCAACGCATTCATATTGATGAAGAGCGAATATACGTCTTAGAATAATCAAACATGGATCGAAGAGAAACAGTAATATTTTTATTAATTCACGAGACTCAGCAAGGCTCCTCCCCTAAACCTAGGAGGTTTAGAAACTCATACTGAAAATAAAAACAAAGATAAAAATGTGTATTTAAATTCTAAACAAATGACTAGTAAGGGTAAATACTAAACAAATGACTAGTAAGGGTAAAACAGTCTATTTAGTGCTAAAATCCACTTCTGAGGCCCACTTGGTGAGTGTTTGGGTTGAGCTTTAATGGGATCCACGTGCTATGAGGCTCTTTGGGCACAGAACGCCAGCTAGGGTGTCCTCTCTGGGCCTTTGGACGCTGGGCTCTGCTCTTTGGGCGCTGGACACCTGGAAGGGGGCATGAAACTAGTGTTGGACGCCAGTTTTGGGCCTTCTAATCCAAAGAAAAGTATGGACTATTATATATTTCTGGAAAGCTCTGGAAGTTATCCTTCCATAGTCGTTGAGAGCGCTTCATCTGGAAAGTTCTTCCTCTGTCTCTGAATCAGACTTCTGCTCCAACTCCTCAATTTCAGCCAGAAATACCTGAAATTTCCCAAAAACACAAAAGCTCGTAGTAGAATCCAAAACTGTGATTTTAACACTAAAACCTATAATAACTTAATAAAAACTAAATAAAACTACTAAAAACTATATGAAAGTGATGCTAAAAAGTGTATAAAATATCCGCTCATCCGGGATCATCATCAAGAGGGAGAATTGTTGCTTGCTCACCTTCTTCCAATTCTTGATCATTCATCCAATGCCTTGGGGGTTGCGCATCCTCCTTAACATCGTTTTCTAGTCCAATTGAAGAAGGCTCAACAAGATCATCAAGGAGGTTGATCAATGTGGACAAAAAATCACTAATGATGGAATCCACTTCTTGATCAATTTCCTTCAACTCTTTATCCACTTCCTTAACATCAATGACTTCAACTTCCTCCTCTTGATGCAATTCTTGCTTTAACTCCTCTTCTTCACCTTGAAGCTCCAAATTCTCCTTCTCATTTGGCTCCTCAACTAATCCTCCACATTTAACAATAAGGGTATCTTGGATAGTTGAGCACAATGATGCCAATTGGCTCATCACTTTGGATAAAGTAGCCATGGCTTCCCCTTGCTTTTAGCAACGAATTAGAAGTTCTTGTTGTTTTTGCATAAGAGGTTGGAGATATTCGTCCAATGAAGGTGGTGTTGGAAGAGAGGGTTCATTGTTTGAGGGAAAGGTATTGTAATTGGAAGATGATTCATCTTGGTGAAAGTCTTGAGGTGGTGTATATGGAAATTGTGGTTCTTGGGAGTATTGGTGTTGGAAATGTGGTGGTTCTAGGTATGGTTCATATGGTGGTTGGTATGGTGGATAAGGATTAGGGTCATATGTATGTGGTGGTTGTGGTTGACAATCACAATGAGGGTCACCACACACATTAGATTGTTATGCATCATGGTATGGCTCTTGATCATAGTATATTGGTGGAGGTTGTTGCCATGAAGGTTGATCAAATACTTGAGGCTCCTTCCACCTTCGAGTGTCCCATCCTTGATGCATGTTGTCATTGTAACTTCTATTCCCTACAACACAGTTAGAACCAAACTAGTAGACAAAAGGATGAGAATTCATAGTAGAAAAACAAAAACAAAAAGCAATAAGAAACAAAGAGATAAAATCTAACTACTAACTCAAACAAGCAAACCAACAAAAGAGCAAACTATTCACAATATTAATATATGTACAATAACCAATAACAAGCACACATTGCAATTCCCCGACAACGGCGCCAAAAACTTGATGTGAAGATTTTCGTGTGTTAGGAATTTCACACAAATAATTCCGTTGATAGTATAGTTCCCAACCAACAAATAATACTCAATCAAAGTTTAATTTTTGGTTGTCACAAGTCCAACCCAATAAAAATAACCGAGAGTATTAGTCCCGGGTCATCTTCTCAAGGAATTGCAGTGAGGTATGCGTATTATTGGTTATGGTATCCAAGGGGTGGGTTGGTAAAAGGGCAAGAAAATAAATGGCAAGTAAATAAAGCAAACAATTAAAGGAAGCAATAACTAAAGAGAGACATTCATGGCAAGAATTGAGAATCTAGGCTTTCTATCCTAGTCACTAATCATACAATGATTAACAAGAATTTATCCTATTTAGACATCCCCAACAATGGAAGGAGGTATAATGTTATTTTCACACGAGAGAAAGTAAAAAAAGACTAGTTTATCTCAATCCAAAAGTTCTAATCAACTTACTAATTGAATTAGCAGGAGATTAGAGTCAATGAAAACAATATTAACTAACAACTCTAGATCACCAACATAAGTTGGATATTAATGACTCAAGATTGCTGATAAACCACTATTTTATGGTTTATCTTGTGCTAATTTGAGTGGTTTTTATCGATTCTTTGCTCACTTATTCATATAATTTGCATGGTTTTACAATTCCTTCCTAATTCTGTGATTTAGTTGAAAACATGTTTTCTAAGCCTTTAAACTGTTAATTTTAATTATCCTTTATTACCATTTGATGCCGTGATCTGTGTGTGGAGTGTTTTCAGGTTTTATAGGGCAGGAATGGCTTAGAGGATGGAAAGGAAACATGCAAAAATGGAAGGAACGTGAAAAATGAAGTATTTGAGAAATAGGTAGCGACGCGCACGCATGGGTGACGCGTACGCTTGCCTAGCGCAGAAGACGAGCGATGTGTATGCGTGAGCGACGCGTACGCATGACAAGGAAATTCGCCAATTGATGCACACACGTGATTGATGCGTACGCGTGACATGCGCCACGTGCAGAAAGTTGCAGAAAGCACTGGGGGCGATTTTTGGGCTCCTTTTTATCCCAATTCCAAGCCCGAGGACACAGAATAGAGGCTGCAAAATGGGGGAATCAACAATCATTCATTCATTCATCAATTCACAACAAAATTGAGGTTTTAGATGTAGTTTCTAGAGAGCCTCTCCTCTCTCTAGGTCTTAGGATTTCTCTTAGTTTTAGGTTTATTTCTTCTCAATTTCAGGTTCAATGTTCCTTTAATTTAGTTTCTCTTCTACTTTTATTTATTCTAGTGCTTTGGTTCATCTATTTCTCTTGTTAATTACTTATGTTGCCAATTTGGTTTATGAACTCTTCATGTTAGATTTGAATTTCTTATTTAATGCAAATTGAGGTATTTTATATTTATGATTTTAATTTAGCTTTTTACATTCTTAGCTTGAATTGATTAATTGGAGATGCTTGATTTATCAAAATCCTGTGTTGATTGATAATTAAGACTTGCTAATTGACTTGAATTCCACTAACTCTCGTCTTTCCTTGGGAGTTGACTAGGACTTGAGGATTCATATTGATTCATCCACTTGACCTTCCTTCATAGTTAGAGGATAACAAAGTGGGAGCAACGAACAATTCTCATCATGATTGATAAGGATAACTAGGATAGGACGTCCAGTTTTCATACCTTGCTAAGAGTTTTCTTAATTATTAATTTACTTTCTCGCAATTTACATTCCATGTTTAACCTTTCAAAAACCCAAAAATATATTTTTCCATAACCAAAATAATTACACCTCCCTGCAATTTCTTGAGAGACGACCCGAGGTTTAAATACTTCGGTTTATTTTTATTGGGTTTGCTTAAGTGACAACCAAATTTTTGTATGAAAGGATTATTGTTAGTTTAGAAACTATACTTGCAATGAGAATTTATTGTGAATTCTTTACTAGCAAAAATCCGTTCGTCAAAATGGCGCCGTTTCCGGGGAGTTGCAAACGTGTGCCTTATTATTGGTTATTGTAAATCTTTGCTTTTTGCTTATTTGTTAGTTTTTGTTAGTTTTAGGACTTTCTTGCTTAATTTTATTAGTTTTTGTTTGTATTTTCTCTTGTTACCATGAATTCTCACCCCTTTTGCTATGAGTTTAGTTCAAATTATGTTGCAGGGAATGAACGCTATAATGAGAACATGCATCAAGGTCAGAATAATCAAAGATGGGAAGAGCCACGAGGATTTGATCAACCCTTTCGGCAGCAACCTCCTCCAAGATGCCATGGGCAACGACCATTCTACGATGCATCCCAAGACAATAGTTATGGTGGAACCTTTCTTGACAACCAACCTCCACCAAATTACTATGGTCAAGAGCCATTCCAAGCTGCATACCAAGATGATGGATATGGTGGACCCCTTATAGTTACCAACAAGCCCCACCATATGCCTATGAACCCCCTCCTCAACATAGCTTTGAACCACCATACTCACAAGCCCCCTACTACCAAACACCCCCATATGATCCTAACCCATATCCACCATATCAACCACCCTATGAGCCGTATGAACCATACGTAGAACCATCCCAATTCTACCCCAATTACTCCTAAGAACCATCACCTCTATATACACCCTGTCCATGTCCATCAATCCAAGAGCCATATGATCCTAATTATGCTATCTGAGCGGAACAAGAATCAAAGGATCGTCTCAAGGAAACAGTGGATCGGTTTCATGCAACCCTTCATCAATTGGACCAAATGGTGGGCCGAATAGCACCCGAAGCTCACATGGCTAAAGAATCTCAACTTGAGGACCAAGGATTGAAGTGTGTTGGGCAACAAGTAGAACAGATGGAGAGTGTTGAACCACCGCATCCTGAATATGATGAACCACCCTCATATCATGAACCTTTCCTCCCAAATAATGAACCCTCATACCCACCACAATTTCCAATGAATGACACTTTAAGTGTTCTTCTTCAAGGACAAAGAAAGATGGAAAGGGAAGTACTAGAACTCACGACTGCCTTGACTGAGGTAGTAAATCGATTAGCTTCTGAGCATTTGGACACTCAAGACACTCCCATGGCTGCATGTGAAGAATAAACAGAAGAGCCTAGCATGAAAGAAACACTAGAAACTCCAGTGGACAATGAGGAACATGACTTTGTATTGGAACAAGTGGAGGAAGCCATAATAGTTGACAAGGAAGAAGTGGTTGAAGACTTAGGAGATGCTGAACCTCCATGGAAATATTGAGTTGTAGAGTATTCCTCCAAGAAGATTGAAATTGATGTCAAGGAGGCTAGTGCACAACCTCCAGGACATATTCCCTATGAAGACTTGGATGGGATAGATCACGAAGCGAGTTCCCTTGGTGATAAGGATCATGAACCAAGCTCTCCTAGTGATGAACTTGCATCCGCAATTGAACCCCTTGAGCTTGAAGAACCTCCCCCAAGTGAATATAAAGATGATGCGGAGGTAGACTTTTCTCAACCTCTAACTTATGACTCGAGTGATAGGGAAGAAGTAGAAGATTTTGATCAAGACGTGGTTGCAGTTGAAGAGGTTTGCAAGGAGGTGAAAGAATTTCACAGAAGAGTACAAGGGAGTGGAGCTTACAAGACCATTGGAAACACCTCTCCCAAGGCCATTACCATCCAATACAACATTCAAGTGGGTAAAATTCATATCCCTTAGCTTTCTCATTCCACTTGAATATGGTTTACTTGAGACAGATGGTCAACTTAGAGCTCTTTCTGGCTTTAAGAGCAAGAGGGAGATGGTTTGTGGTAGGAATTGTCATGCAAGGTTCAATATGGTTATGCTCCAAATTGAAGTACAAAGGTTGGTATAATTCTCAATTGAATGGGTGTAGGAGGCTGTTTGGATATCTCAGTGAGAATTTCAACTGCTCACCACCCAAGTGGAAAAATGATGAGCAACAAGAAGACGGGTGCAAAAGCAAGGTTTGGGACCCCGGAATTTATTCTAGCAATCAACACTCTTAGGGCCTTGTCACTTGCTTTAACTTGCATGCAGGCTTTATGCAAATAGTGTGGGATCTCGGAGGCTATTGAAATTACAAACACTGGTGGGATTCCTGGATGAGTTCAAGTACAAGTCTCCATGACAGGGAGCGCACCAAATGTCCAACTTAAGGACTTTAACAAAAAATGCTAGGTGGGAGACAACCCACCAAGGTATGATCGTTCTTTTTCAGTCTTAGTTTTATTTTATTTTATTCTATTCTTAGTTTTATTTTATTCTACTCTTCTTAGTGTTCATTCATAGTGCCTACATCAGCATGTGCATTTTACATTCTGCATACTGCATCAAAAAAAAAAAGAGCTACACCACGCGTGTGCGTAGGCCACGCGTGGGCGTCGATCCCAATTTGGTGTCTCCATCCAACGACCAGAAAGTTGTGATGGAATCGTGTGGCTGTTGTGCTCTAGGCACAATTTTGCCCCATGCGTACGCGTCCCTGACGCGCAGGCATCAATTTCATTATTAGTATTCCATGCGTGCGCATCACCGCGCACGCGTCGCATGAAAATTATAGCCCCTTCAATTTGAACAGAGAGTTGCACCAAAATGACGCCGGAGTCGTGCGTTTAGCACAATTTTGGTCAACGCGTACACGTGCCCCACGCGTACGCGTCATCTTCAGTTATCCCTTTTCACACGTTCGCGTCGAAGACACTTACGCGTCGATGCATTTTTCCCATCCACGCTCACACGTGATCCACGCGTACGCGTGGATTTGATTTTATAACCTCCCTGACGCGAGAACCCTAGCTCACTCGCGTGCCTCATTCCCTCCTCCCTCAACGTTCCATTTTCCTTCTCCTCCCTCAAACCCCTATCGTAGCAACCAACCCTCAATACCAAACCCCCACCGCAGCCACCGCCGGCAACCCCAGACCGCCGCCGACCGCCCCTCACCTTTTTCCCCCCTCTCCTCCTCTTCTTCTCCTTATTCCTACCCTCTCCAACCCCCTCGCCGCCGTGCTACTCCTCTCCCCCTTCTTTTCCGATTCCAACACCATTCACCTCCCCAGGTTTCCATGTCTCCACTCCTGCAATTCCATTTCATTTTCTGTTCACTTAAGTCAGTTGCATATTTACTTTTTTTCAAATTAGGATAGCTAGAATTGCATGTTCTTAGTGGATTTTAGGTGGTTATGTAGCTAGGTTGTGGTTAGAGGATTCTAGGTCTGATAAGTGCCCCGTTTATGCTGTTTGAATTATCTAATTTTCGCAATTGCTTTGCTATTGATGTTGCTGGCTGCTGTTTCATTACTGTTTAATACTATTTTGCTTCATGATGTCAATTTACATAAGTTGAATTTGTTATTACTAATTGAATTTGTTGCTCTGAGTTAATATGCCATGCTGATTGCTACTTCTTTGCTGAACTGCCTTGACTCTATTTGAACTGAGTTTTTGCTATTTATTTTTTCGGGAATGTTTCTTTTACTGTCGGAATGCTGCCCAATTTTTCTGAAGAACTGTTTTACTTAACTCCCACTCATGAATTGGCTTTAGTGCTTTTGACATTGCGATTTACTTGGTTTACACCAAAGCCATTTCATGAGATGCTGGGCCAGCATTTCCTTCCAATTGGTTCCATTCTTAATAGAATTACATTGTTGATGATTTTATTTCTATCTGTGCTTTCTTTCCTACCTGTTTCATCATCAATAATCCACATTCTTTACTTGAATATGAGCTGCTTGTTCTTCAATCTTGTGAACTTCTGTTAGCTAGGAACTACAGTACCATGCCACTAATTTTAACTTACCTTTTTAACTCTTGACTTCCTTGACTTCCTAACTTTTCTCTTCGTTTTACACTAACAATTTTCAACCCCTTTCAAGGCATGTTTATTGTTGTTTTTTGCCAAACAAGAATTTTGAATTTTATTTAATAGATTATTGGATTGTGATTTCTGATTGGTTTCTTTGATTCCTACCTTGCATCCAGTCCAAATTTCTATATCTTGTGTTGCAGCAGCCTTTTGGCTCAATTTTTCTCAACACTTCTTTACTACAGACACTTGTCTCACAATTCTTCTTAGGAACATTGATGCCCAGCACCTCTTTGGGTTACTAAATGCTTTGTAACTAGGTTGCTCTTGATAATGGACTTTCGGTTGATGATCCCGGATTAGTTAATCCAAGTTACCAAGTTTTAAAAGACTCCTCAGAACCTAATTGTCCAAGCATATGCTAGTACAAGAAGCACCACAGGCATATGTCCTAAGGTCCAAACTATTGGTGTCTAGCCTTATTGTTTGTTTCTTTCATTGTTGTTGCCAATCCTTGGATTTTCTTTTCTTTTTCTTTCTTTTTCTTCATTTTACAGGGATGTTCATTTATAAAAGATTTCATAATAGCAACTAAGTGCATACTACAAAAGACATTCTATTATGCAGCTTTTATTATTGAGCTTATCATCCAATCAAGCAATTACCACCATAAGTCTTTATTCTCATTCCTACCACATTGGACAATCACTTTCTATTTCAAACATTTTCTCTTATTGATGAAAAAAGGGAAACAAGACAAACTTTAATACAGATGAAGATGAAGACAAGCATTTACACTAGTGCAGACATCAAAATTTGCATTGTTTAAACTAACATCAAGATAAATAGTGAAAGAACTGAAGATTGATGATTTAGAGGTTATAGTAAACTCTCGTTGTAAGTATAGTTACTAAACCAAGCAATCAACCTTTCTTACAAACGTTTTGGTTGTCACAAGTAACAAACCCCTTAAAATTGATAACCGAGTATTTAAACCTAGGGTCGTCTTCTCAAGGAACTGCAGGGAAGTATGTTCTTATTATTGGTTATGGAGATTGTAAATTGGGGTTTCAAGAGTGAGGAACAAGTAACTTAATGGCGGGTAAATTAAATGGCAATTAAAATAAATAAATAACTGCAAAGCAAACTTTTAGCAAGGTATGAGAAATTGGAAGTCCAGACTTAGTTATTCTTATCAATAACAATGAAAGTTGAATCTTAATTCCACTTAGTCAACCTTTACTAAAGTAAAGGAAAGTCAAGGGACTAATTAGTTTGATCTTCGAATCCTATTTATTTCCTAAGAAAAGGATGGGATTATTGAAGCTCAGTTCAATTAGCAAAGATAACAGTTATCAATTATGTTGAGATAAGATAACTCCTGAGTTACTGCTTTCTTAACCAAGACCAAAAGAGGAAAAAGTAAATTTGCTGGAATAAAAATGCCTTCAGATGTAAAGCAACAATAACATAAATTAAAGAAAGCAATCATGAATTGAAATACCTCAAATATCATTAATAAGGGAAATTATAATCTAACATGAAGAGTTCATAAACTAAATTGGAAGAATAAATAAATAAAAATAAAGAACCTGGGATTGAGAGTTACTCCTAAAACTAAGAGAAGCTAAATCCTACGAGAGAGAGAGAGGAGAGAACCTCTCTCAAAACTAGATCTAAAACATGAGAAGTAACTAAATTCGTGAACTCCCTTGAATGGATGCATTCCGCCACTTCATAACCTCTGGTTTATGCCTTCTGGACTTGGATTTGGGCCAAAAAGGGCTTCAGAAATCGCTGGAAGCGTTTTCTGCAATTTCTGGTGCGTGGCCTCTGTCACGCGTCCGCGTGGGTCACGTAGTCGTGTCATTTCGGAGCTTTCCTTGTCACACGATCGTGTCAGTCATGCGACCGCGTCGCTGTTGATTCGCGCTTGGCATGCGTTCGCGTCGCCCATGCGATCGCGTGGATGCCAGTTTCTTCAGAAACTCCGTTTCGTGCTTTCCTTCCATTTTTGTATGTTTCCTTTTTCCATCCTTTAAGTCATTCCTGCCTTAGAAGATCTGAAACTACTCAACACACTAATCACGGCATCGAATGGAAATAAAGGTAATTAAAATAATTAATTTTAAAGCATAGAAAACATGTTTTTCACATACATCACATAATAAGGAAGGGAAAGTAAAACCATGCAATTAATATGAAGAAGTGGGTGAAGGATTGAATAAATCACTCAAATTAAGCACAAAATATATCATAAAATATGGGTTTATCAACCTCCCCACACTTAAACAATAGCATGTCCTCATGCTAAATCCAAGGTAAAGAGTAAGGTAAGATTAAAATGGTGGAATGTTATGCAATGCAACCTATTCTAAATGCAACTACCTAAATGAGTCATGCAATTCTAATTTATTCACTCATATATAAAGCTTACATGTAGTTAAATTAATTCACATTCTCAAGGAATCATATATATACATAGCCAACCCTTAAATAATAAAGCACTTTTGCAAATGAGATGGGAAAGAAAAATATTTTACAAACTTGCAAAACAATTAGTAAATTAAGCATAGATATATGTTGATGAGTTATTGAACCCTCACTGGATTTTTATGTTTACTCTCTAGTCACTCAGTGTGTATTGGGTCAATCACTCTATTCTTCTTTTTATTCTTACTTTCTATAACTTTGTTCTTCATCTAACCAATCAACAATTATAGAATATAGTCATACCAAAAATCATGAGGTCTTTAATTAAGGTTGTAATGGGGCCAAGGTAAAGGTAAGGATATATGTATAAGGCTAAGTGAGCTAATAAGTGAATCCTCAATTAGACTAAGATCTCACCTAACATACATACTTAGTAAAACAAAACTACTTTACCTGTTTTCCCATCTTTTCACTTTTGATGTTACATGCTCATGTTTCAATTTTTATTTTTATCCCATGTGCATTGCTTTTATTTTTGCATTTGGGGAATTCTTTTGTATCCCCTTATTCATATGCTTGAAAAATAAATAACTCTTTTTTTTTTGAATGCACATGGTAATTCTTTCAATTTGATTTCTCATGAGCATGCTTCCCAAAAATTCTCATTTTGATTTATTTTTGTTCTTTTCAACTCTTCTACCTTTTGTTTTTATCCAATAGGTTTCCCACATTTCAAACTATACAAGATTTTCTATCTTAAGCTAACCAAGGATTCAACTTGGGATTTTTATTTGTTTTTCTGCTTAAGGCTAGTAATGTGGTTTATAGAATAAGAAAAAGGGATTTTAAAGGCTCAAGGGGGCTAACAAAGGTGATGTAAAAAGTAGGCTATTTTGGGGACAAGTGGGTTAAAATCAAATAATGGCCTCAATCAATTTCTTGGTATGTATCTATATTCTACAACTAGACATATAGATTAAAACAAAGTAAAAAACATCAGAATAAAAAGAAGCGAAACACACAGGGATGAAATTATGGTTTGAATGCAACCATACAATTAATGCTCAAGACTCACATGCTGTGTGTTCTCTAACTCAAACATCATATATCATTCATATATGTTATGCAGGTTTAGTTAAAAAATCCCGTTATTCTCATAAAAAAATTATTTAGGGTGGCCTTTAAGGTTTTAATGTTTCTCCTTGATGAAATGTTGTTAACTAACTAACATGTAATGCTATATATACAAGGTGTGTGGATTGTTTTAATTCTGTTAAAGTCTCTAGTTTACTTTTTTTTTATATTTTCAATTTTAATTAAGCTATCTTATGCTAAAAAAGGGTAAACTATACTAATTAATCCACAGTTTCTATAACTAATAAGTTAGAATTGCAAAATAAACTAAATAACCAAAATATGAACTAAAAATGCAAAATGCAAGAATAGAGTAAAAATACATAAAAGTAGCAATGTATAAATACTCAGAAAATAAAAATAAAAATAAAGAGAAAAATATCCAAAATAAAAGAAAAAGTGTCTGTAGTGGTTCACCAAGATAATACGCCAGAGATGGCGACCTCCCCACACTTAAAATGAAGCATCGTCCCTAATGCTCAATCAAGCAGGGAGTGAAGGGGTGTCATCACTGGAAGGAATGGTAGCTGGAGTCTCTGTGGTAGTGGGCTGAGGGTCTGGCTGCTGTAGAGGAGGGGCTGTCTGAATGGGGATCTCGGGGTCTACAGCCTGGATCTGTTGTGGAACCTCTGCCTATGGTGCAGCCTGCTCTGTGCCTGCCTGCTCTGTCTCTCCCTGGGGATGGGTCTCAGCCTCGGGATCATCCGTCTCCTCCTCAGATGCCTCGGATGGTGTGTCAGGCTCGGAGGGGATGTCGCCAGAGCGTATCATCAGCTTCAGGTGCTCATAGCGTCGCTTGTTGCGACGCTCCATCTGGTCAAGTCGTCGAAACAAGCGGTGCACTAGATGATAGATGGGCTCTGGGGCAGGTGGAGGTGCAGTGGTGGTGGAAGGTGTAGCTGTAGAGGAAGAGGGGCCGGTAGATGGTGTGGCAGTGTCACTAGGGAAGGCTGGAGGTCTGTAACCCAAGGCCAGAAAGTTTCTGCTGTGCGGGATAATCTTCTTGCATTCTGCAGTAGGTGGCCTCTCATCAGCATCCTCCCATGGCACGTCAGCTCGACGGCCCAGCTGTGTAACCAGATAGGGAAAGGGAAGAGTGCCTCGGACGTGGACCCTGGCCATATAGTGCCGGATAAAGCGTGGCAGGTACAGGTCCTTACCCTCCATCACACACCAAAGGAGGGTGATCATAGCGGCTGGTATCTCAGTCTCGTGAGTACTCGGCATAATGTAGTTGCTGAATATCTGATGCCATAGCCGAGCCTCATCATTCAGGTAAATCCTCTTGATCCCCTTGGGCATGGTGGTGTTCTGACCCATGATCCAAGGAACTGTCGGGTCAAGGGCGATCCTCGCCTTATTGCATCCCAGTCAAATCGCATATAGCGCATATCCTCCTCAGCTTTTTGATAACCGTCTGGCTGATCAGATTTAGGCAGAAGCTTCAGAACATCTTCAATTGCCTCCTCAGTAACCAAAATCTGCTTCCCTCTGAGGTTCACTACATCTAGGGAGGTTTTGAAGTAATTGCAGTAGAATTCCCTAACCCAAGATGCATTGACCTCTGTCAGATTTCTCTCCAGAAAGAACCAGCCTCTTTGCTTGATTTGATCAGTAGTGTACTGCTAGAGTTCTTCTGGGATATTCAGAGTTCTCTCCAGGTATAGGTTCCTGGATGTTGCAAACACCGGATACTTCAGCTCACAGTATCGGTTTGCAAATTTTATTGGATCAGTGGCAGGAAGCAGTTGGTCAGCCTTCTCCTGCGGGGTAAAGTGTTTCTCCCACCAGGAGGCATCGTGCATTAGATCTATGATAGACATAGATGAATCTCCTCATTTATGTTTGCCAGTGGTAGCCTTTCCTTTTCCCTTTCTCTGGGAGTCAGACATCCTGAAAAACAGAAAACCAGGATATAATAAAAATGGGAAAACAAATAGGCAAATAGTAAAAAAAAATACAAAGTGGTAAAGGAGAATTAGAGTGAGGTAAATGAGTTAATTAAAGGTGCACTAAGGATTGTATAGGAGTTAAAAGTTTGAAAAGAAGAATTTACAATTCAAAATGTAATTTAATTCATGTTAAATAGAAAAATTAACATTATGCCATGGTTAAAAGGTTAAAAGAAAGTGAAAAACCAGGAGAAATATTTTAAAAGGTTAGTTTGGTTAGAAGTGAAAAAGAGTTTAGGAAGTTAACATTAGTGAGTTAGTAGGGAGTGGGTTAAAGTAAGTGGCATAATGAAAATATTCCAGTTAACAAGTATTCACAGTTAGAAACTATAGGTAACTCATAACCACATAAGGAAAACAAGTTGATACTGATTCAAATAGATATAGAGAAAGCAAAAATTGGAATCAAAACATCACAAATGCAGTTTATGAACCAGGAAATCATAAAAGATAGAAATCATGCCCTAGCATTCATGAAATGGTTTGGATAAAGCAGAGGAAAACGGAGCTCAAAATATCAAAACCAAAACATGAATGAAAACATTTTACAGAAATTTGGGCAGCATTCCGGCTAAAATTGGATTGTCCCGGAAAATAAACAGCAAGCAAATAGTTCATATGAATTAAAATTAAAGCTTGCAGTTACATATAAGGAATATAATCATGAAAAATCAATGTAAAGAGTAGCAATATACAGGAGAGTACAGCATAGGAACTAACATTACAGCAGCAGCAGGATTGCGAAAACATAAAGCAATAAACATGAACAGCGCAAATAAGCAGACCTAAATCCACTAACCAGATCCTAGGCTACCTAACAACCTAAAATCCACTACAGCATATATATCTAACTAGCCTAGATATGAACATAAAAGGAAAAATATGAACTAACTTCGGATAGATAAAAGGGTGACGTTCTGCGGAACCTGGAAGGCCGTAGAATGAGAGTGGGCAGAAAGGTGGCTGGCGGTAGTGGTGACGGCGTTTGGCGCGGCTGTTCGCGCGATCGCATGGAAGGGATAAAAGGGGGGTAGGACGCGATCGCCTGGGGCATGTGATCGCGTCGGTGGAATTTGTGCTAAACGCACAAATCCAGCGTCATTTCAGCCCAACTCTCTGTCTCCTTTTGGGATTTGTGCAATCCATGCGACGCGATCGCGTCGCTCACGCAGTCGCGTGGGATTGGTTGTGTGCATGTGACGCGATCGCATGGGGCATGCGATCGCGTGGGCCATTTTGTGCTAGACGCACAATGACCGCACGATTCCAGCCCAACTCTCTGGACGTTGGATCCTTACGCCGATTTCCAGGTCATGCGGTCGCGTGGATGACGCGGTCGCGTGGGAAGTGTATTTCGCCATTGACGCGATCGCATGGATAATGCGGTTGCGTCGCGCACCTTTTTTTTATGCAGAATGCGGAATGCAATATGCAGAATGCAGTGCTTAATGTGAATGCTATGCATGATTCCAGGTTCAATAAAATAAAATAAAATTCAAAAACAAACAAAACTAAATAAAATTAAAATTGCAAAAAGAACGATCATACCATGGTGGGTTGTCTCCCACCTAGCACTTTTTGTTAAAGTCCTTAAGTTGGACATTGGAAGAGCTTTCTGCTATGGCGGCTTATGCTTAAATTCATCCAGAAATCTTCACCAATGCTTGGAATGCCAATAGCCTCCGGGGTCCCAAACTAGGCATGTAAAGCTTCTGAGCAGCTTCAAACAGAGTCTCAGGCTCCCGGGGTGACGAATGTCAGAATAGAATCCATGATCCCAAGCCTTGTAGATTGATGGTTTAGAGGTTATAGTAAACTCTCGTTGTAAGTATAGTTACTAAACCAAACAATCAACCTTTCTTACAAACGTTTTGGTTGTCACAAGTAACAAACCCCTTAAAATTGATAACCGAGTATTTAAACCTCGGGTTGTCTTCTCAAGGAACTACAGGGAAGTATGTTCTTATTATTGGTTATGGAGATTGTAAATTGGGGTTTCAAGAGTGAGGAACAAGTAACTTAATGGCGGGTAAATTAAATGGCAATTAAAATAAATAAATAACTGCAAAGCAAACTTTTGGCAAGGTATGAGAAATTGGAAGTCCAGACTTAGTTATTCTTATCAATAACAATGAAAGTTGAATCTTAATTCCACTTAGTCAACCTTTACTAAAGTAAAGGAAAGTCAAGGGACTAATTAGTTTGATCTTCGAATCCTATTAATTTCCTAAGAAAATGTTGGGATTATTGAAGCTCAGTTCAATTAGCAAAGATAACAGTTATCAATTATGTAGAGATAAGAAAACTCCTGAGTTACTACTTTCTTAACCAAGACCAAAAGAGGAAAAAGTAAATTTGCTGGAATAAAAATGCCTTCAGATGTAAAGCAACAATAACATAAATTAAAGAAAGCAATCATGAATTGAAATACCTCAAATATCATTAATAAGGGAAATTATAATCTAACATGAAGAGTTCATAAACTAAATTGGAAGAATAAATAAATAAAAATAAAGAACCTGGGATTGAGATTTACTCCTAAAACTAAGAGAAGTCCTAAATCCTACGAGAGAGAGAGAGAGAGGAGAGAACCTCTCTCAAAACTAAATCTAAAACATGAGAAGTAACTAAATTCGTGAACTCCCGATGCATTCCCCCACTTCATAACCTCTGGTCTATGCCTTCTGGACTTGGATTTGGGCCAAAAAGGGCTTCAAAAATCGCTGGAAGCGTTTTCTGCAATTTCTGGTGCGTGGCCTCTGTCAGGCGTCCGTATGAGTCACACGGTTGCGTCATTTCGGAGCTTTCCTTGTCACGCAGTCGCGTCAGTCATGCGACCGCGTGATATATGTTTTGCTTAAGGCGTGCTGTTGCGTCAGTCATGCGACCGCGTCGCTGTTGATTCGCACTTGGCATGCGTTCGCGTTGCCCATGCGATCGCGTGGATGCCAGTTTCTTCAGAAACTCCGTTTCGTGCTTTCCTTCCATTTTTGTATGTTTCCTTTTTTCATCCTTTAAGTCATTCCTGCCTTAGAAGATCTGAAACTACTCAACACACTAATCACGGCATCGAATGGAAATAAAGGTAATTAAAATAATTAATTTTAAAGCATAGAAAACATGTTTTTCACATACATCACATAATAAGGAAGGGAAAGTAAAACCATGCAATTAATATGAATAAGTGGGAGAATGATTGAATAAATCACTCAAATTAAGCACAAAATATATCATAAAATATGGGTTTATCAAACAGCAACTTCTCATTCAGAACATTTCAAAGCAGAATAAATTTTGTGACAATACAACCTCTCAGGAGTGTCTTGCAGCTTTTCTTTTGTCATCATCATCTTTCACTTTTTCATTTCCCTTGGTGATGATTCTTTTAAGAAGCTGAGTGTCTGTTCTGCATAATTATTGGAAGTTGCTTGTTTTTCCAAGCACTTAGGCAAATGGTTAGAATGCATGAATTTTTGTAGTTTCTTGGACTTACTTTGGTGAGGGAACACCAAACTTTGTCCCTTGCTACTGTCTATGATGCATCAGTTACATGAAACACTGTGCTTTTGTTAAAAGTCATAAAACTAAAAACTAGAAGACAGACAATGGTTTAGTGATTTCCCTGATTGCTTGGAGCTAGTAACCATTTATGTGGAGGGTTGAAATGTGTTTTTAAATGAGATTTTTTTTGGTGGAACACCAAACTTAGCATCCTTCATTCACCCTTAAATTATTTTGGTGTGCAACACGAAAATTATCTCCTTGTAATACAGATAAGTCTACTTAACCTTTTTATTGAAATAGCTTAGGGAAAGAAAACTACCTCATGGTTGGATTGCCCAACAAGCGCTCTTTTAATGTCACTAGCTTGACATCCTTCATTCTTGCTCAACTTAATTCCTGAATCTCCTTCTCTTTCTCCAAGGAACACATACTTGAGATGAGGGGGAAGAGGCTTTAACTCCTGTTTTGGCTTCTCCTCTGTCTTGCCTTTAGAGGAGATTTCTACCACTTCCTCTTCTATGAGATCTTGTTCCACTTCTGTTTCCACTTCTTGTTCTTCCTGGTTGTTGTTGCCTCCCAACAAGCGCTCTTTTAATGTCACTAGCTTGACATCCTTCATTCTTGCTCAACTTAATTCCTGAATCTCCTTCTCTTTCTCCAAGGAACACATACTTGAGATGAGGGGGAAGAGGCTTTAACTCCTGTTTTGGCTTCTCCTCTGTCTTGCCTTTAGAGGAGATTTCTACCACTTCCTCTTCTATGAGATCTTGTTCCACTTCTGTTTCCACTTCTTGTTCTTCCTGGTTGTTCGCCTCAAGTAACCCCCTCTCTACTTCTTCCACCATTTTCACTCTCATATGTTTTTCTTTCTCAGAGGGGTATTGCATGGCTTTGAAGACATTGATGATCATCTTTTCATCATGCACTATGAGTGTCATTTCACCTTTCTCTACATCAATTATAGCCCTTGCTGTGGCTAGAAAGGGCCTCCCCAAGAGGATTGAGTTGTGTCCTTCTTCCTCCATGTCTAAAATGACAAAGTCACCAGGAAATATGAATTCTCCTACTTTCACTAGCAAATTTTCTACAACTCTATTTGGTATTTTAAGTGATCTGTCCGCCATTTGAAGTGACATTCTAGTTGGCCTGAGTTCCTCTATTGCAAGCTGCTTCATTAATGAGAGAGACATCAAGTTGATGCTGGCTCCTAGATCACAGAGGGCTTTGTCCAATGCTCTGTTACCTATAGTGCAAGATAGGATGAAGCTTTCTTGGTCTTTGAGCTTTGGAGGAAGACCTCTTTGGATGACAGTACTGCATTCTTGGGTCAAGATTACTGTTTCTTTTCATTCCAGCTCCTCTTCTTGTTGATAAGCTCCTTGAGGAATTTTGCATATAGAGACATTTATTCTAGAGCTTCAGCAAGTGGAATGTTGATCTCCAACTTCTTAAAAACTTCTAAAAACTTTGGGAACTATTGATCCTTTAGCTCCTTGTTGAACCTTTGAGGATATAGAATGGAAGGAGTGTATGGCTTCTCCTCCTTCTTCTATGCTTGTGAATGTTCCTCAATAGCCTGCTTTCCCTTCTTTGAAACTAGTGGCTGTTCCTCTTCCTTGGCCTTCTCTTGGTCTTGCTTGTCTTCTTCCTCTACTTGTTTTTTGCTGCCAATGTCACTTTCAGCTGGCCTCTTGTTAGTTTCTTTGTCATTTACCAAGGTTCTTCTACTCCTTAATTGGATTGCTTTGCATTCTTCTTTAGGATTGGGAATTGTGTCACTTGGCAGTGCGTTAGTTGCTCTTTCAGCCACTGTTTGCTTGGATAATTGGCCAATCTGCCTCTCTAGATTCCGCATTGAAGCTTCATGGTTCTTACTGGTTAGCTCTTGATGTTTCATCATCTTTTCCATCATTATCTCTAAGTTGGAGATTCTTTGAGATTCTTAGGGTGGTTGTGGTTGATTACGGGATGTTGAGGATGGATGATAGTTATTTTGGTTAGTAGATGGGTTATTGAGTGGATAGTAGTTGGATTGAGGTTGATTGTTTTGTGGTTTTCTATACTGATTTTGGTTAGTGTTTTGATGGTTTGTGTTTCTGGAATTGTTTTGGTTTGAGTTTCTCTGCCAAGGTTGTTGGTTTTGATTGTGATTGTCTCCCCATCTCAAATTGGGGTGGTTCCTCCAGGAAAAGTTGTAGGTATCTCCATGGAACTCATTTTGTCCAACCCCTTGGTTGTGCATGTATTGGACTTGCTCAGGTTGTTGCTCTTCATAACTTTCCTCATTCTGCCCCCATCCAGCTGATGGTTGATTTGGGATGCTTAGTGCTGCAATTTGAAGACCATCAATCCTCTTGGCAATCAGTTCCATCTGCTGTTGGATCTGTTGATGCATCACCTTGTTTTGAGCTAAAATGGTATCCACACCTTCCAGCTCCAATACACCCTTCCTTTGGGTTGGTTAGTGTTGCCTTTGATGACCATAGAAGTATTGGTTGTTTGTCACAGTGTCTATCAAATTTTGAGCTTCCTCAGCTGTCTTCATGAGTTGTAATAAACCTCCTGCAGAATAATCAAGTGCCTCTTGAGCTCTCAGTGTCAATCCTTCATAAAAATTTTGAAGTTTATCCCATTCATTGAACATCTCTGGTGGACACTTCCTGATTAAAGCTTTGTATCTCTCCCAGGCATCATACAATGACTCTCCATCCATCTCAGTGAATGTTTGGACCTCTGTCTTTAGTCTGATGATCCTTTGGGGAGGATAGAACTTGGCTAGGAACTTGTTCACTAGATCCTCCCAGCTGTTGATGCTTTCTCTTGGAAATGCCTCCAACCATTGAGCAGCTTTGTCTCTTAATGAGAATGGGAATAGCAGCAACTTATAAATGTCTATATGCACACCATTGGTCTTCACTGTGTCATATATCCTTAGAAAGGTGGATAGGTGCTAGTTTGGATCTTTCAAGGAACCTCCTCCATAAGAACAGTTGTTCTGCACCAAAGTGATGAGTTGAGGCTTCAATTCAAAGTTGTTTGCATTGACATTTGGAGTAAGTATGCTACTCCCACAGTGTCTTGGATTAGGGAAGGTGTAGGAGGCTAGAACCCTCCTTTGAGGCTAGCCATTGTTATTAGCCACACCCTCAGTGTGATTTAGGGCATTCCCTTCCATCTCTTGGTTCTCCTCTTATGATTCCTCTTCACTAATGATTCCCTTTCCTCTTGCTTCTCTTCTTAGTCTTCGTAGAGTTCTCTCATCAAGGTTACAAGAGGTGGAGACCTCTCTCTTTGCTTCTGTCATACACACAAAACCAAAAATCAGAGACAATTTACTCTACTGCTAGAGTGATGTCAGTGTTAGCTTAAACAAAAACTCAAACAGTTAGTGTGCTTAGTAAAAATAAAAAGAAAAT
>NC_029786.2:36070134-36082442 GCF_000816755.2 Arachis ipaensis | reverse complement strand
GCAACACCAAACTTAGCTCCTTGCAATACAGATAAGTCTACTTAACCTTTTTATTGAAATAGCTTAGGGAAAGAAAACTACCTCATGGTTGGGTTGCCTCCCAACAAGCGCTCTTTTAATGTCACTAGCTTGACATCCTTCATTCTTGCTCAACTTAATTCCTGAATCTCCTTCTCTTTCTCCAAGGAACACATACTTGAGATGAGGGGGAAGAGGCTTTAACTCCTGTTTTGGCTTCTCCTCTGTCTTGCCTTTAGAGGAGATTTCTACCACTTCCTCTTCTATGAGATCTTGTTCCACTTCTGTTTCCACTTCTTGTTCTTCCTGGTTGTTCGCCTCAAGTAACCCCCTCTCTACTTCTTCCACCATTTTCACTCTCATATGTTTTTCTTTCTCAGAGGGGTATTGCATGGCTTTGAAGACATTGATGATCATCTTTTCATCATGCACTATGAGTGTCATTTCACCTTTCTCTACATCAATTATAGCCCTTGCTGTGGCTAGAAAGGGCCTCCCCAAGAGGATTGAGTTGTGTCCTTCTTCCTCCATGTCTAAAATGACAAAGTCACCAGGAAATATGAATTCTCCTACTTTCACTAGCAAATTTTCTACAACTCTATTTGGTATTTTAAGTGATCTGTCCGCCATTTGAAGTGACATTCTAGTTGGCCTGAGTTCCTCTATTGCAAGCTGCTTCATTAATGAGAGAGACATCAAGTTGATGCTGGCTCCTAGATCACAGAGGGCTTTGTCCAATGCTCTGTTACCTATAGTGCAAGATAGGATGAAGCTTTCTTGGTCTTTGAGCTTTGGAGGAAGACCTCTTTGGATGACAGTACTGCATTCTTGGGTCAAGATTACTGTTTCTTTTCATTCCAGCTCCTCTTCTTGTTGATAAGCTCCTTGAGGAATTTTGCATATAGAGACATTTATTCTAGAGCTTCAGCAAGTGGAATGTTGATCTCCAACTTCTTAAAAACTTCTAAAAACTTTGGGAACTATTGATCCTTTAGCTCCTTGTTGAACCTTTGAGGATATAGAATGGAAGGAGTGTATGGCTTCTCCTCCTTCTTCTATGCTTGTGAATGTTCCTCAATAGCCTGCTTTCCCTTCTTTGAAACTAGTGGCTGTTCCTCTTCCTTGGCCTTCTCTTGGTCTTGCTTGTCTTCTTCCTCTACTTGTTTTTTGCTGCCAATGTCACTTTCAGCTGGCCTCTTGTTAGTTTCTTTGTCATTTACCAAGGTTCTTCTACTCCTTAATTGGATTGCTTTGCATTCTTCTTTAGGATTGGGAATTGTGTCACTTGGCAGTGCGTTAGTTGCTCTTTCAGCCACTGTTTGCTTGGATAATTGGCCAATCTGCCTCTCTAGATTCCGCATTGAAGCTTCATGGTTCTTACTGGTTAGCTCTTGATGTTTCATCATCTTTTCCATCATTATCTCTAAGTTGGAGATTCTTTGAGATTCTTAGGGTGGTTGTGGTTGATTACGGGATGTTGAGGATGGATGATAGTTATTTTGGTTAGTAGATGGGTTATTGAGTGGATAGTAGTTGGATTGAGGTTGATTGTTTTGTGGTTTTCTATACTGATTTTGGTTAGTGTTTTGATGGTTTGTGTTTCTGGAATTGTTTTGGTTTGAGTTTCTCTGCCAAGGTTGTTGGTTTTGATTGTGATTGTCTCCCCATCTCAAATTGGGGTGGTTCCTCCAGGAAAAGTTGTAGGTATCTCCATGGAACTCATTTTGTCCAACCCCTTGGTTGTGCATGTATTGGACTTGCTCAGGTTGTTGCTCTTCATAACTTTCCTCATTCTGCCCCCATCCAGCTGATGGTTGATTTGGGATGCTTAGTGCTGCAATTTGAAGACCATCAATCCTCTTGGCAATCAGTTCCATCTGCTGTTGGATCTGTTGATGCATCACCTTGTTTTGAGCTAAAATGGTATCCACACCTTCCAGCTCCAATACACCCTTCCTTTGGGTTGGTTAGTGTTGCCTTTGATGACCATAGAAGTATTGGTTGTTTGTCACAGTGTCTATCAAATTTTGAGCTTCCTCAGCTGTCTTCATGAGTTGTAATAAACCTCCTGCAGAATAATCAAGTGCCTCTTGAGCTCTCAGTGTCAATCCTTCATAAAAATTTTGAAGTTTATCCCATTCATTGAACATCTCTGGTGGACACTTCCTGATTAAAGCTTTGTATCTCTCCCAGGCATCATACAATGACTCTCCATCCATCTCAGTGAATGTTTGGACCTCTGTCTTTAGTCTGATGATCCTTTGGGGAGGATAGAACTTGGCTAGGAACTTGTTCACTAGATCCTCCCAGCTGTTGATGCTTTCTCTTGGAAATGCCTCCAACCATTGAGCAGCTTTGTCTCTTAATGAGAATGGGAATAGCAGCAACTTATAAATGTCTATATGCACACCATTGGTCTTCACTGTGTCATATATCCTTAGAAAGGTGGATAGGTGCTAGTTTGGATCTTTCAAGGAACCTCCTCCATAAGAACAGTTGTTCTGCACCAAAGTGATGAGTTGAGGCTTCAATTCAAAGTTGTTTGCATTGACATTTGGAGTAAGTATGCTACTCCCACAGTGCTGCACCAAAGTGATGAGTTGAGGCTTCAATTCAAAGTTGTTTGCATTGACATTTGGAGTAAGTATGCTACTCCCACAGTGTCTTGGATTAGGGAAGGTGTAGGAGGCTAGAACCCTCCTTTGAGTCTGGCCATTGTTATTAGCCACACCCTCAGGGTGATTTGGGGCATTCCCTTCCATCTCTTGGTTCTCCTCTTATGATTCCTCTTCACTAATGATTCCCTTTCCTCTTGCTTCTCTTCTTAGTCTTCGTAGAGTTCTCTCATCAAGGTTACAAGAGGTGGAGACCTCTCTCTTTGCTTCTGTCATACACACAAAACCAAAAATCAGAGACAATTTACTCTACTGCTAGAGTGATGTCAGTGTTAGCTTAAACAAAAACTCAAACAGTTAGTGTGCTTAGTAAAAATAAAAAGAAAATGCTTAATTTAGATGATCACCCTACTTAATCATTGTCAATCTAAATCAATCCCCGGCAACGGTGCCAAAAACTCGATGAGGGAAAAACGATTCCACACAAAAATCACCGGCAAGTGTACCGGGTCGCATCAAGTAGTAATAACTCACAAGAGTGAGGTCGATCCCACAGGGATTGATGGATTGAGCAATTTTAGTTAGGTGATGAATTTAGTTAAGCGAATATTTGATGATTTGAGTGAAACTTGGTTAACAGAAGCTAAATTGCAAGTAAATAAAAGGGAGAGGGTGAATTGACTGAATCTTAAAGTGCAGAAGAAGTAAATTACAAAAACTTAAAGAGCAGGAAAGTAAAAGAGCTGAAACTTAAATTGCAAGAAAGGTAAATGACAGAAACTTAAAGTGCAAGAAACTTAAATTGCTGAATCTAAATTACTGGGAAATGTAAATTGCTTGAAGAATAAAAGGAATTTGGGTATTGGGATTCAAATTGAACTAGAAAATAGAAGTGCAGTAAATTAAAGAACTATGAGATGAAGAGAATCAGATCAGGATCTCAGTAACAAAACAGAAATGGAAAATTTCTTGAAGAAACAAAGCGGCAAGAAAACTTAAATCAATTATGAAATCCTGAAGAGAAATTGACAATTGAAGAAGAGTAATGAGAACAGAAAGTAGATCTAGATCTCAATTACTCTCTTGACAAAACAGAAAGGAAATCCACAGAAGAAATGAAAATGAAAATAGAGAAGAAGATTGAAATCTAATTCTCCAATTCTCAGAGCTATAAGACTGAAAAGCAAAAGATGATTCTCAGATGATGAATCTCAATGATGTTCTTCAATCTTAATTCAAAATCCAAAACAGAAAATAGAAGTTGCAGTAGAAAGAAAATGAACAGAAAGAAAACTAGATCTAATCTCCCAATTCCCAATTTCAAAATGAAAATTAAAAGTGAGAAAACTAAAAATGAGCCAAAAGGTTTTTTTTTTTCAAATCAAACTTGCTCCTATTTATACACTTTCTATTTTTATCTTCAAAGCTTTTTGGAATGGGCCTTTTGGGTTTTTGAAGAAATGGATCCAACTTGGCACTTGGTGGCATGGGTCAGGGAGCATTTGGTTCACTCCTAGTGGAGCGTTCCGTGACCAAAATGAATGCTGCGTTCATTCTCCTAGGCGTGCCAATTTTGTGTGCTTTGTTCCTCCAGCGTTGCTTTAGTGAATGGCACGTTCACTCTTTGAACTCTACCCTTTTGCTGAGCCTTCCTCCCCAAGGCTTGAGAAGCACGAAAACATTACAAAAGAGAACGCTACGCTCTAATTTTTGAACGCTACCCTTCCTTGTACCTCCCTTGGTTGAGTGCTGTCTAGCACTGCCTTGGTTGAGCGCTTTGTTGCCTTCCTTGAACGCTCCTTAGTGAGCTTTGATGTGCGTCTTTCTTCCCAAGCTGAAATCCACGAAAAAGGTGGAAAAAGTGAACGCTACGTTCACTTCTT
Organism: Arachis ipaensis; assembly: GCF_000816755.2. NCBI lineage: Eukaryota > Viridiplantae > Streptophyta > Magnoliopsida > Fabales > Fabaceae > Arachis > Arachis ipaensis. The sequence continues at coordinate 36,077,926 of NC_029786.2, read as the reverse complement.
TTAAACGCTGGCCTTTGTTGAGTGCTGCCTTGTTGTACGGACAGCACGAAAGCTTTGGCTTGAAGGCTTGAATCCACGAAAAAGGTGAGAGAGTGAACGCTACGTTCACTATTAAAACGCTTTCTTGGTTCTTCCCTTTCTTCCTCATTTCTTCACCTACAAGCAACCAAACAACCAATCAAAGTCTCACCAAAATCACAAGATCTTTGCATCATTCATAAAATCAATTAATTCTATCATAAACCTTATGATTTTGTGTAAAATAAATGATGTTTGATTGATTCAAAATGATCATGAAAATCCACTTCAATCACTTACTTATTGTGCAAGAAAGTGCATAAAACCTAATGAAACTAATGAGAAATGCTTGTAAAACTAGCATAAGATGACTTGTCATCAATTGTGCATATATGATTTCCTTGAAATTTGACTCAATTTAACCACATGTATGCTTATATATATATAGATAGATAGTAATTAGAATTGCATGATGCATGTAGGTAGCTGCATTTAGATAGATTGCATTGCATAAGTCCCACCATTTTGCCCTCACTCTTTTTCAGTTTCTCTTGAGTTGAGCATGAGGACATGCTAATGTTTAAGTGTGGAGAGATTGATAAACCACTATTTTATGGTTTATCTTGTGCTAATTTGAGTGGTTTTTATCGATTCTTTACTCACTCATTCATATAATTTGCATGCTTTTACAATTCCTTCCTAATTTTGTGATTTAGTTGAAAACATGTTTCCTAAGCCTTTAAACTGTTAATTTTAATTATCCTTTATTACCATTCGATGCCGTGATCTGTGTGTTGAGTGTTTTCAGGCTTTATAGGGTAGGAATGGATTAGAGGATGGAAAGGAAACATGCAAAAGCGGAAGGAACGTGAAAAATGAAGTATTTGAGAAACGGGCAGCGACGCGCACCCATGGGTGATGCGTACGCGTGCCTAGCGCAGAAGACGAGCGCCGCATACACGTGAGTGACGCGTACGCATGACAAGGAAATTCGCCAATTGACGCGTACGCGTGACATGCGCCACGTGCAGAAAGTTGCAGAAAGCACTGGGGGTGATTTCTGGGCTCCTTTTTGGCCCAATTCCAAGCCCGATGACACAGAATAGAGGATGCAGAATGGGGGAATCAACAATCATTCATTCATTCATCAATTCACAACAAAATTGAGGTTTTAGATGTAGTTTCTAGAGAGAGAGGCTCTCTCCTCTCTCTAGGTCTTAGGATTTCTCTTAGTTTTAGGTTTATTTCTTCTCAATTCTAGGTTCAATGTTCCTTTAATTTAGTTTCTCTTCTACTTTTATTTATTCTAGTGCTTTGGTTCATCTATTTCTTTTGTTAATTACTTATGTTGCCAATTTGGTTTATGAACTCTTCATGTTAGATTTGAATTTCTTATTTAATGCAAATTGAGGTATTTTATATTTATGATTTTAATTTAGCTTTTTACATTCTTAGCTTGAATTGATTAATTGGAGATGCTTGAGTTATCAAACTCTTGTGTTGATTGATAATTGAGACTTGCTAATTGACTTGAATTCCACTTACTCTCGTCTTTTCTTGGGAGTTGACTAGGACTTGAGGATTCATATAGATTCATCCACTTAACCTTCCTTCATAGTTAGAGGATAACCAAGTGGGAGCAACGAACAATTCTCATCACAATTGATAAGGATAACTAGGATAGGAGGTCCAGTTTTCATACCTTGCTAAGAGTTTTCTTAATTATTAATTTACTTTCTCGCAATTTACATTCCTTGTTCAACCTTTCAAAAACCCAAAAATATATTTTTCCATAACTAATAATAATTACACCTCCCTGCAATTCCTTGAGAGACGATCCGAGGTTTAAATACTTCGGTTTATTTTTATTGGGTTTGTTTAAGTGACAACCAAATTTTTGTATGAAAGGATTATTGTTAGTTTAGAAATTATACTTGCAACGAGAATTTATTGTGAATTCTTTACTAGCAAAAATCCGTTCGTCAATTGCCTAATTTCTCTTTCCAAGCCAAGAATGCTGAAAAAGCTACTCTAAAATCCAACTAAGCATTTTGTCAAATACTTGGAAGGCATAAAAGGAAAACATCATAAAAATGCAAGAATAGTAAAATCTAAAACTACCCAATGCAAGAAAAGTAAGATTAACAACTCAATTAAACAATAAAGGAACATAAAACATAAATTGCATTAAAAGGAAACTAAAATCAACAAGAGTTCATCAACATGAAAGAATAGCTCAAAAGAGAAATTTACAATGTAAACTAAGAGAATTGAAGGAAATCAACAAGGAAACATAAGGGAAACTAAATCAAAACAAGAAATTAAACCAAAATCTAAGACGAAAATAAACTAAGAACCCTAATTTCTAGAGAGAAGAGGGAGCTTCTCTCTCTATAACTAACCTACATGATACCTAAGTTATTCTAACTGCTCCCCTCTTTGACCCATCTTAAATTCTGCATGAAATAGCCTCAGAAATGAGTTGGATTTGGGTCTGGAATGCTCAGAAATTGCCCCCAGTGAATTCACTTTAATGAGGTCACGCGATCAGCGTCACGCGTGCGTGTGGTTGACGCGTGCGCGTCGCTGGCCAAAATTCCTCTTCATGCGTACGAGTAGATGACTGATGAATCCATATTTGATGATGATTTTTGGTTGAAATTGAATGGATTTCATCATATAAACTCGCACTTATTCCCTTAAATGGCATGCTTTTGAACTTTCCTCCTAATTTGTGCTTGATTATGAAAACATGCTCTTTTGTGCCTAATTTGATTAATTTTATCCTATTTGTCTTCCATTCGATGCATTGATGTCGTTTGTGAGTGATTTTAGATGTATAAGGTAGGAATGGCTTGGAGAGAATTGAAGAGGAGCATGTAAAGTGGAGGAAGCATGAAGAATCAAAGGAGAGGAGCACAGCGATGTGTGCGTACAAATAGACCTGCGTGCGTATGCACAACCATCAGAGCAGAGCCACATGTGTGCGTGAGCTGTATCGTGTGCGTCGCGCGTCCATTCAAGCATCGCCTAGTATGCGTACGCACAACCTCTTGTGCGTACGCACAGGAAGAGATTTTGGCAGAGTGTGCGTGGCGCACACGTCTGTGCGTACACACAGGTGTCCGTACATGTCTTCATTAAAACTGCACGTGACTCGCAATTTTAGTGGATTGGAGGCCCATTTCTAAAGCCATTTAGCTCATATTGAAAGGGAAATGAAGACGATAGCATAGCATAACATTAGGGTAGCTTAGGAGTAGTAGTAGGAAGCTTTAGTATAGTTTTTCTTTAAGTTTTTCATCATCTTTATTAGGGTTTATACTAGAGTTTTTACATTCAAGTGCCATTTCCATTTTTGATCTTGGAATTTGCTAGCTTCCATTGTAAGTATCTCTTTGTTACTACTCTTTATAGCTATATTGTTCTTACTCTTTCTTATATTTCAAGTTATAGTTCAATTTTACTTCTCTTTTGCAATTTTAATTTCTTGTTGATGAATTTGATGATTGATAATTGTTATATGCTTTCTTGAATTATTATTGTTGATTGAGATCATTTGTTGCTTTTAGTTTCAAGCAATTTCTCATTTTTCCCATGTTTAGTGTTTTTGCCCACCAAGTGTTTGACAAAATGTCAATTATGATTTTGGGCTAGTTTTCTATCTATTGGCTTGGGAAAAGTGAGAAATTGGGTTCCGAGAGTTGGAATGTCCAACATTTAGTGTTAATTCTCGGATTGTTAATTGTTCTTCTTCCTACTAACGCTAATTTGTTGCTAAGGCAATTAGCAAGCAATTTTTGATTTGTGGGTTAAGAACACTTATGCTCATTTAACTTACTCTCCGATGTGAGGGTTAATCAAGTGAGATTAATCAATTCTAATTGTCATAGTTGTGGTTCCAACAAGGAAAGGACCCTTAGCTCATTCCAAGCCAAGATACCTTTTATGCTTTAATTCTTTCATACACATTTACATTAATCCCTTTTATTCCTTACTTGTCTATATTGCATAGTTAGTTCGTTAATTCCTTTATTAGTTCATTTATCACAATTTTTCATATTCTTTTATTGCTTTATATGTTTATCCCCTTATTGAAAACCCCTTGAGCATCACAACTGGAATTGTACACTCATTGGTCTCTTTGAATTCAAACTTTGATGGTGAGTCGATTATGGGTTAGGACTATACTTGCAACGGAGAAACTCTATTTTTGAGAGGAAATTCCCAACCCGGTTGGGCTCATCACACCAATGACACGTGTGCATGGCCTTCAATTCTCCAAATGCTCATTTCTTCATAAATTCTCCACTTTGCATGCCTTTCTCTTCACTCCTTCCATCCAATACTTGCCTTATGAATCTAAAATCACTCAACAAATATATCAAGGCATCGAATGCAATTAAAATGAATTTAAATTGGAAAATTTAAGGCCTAAAAAGCACATTTTCACTCTTAAGCACAAATTTTGAGAGAATTACAAAACCATGTTGTTTCATTGAATAAATGTGAGATAAGTTGATAAAATACCCTAAATTAAGCACAAGATACACCACAAAATTGGAATTTATCACATACGCAAGACACTAAACCCGAAAGGAATGGCCACGCCGTGTGCAGGTGGTCGCGTACGCGAATTTTGCAGGGTGGCAAAAATGGCTAAGTGCTGCAGAATTTTAGTTATACACACTAAACTTCTGACGCGCATCACTTCTTTGTTTTAAAACATTTTTCATCCGTTCTTCATATGACATAAACTTCTCGGATCCAGTTTTTATTCAAGACAGGTTTACCAAAAATTGGGGGTCTGAAAGTCGAGTTATGGCTCGCCAAAATTCGGTCAAAAATCAATTTTTCACAAAATTTATCAAACCTCTATTTTCACCAATCTTATAACTCAATACCAAAACAATACACCAATTCTACTCCATATCAAACCAATTTCACCAATTTCAGAAATATAATCACTCCCACACAATAATTCATTTCTAACAACAACATAATCCATATCAACAACTCATATATATATATCATCAACACCATCAACTTTCTCATGCCAAATAATAACCAACTCAACCATTCCACATTCAATTCAACACAATATACAATAATACATGGTTCAACCTATCCTAGGTCATCTAGCCTAAGTTTTCACAACACATTATATTTTAGTTACGAGAAACCAAAATCATACCTTGGACGATTTCTCATTAATCCCGAAATACCTCAAGCATTCACCGTACCACAAGCTCCTCAACTTTGGCTTCTCACCAACGAAACCTAACCTCCAAAAATCTTGATCTCAAGCTTCCAAATACTCACTTTGACTCTAATCAACAACAAATTTTAATCTAACATCACATTTATCACCACAATGAATATATAGTTTACTAATTCAACATATATACCAAGGTTTTGAGAGTGCTTACCTTACCCACAGCTCAAGAGAGTTAAACCCGACAATACCCGCAAGTTAATTCGAACCTAAATATAGAAATCAAGCATAATTTAACATAACTACACATTGAATTTCGAAATTTGGGGAGGAGAGAACTAAAAAAGAAAAGTGGATTCCATACCTATTCAAGGACAGGGCTTTGTCAAGCTCGACACTGCGGTCGTGTGGCTGCAAACGGTGTGGCGATCAGAGCTCCGAATTGAATGTTAGGATCAAATGAAACTTTGCTTGAATTTGAGGCAAGGGTTTTAATTAGTCCTACCACAGTAAACTACAAAATTCAATTTTTTAATTTATTTTATTAATAATTAGTTTATTGGCTAATTATTCGTTAAATATGCGGTGTTTACATCCTTCCCACCTAAATAAGAATTTTACCCACAAAATTCAAATTTAGTTACCTGGGAATAAGTGTGGATAGTCCTTCCGCATATCGGATTCGAGTTCCCATGTATGCTCCTCTATTCTGGCTCGACTCCAAGAAACTTTGACTAACATAACTTCTTTTCCGTGCAACCGTTTAACACTGGTGTCGTTGATGCTTGCGCTACCGTCGGTTTAGATTTTCTCCAAAATAAAGTCTCGTTGCAACCATAGACTAAACCAAAAAGTAATGCTCACAGTCAAAGTTTGAATTCAAAGATGTCACTATCTAAAACCAGTTCAATTCCGGGAGTTTTTAATTCCCGGGTCGTCTCCCAAGGACACTTGAGACCAATGAGTGTACAATTTCGGTTGTGAAGCTCATGGGGTTTTCAATGAAGGAATAAACATATAAAGCAATAAAAGAACACGCAAAAATATGATAAACGAACTAATAAAGGAATTAACGAACTAACTATGCAATATAGACAAGTAAGGTATAAAAGGAATTAGTGTTAGTGTGTATGTAAGATTTAAAGCATAAAAGGTATCTTGGCTTGGAATGAGCTAAGGGTCCTTTCCTTGTTGGAACTACAACTATGACAATTAGAATGGATTAATCCCACTTGATCAACCCTCACATCGGAGAGTAAGTTAAATGAGCATAAGTGTTCTTAACCCACAAATCCTAAATTGCTTGTTAATTGCCTTAGCAACGAATTAGCGTTAGTGGGAACAAGAACAATTAACAATCCAAGAATTGACACTAAATGTTGGACATTGCAACTCTAGGAACCCAATTGCTCACTTTCCCCAAGCCAAGAGATAGAGAGGTAGCCCAAAATCATAATTGACATTTTGTCAAACACTTGGTGGGCAAAAACTCTAAACATGGGAAAAATGAGAAAATGCTTGAAACCAAAAGTAACAAATGATCTCAATCAACAATAACATCTCAAGAAAGCATGTAGCAATCATTAATCATCAAATTCATCAACAAGAAATTAAAATTACAAAAGAGAAGTAAAATTGAACTATAACTTGAAATATAAGCAAGAGTAAGAACAAAGTAGCTATAAAGAGTAGTAACAAAGAGATACTTACAATGGAAGCTAGCAAAATCCAAGATCAAAAATAGAAATGGTACTTGAATGTAAAACCCTAGTAGAAACCCTAATAGAGATGATGAAAAACTTAAAGAAAAACTATACTATAGCTTCCTACCACTACTCCTAAGCTACCTTAATGTTATGCTATGGTCTCCTCTTCATTCTCCCTTCATTATGAGCTAAATGGCTTCAGAAATGGGCTTCTAAACCACCAAAATTGCGAGTCACGTACTATTTTAATGAAGGCATGTGCGGCCACCTGTGCGTATTGATGAGCGGATAATTTATACGCTTTTTGACATTGTTTTTAGTATGTTTTTAGTAGGATCTAGTTACTTTTAGGGATGTTTTCATTAGTTTTTATGTTAAATTCACATTTCTGGACTTTACTATGAGTTTGTGTGTTTTTCTGTGATTTCAGGTATTTTCTGGCTGAAATTGAGGGACTTGAGCAAAAATCAGATTCAGAGGTTGAAGAAGGACTGCTGATGCTGTTGGATTCTGACCTCCCTGCACTCAAAGTGGAATTTATGGAGCTACAGAACTCGAAATGGCGCGCTTCCAATTGCGTTGGAAAGTAGACATCCAGGGCTTTCCAGCAATATATAATAGTCCATACTTTAGCCAAGAATTGATGACGTAAACTGGCGTTCAACGCCAGATTTCTGCCCAAATCTGGCGTCCAGCGACAGAAAAGGAGCCAAAACCAGAGTTGAACGCCCAAACGGGCACAAAAGCTGGCGTTCAACTCCAAGAAGGACCTCTACACGTGCAACACTCAAAGCTCAGCCCAAGCACACACCAAGTGGGCCCCAGAAGTGGATTTATGCATCAATTACTTACT
>NC_029786.2:36069456-36070033 GCF_000816755.2 Arachis ipaensis | reverse complement strand
TTTCACTGAGAGGAGGGGATGTAGCCACTGACAACGGTGATGCCCTTGCATAAAGCCAGCCATGGAAAGGAGTAAGACAGATTGGATGAAGATAGCAGGAAAGCAGAGGTTCAGAGGAACGAAAGCACCCCCATTCGCTTATCTGAAATTCCTATCAATGATTTACATAAGTACCTCTATCCCTATTCTATTATTTATTATTCAAAAACACCATTATCCATTTATATTCAACAATCTCCGTGGGATTCGACCCTTACTCACGTAAGGTATTACTTGGACGACCCAGTGCACTTGCTGGTTAGTTGTATCGAAGTTGTGACAAATTATGAATGTGACATCACAATTTCGTGCATCAAGTTTTTGGCGCCGTTGCCGGGGATTGTTTGAGTTTGGACAACTGACGGTTCATCCTGTTGCTCAGATTAGGTAATTTTCTTTTTGTTTTAGTTTTCAAAAAAGTTTTCAAAAACCTTTCAAAATTTTCTTCTTTGTTTTTGAAAAAAAAAATGTTTTCAAAAATATATTTTTCTTCAGGATTTTTAAGAATGAATTCTAGTGTTTCATGAAACATGTTGAA
>NC_029786.2:36068672-36069219 GCF_000816755.2 Arachis ipaensis | reverse complement strand
CTTCTTCTGTTTTTCGCTTTCTATGTACTTATCTGTGTTTGTGTCTTCATTACATGATCATTAGTAGTAGTGACTATGTCTTAAAGTTATGAATGTCCTATGAATCCATCACCTCTCTTAAATGAAAAATGTTCAAAAGAACAAGAAGTACATGAGTTTCGAATCTATCCTTGAACTTAGTTTAATTATATTGATGTGGTGACAATGCTTCTTGTTTTCTGAATGTATGCTTGAACAGTGCATATGTCTTTTGAAGTTGTTGTTTAAGAATGTTAAATATGTTGGCTCTTGAAAGAATGATGACTAGGAGACATGTTATTTGATAATCTGAAAAATCATAAAAATGATTCTTGAAGCAAGAAAAAGTAGCAAAGAACAAAGCTTGCAGAAAAAAAAATAAAAAAATAAAAAAATAGGCGAAAAAAAATAGAAAGAAAAAGAAAAAGCAAGCAGAAAAAGCCAATAACCCTTAAAACCAAAAGGCAAGGGCAAATAAAAAGGATCCCAAGGCTTTGAGCATCAGTGGATAGGAGGGCCTAAGGCCTAA
>NC_029786.2:36061420-36068517 GCF_000816755.2 Arachis ipaensis | reverse complement strand
TGCCAAAGAGCTGGTAACTTGCCTCATGGTTACGCCATGCCTCAACAAGGGATCTTAGAGATTGAGTTGTTTGATATATGGGGAATTGAATTCATGGGTCCTTTCCCACCATCATACTCAAACACTTATATTCTGGTTGTAGTCGACTATGTATCCAAATGGGTAGAGGCCATCGCCACACCCACTAATGATACTAAGACAGTGCTAAAGTTCCTCCAGAAACATATCTTCAGTAGGTTTGGTGTCCCTAGAGCACTAATTAGTGATGGGGGCACTCACTTCTGCAACAAACAGCTTTACTCTGCTTTGGTCCGGTATGGAATTAGTCACAAAGTGGCAACTCCGTATCATCCACAGACAAATGGGCAAGCTGAAGTCTCTAATAGAGAGCTAAAAAGAATCCTAGAACGGACTGTAATTGCCCGCAGAAAGGATTGGGCAAGGAGCTTGGATGATGCTCTATGGGCATATAGAACAGCATTCAAGACCTGATGAGTGGATAATTTATACGCTTTTTGGCATTGTTTTTAGTATGTTTTTAGTAGGATCTAGTTACTTTTAGGGATGTTTTCCTTAGTTTTTATGTTAAATTCACATTTTTGGACTTTACTATGAGTTTGTGTGTTTTTCTATGATTTCAGGTATTTTCTGGCTGAAATTGAGGGACTTGAGCAAAAATCAGATTCAGAGGTTGAAGAAGGACTGCTGATGCTGTTGGATTCTGACCTCCCTGCACTCAAAGTGGAATTTCTGGAGCTACAGAACTCGACATGGCGCGCTTCCAATTGCGTTGGAAAGTAGACATCCAGGGCTTTCCAGCAATATATAATAGTCCATACTTTGGCCAAGAATTGACGACGTAAACTGGCGTTCAACGCCAGCCTTTTGCCCAAATTTGGCGTCCAGCGCCAGAAAAGGATCCAAAACCAGAGTTGAACGCCCAAACTGGCACAAAAACTGGCGTTCAACTCCACAAATGGCCTCTGCACGTGCAACACTTAAGCTCAGCCCAAACACACACCAAGTGGGCCCCGGAAGTGGATTTATACATCAAATACTTACTCATGTAAACCCTAGTAGCTAGTTTATTATAAATAGGACCTCTTACTATTGTATTAGGCATCTTTGAACGCATTGTTCTTAGACCATGGGGGCTGGCCACACGGCCATTCCTGGACCTTTCACTTATGTATTTTTAACGGTAGAGTTTCTTCACTCCATAGCTTAAGGTGTGAAGCTCTGCTGTTCCTCAAAGATTAATGCAAAGTGCTACTATTTTCTATTCAATTCTTCTTATTTCGCTTCTAAGATATCCATTCGCACCCAAGAACATGATGAAGGTGATGATTATTATCCATTTATATCTACCTAACTGAGATCTACAAGGTGACCATAACTTGCTTCATACCAACAATCTCCGTGGGATTCGACCCTTACTCACGTAAGGTATTACTTGGACGACCCAGTGCACTTGCTGGTTAGTTGTACCGAAGTTGTGACAAATTATGAATGTGACATCACAATTTCCTGCATCACGTATGCACAAACGTATGCGCACGCACACTCTGCCAAAATCTCTTCCTGTGCGTACGCACAAGAGGCTGTGCGCACATACACTAGGCAATGCTTGAATGGACGCGCGACGCACACGATGCGGCCCACGCACACGCATGGCTCTGTTCTGATGGCTGTGCGTACGCATGCAGGTCTGTGTGCACGCACACTTTGCTGATCTCTACTCTTTGATTCTTCATGCTTTCTCCACTTTGAATGCTCCTCTTTCATTCTCTTCAAGCCATTCCTACCTTATACCTCTGAAATCACTCACAAACAATATCAAGGCATCGAATGGAAAGAAAATGGAATAAAATTAATCAAATTAGGCACAAAATAGCATGTTTTCATAATCAAGCACAAATTAGGAGGAGAGTTCAAAAGCATGCTATTTAATGGAATAAGTGCAAGTTTATATGATGAAATCCATTCAATTTTAACCAAAAATCATCATCAATTATGGATTCATCAATTCCCCACACTTAAATACTAGCATGTCCTCATGCTAAACATACTCAAAGGAGATAGATGAAGGAAAAACGATTTATTCTATATAGTACCTAAATGCATGCAGCTATCCTAAAGGTTACTACCAATATGTACTATGCAAGTAGTTGGTAAAACAAACCATGAACTTCCAATCCATCAAAAGAAATCTCTAGGGCCAATGCAAAGAGTTATGCACCAAAAATCAATGTCCGAAGAGTTAAATTGAAAATTTTCAAAACTAACCAACAAACAACTTGCAAGAAGATACAACATGAGATGCAAGAACATAGAATTGAGAGATCGAACCCCTCACCGGATGTGTATTCACTCAATTCGCTCAGTGTTTAGGGCTTAATCACTCAATTCCCCTTTTATAATTCTTTTCAAAGATTTACAAGTCATCTAATCAAAGAGTAATCTAGGGACATTAATGGTTTTTCGCTTAAGGGGGAATAATGTGCTAAAATCAGAACAAAAGGGGATTCATAGGCTCAACAGAGGTTCATAAAGGTGAATGCAAGGGTTGGCCATATAGGTTGGTGAGTTCAACATCAAGGATGGCCTCAATCATGCTAAATGCATCCAAACAACAAATACAGGATATAAAGAATCATGCAAATCAATTATCACAATCAAAAAAGGATATAATCACACCAGAACAAACATTATGGTTGAAAAATGCAACCATCTAATAGAGCTCAAATCTCACAAAGTATGTTGTTCTAGCTCTTTTCTATGTTCTACAAACAGAATGCTTCAAGCAAGTTGAAAAATACAAGAATTTTGTTCAATTCAATCAATGGTACACCCTACAAAAGATTTCATGGAAATTCCTTGGTGTCTCACCAAACTTATTCACTCCATCATACAACATGCAAGCATTAACTACCATATAACTATGAACAATAAAGAGATATGTGCAAGCAAACCAACCAAATTGCAATAAAGATAAAACTACTAAAAATGAAGAAAAAGAACTAAAAGAGTATTGCAAAGTATTTTGAGAAAAGAGTTTTACCCCCATGAAGTCATCGATCCTCCCTCACACTTAATTCATGTACGGTCCTCCGTGCATGCTTATGATCCGGGAGAAAAGTACCTTCAAGGGTCCACCTTTAGCCGGTGGTCTCGGAAATGGGTTGGTCACCTTTATCATCCTCCTCTCCAAATAATTCATATGAAGCTTTGGGAGTTGGGCCGGGGTCTCTTCTATCTTTGCCGCTATCCACTCGAAACGTTTGTGCTCAAGATGCTCTATGTGGTGGATATTGTGCAAGATGTCTTGGAATAATTTCGGAAGAGGCTGGAGATACGGTAAAGGAGTCGATGAAGTTGGTAGACCTGATGGTGGTGTTGTGGGTGCCTTCCTTGCGGAGGGTGTCTTCTTTGATGATCCATCCAATTCTCCCCTCGGAATGAACTTGTTGCCTCTTGGACTCTTGAATATGATATCCGTCGGTTGCCTCTCTACCCCCGCTGCTATTGCTAAGCGCATCACCATTGATGGAAATGGAATGTTGATCTTTTTCTTCTCAATGAGTTTCCAAATTGATTTGCGCATCAAAGGTACAATGGCTATGTTCTTTCCTTCCATAATAGCCCAAAGTAACAAAGCTGTTCTAAATCTGACATGGGTAGCATGGGTGCTCGGGATGATGTAGTCCGCCACAATTTGATGCCATATACGAGCCTCGGCATCAGGACGGCCAATTCTCTCAAGAATAGTAGCCAAAGACATCCTCCCCTTGAACACATCTACTTTGATCTTTGAATAATCGTCCTTCTCAGACTGAAGGTGGGGAATTGGTGCACAAATTGTGAATCACACTTTTCACAACTCGTACCACTAACCAGCAAGTGCACTGGGTCGTCCAAGTAATACCTTACGTGAGTAAGGGTCGAATCCCACGGAGATTGTTGGTTTGAAGCAATCTATGGTTATCTTGCAATTCTTAGTCAGGAAGTCAATTATATTTATCAGTTGAATTGCGAATGAACAAGAGAGCATGGGTTAAAAGTACTTGATATGTAGTAATGGAGAATATGTTGGAGTTTTGGAGATGTTTTGTCTTCTGAATCTCTGTTTTCCTCTGTTCTCTGATTCACGCACACACGTCTTTCTATGGCAAGCTGTGTGTTGGGGCATCACCGTTGTCAATGGTTACATCCCCTCCTCTTGTGAAAATGGTCCAAATGCTCTGTCACAGCACGGCTAATCATCTGAGGTTCCCGATCATGCTGAAATAGGATTCACCCTCCTTTTGCGTCTGTCACTACGCCCAGCACTCACGAGTTTGAAGCTCGTCACAGTCATTCAATCCCTGAATCCTACTCGGAATACCACAGACAAGGTTTAGACTTTCCGGATTCTCATGAATGCCGCCATCAATCTAGCTTATACCACGGAGATCCTGATTAAGGAATCTAAGAGATATTCATTCAATCTGATGTAGAACGGAGGTGGTTGTCAGACACACGTTCATGGATTGAGGAAGGTGATGAGTGTCACTGATCATCACCTTCTCCATAGTTAAGTGCGAATGGATATCTTAGATAGGAACACGCATGTTTGAATAGAAAACAGAAATACTTGCATTAATTCATCGAGACACAGCAGAGCTCCTCACCCCCAACAATAGAGTTTAGAGACTCATGCCGTCAAAAAATACAAAGTTTTGATTTGAAATGTCATGAGATACAAAATAAGTCTCTAAAAGTTGTTTAAATACTAAACTAGCAGCCTAGGTTTACAAAAAGTGAGTAGACTATGACAGATGGTGCAGAGATCCACTTCTGGGGCCCACTTGGTGTGTGCTGGGGCTGAGGCTTAAGCAATTCACGTGCATAAGGCCATTTTGGGCGTTCAACGCCAGGTTTGGATCCATTTCTGGCGTTGAACTCCAACTTTTAATCCTTTTCTAGCGCTGGACGCCAGAATTGGGCAGAGAACTGGCGTTGAACGCCAGTTTACGTCATCTATCCTTGAGCAAAGTTTGGACTATTATATATTGCTGGAAAGCCCTGGATGTCTACTTTCCAACACAATTGGAAGCACGCCATTTCGAGTTCTGTAGCTCCAGAAAATCCACATTGAGTGCAGGGAGGTCAGAATCCAACAGCATCAGCAGTCCTTTTTCAGCCTGAATCAGATTTTTGCTCAGCTCCCTTAATTTCAGCAAGAAAAATACTTGAAATTACAGAAAAACACACAACTCATAGTAAAGTCCAGAAATATGAATTTTTCCTAAAAACTAATGAAAATAAACTAAAAACTAACTAAAACATACTAAAAACTATATGAAATTAACCCCAAAAAGCGTATAAAATATCCGCTCATCACAACAACAAACTTAAACTGTTGCTTGTCCTCAAGCAACTAGACAAATAAAATAGAAGACTAATGGGTTGAAAAGAAATAATATCTCAGTGTTTTTGAGTGAAGCTCAGATTCTAATTAGATGAGCGGGACTAGTAGCTTTTTGCTTCCGAACAGTTTTGGCATTTCACTTTATCCATTGAAGCTCAGAGTGATTGGCATCTATAAGAACTTAGAATTCAGATAGTATTATTGATTCTCCTATTTTAGTATGATGATTCTTGAACACAGCTATTTTATGAGTCTTGGCCGTGGCCCTAAGCACTTTGTTTTCCAGTATTACCACTGGATACATAAATGCCACAGACACATAATTGGGTGAACCCTTTGGATTGTGACTCAGCTTTGCTAAAGTCCCCAATTAGAGGTGTCCAGAGTTCTTAAGCACGCTCTTCTTTCTGCTTTGGACCTTGACTTTAACCGCTCAGTCTCAAGTTTTCATTTGACACCTTCACGCCACAAGCACATGGTTAGGGACAGCTTGATTTAGCCGCTTAGGCCAGGATTTTATTCCCTTAGGCCCTCCTATCCACTGATACTCAAAGCCTTAGGATCCTTTTTATTACCCTTGCCTTTTGATTTTAAGGGCTATTGGCTTTTTCTGCTTTTCTCTCTTTTTTTTTTTTGCTGCTTTTTCTTGCTTCAAGAATCACTTTTATGATTTTTCAGATTATCAATAACATGTCTCATGTTCACCATTCTTTCAAGAGCCAACAAATTTAACAGTCTTAAACAACAAATTCAAAAGACATATGCACTGTTCAAGCATTCATTCAGAAGACAGAAAGTATTGCCACCACATGTAACTAATTAGAATTTCTCTTATTAAAACTCAAAATTTTATTGCCTCTTATTCAAAAGATCTACTATTTTATTCATGTTTGCTGATGATGAGAAAAATAAACGATGACTTAATTGGAGATAAAATCAAAATAGATACTAATTACTACTATATGACTCCTAAGGTGAACTTCTATAACGACACTATCACAGCGTTAAAGCAGAAATTGGAATTTAACAACCTTTGTTCTGGGAAATGGGTGTTCCTCTGATCCGTGGGGTGCTTGATTCTTCAAGAGAAAACTTCTGGCGCTTCAATTCCCTTAAGTCACGCCCTTGCTCCTCTTGTTCTTTAAACATATAGGTCAGCATTTGACTGTGTTCTTTCTGTTCTTTTATTATTTGCTCCATAGCCTCCCGGATCTTGGTGACAGACGTCTCAAGGTACTCCTAATATTCAGATTGAGGGATTTCTGGGAGAAATTCCTGTGTTTTCTTCTTGGTGGGATCCTCCTACGCTTGTTGTCTTTCCATTGATGCTTTGGTGATTGGTTTCTCAACTGAGATATACTCAGTTATTCCCATTCTTACTCCGGCGTCCTTGCAGAGTAGAGAAATCACGCTTGGATAAGCCAACCTGGCCTCTTTAGAATTTTTGTTAGCAATTTTGTAGAATTCAGCTGAGATCAGCTGATGAACCTCCACTTCCTTTCCCATCATGATGCAATAGATCATCACTGCTCTTTTAACTGTGACTTCAGAACGGTTGCTAGTAGGCAACAGAGAATGCCCAATGAAGTCCAGCCATCTTCTGGCGACTGGTTTGAGATCCTCTCTCTTGAGTTGATTTGGGACACCCTTTGTGTTGGTGGTCCACCTGGCTCCAGGGATACATATG